>NW_027176153.1:664472-709472 GCF_023055335.1 Clinocottus analis
TCGCTGTCTGTCGTCCTCTCCCCGGACCGCAACACCACACGCATCAATCCACCCCCCCTCACTCGCTCTGCCAATCACAGGCACGCTCATAGGTAGCTACTTTGAGTGACAGCTTACACAGCAACACAGCTTATGTGACATTCACTGACCTCCTGAACTAGTAACTAACAATTAACATTGAAACCATAACATTACATAACAATTAACATCGAAACCATAACATTACATGTGCTGAGTCCGTTACACTACCCTCCCCCCACAAAGTCCCTCGCCCCCGAGGGGGCAAACAAAATCTCTCAGGTGCCCTGGGGGTCTCCGGCTCCGCCGAGGACGCCGTCGGTCCTGGGGAGAAGGGAAAGTGGTTGAGGGGATACTGGGGCCAGGGGTGGCAAGGAAGGGGAGAGTTCAGGGGCACCAAGACCAACCGGTGAAGATGCGGGCGAAAGACCGGGTCCATTGGATAAGGTTTGGGGGGTCATCCGGGCTGAGTCCAGGGTTCGTCGTGTCCCAAGCTCTCGTCCTGGTGGGGTGCCTGTGCCTCGATAGGGGGCCAGCCTGTCTCTGTGCAGAGCGACCTTCCTCCCGCGTGGTGGCAGCTGGACCCTGTATACCACTTCCCCAACTCTCTCCAGGACTCTGCAGGGTCCCACCCATTCACTGTCGAGCTTTGGGCACCTGCCCTTCTGCCTCTGCGGGCTATAAACCCAGACTAGCTCGCCGACTTCAAAATGTCGCCCTCTGACGTGGACGTCGTAGTTCCTCTTTTGCCTCGCGCCCGCACAGTGCAGCTGTTTCCTGGCAAACTCGTGGGCCGACTCCAAGCGGTCCTGGAGTTTCCGAGCATAGTCGAGCCCCGGGGGCCCGGCCGGAGCGTCAGGAGGTTTCCCCATCATCATCTCTGCTGGCGTCCGGATTTCTCTGCCGAGCATGAGAAGGGCAGGAGAGCAGGACGTGGAGTCCTGCACAGCAGACCTGTAAGCCATCAGCACAAGAGGTACATGATCATCCCAGTCACGTTGATGTTTAGCCGTCACTATGGCCAGCTGCTGTGCCAGCGTGCGGTTGAATCTCTCAACCAGCCCATCGCTCTGTGGATGGAGAGGTGTTGTGCGGGTCTTGTGGGAGCCCAGTTTGTCACACATGGCAGCAAAGACACGAGACTCAAAGTTTCTGCCTTGATCCGTGTGGATGACTTCAGGGGCCCCAAATCTGCTGAACATTCCACCCACCAGAGCATCTACAATCGTTTCCGCCTCCTGGTTTGGCAGGCAGTAAGCCTCAGGCCACTTAGTGAAATAGTCCATGACAGTGAGGATGTAACGGTTACCCCTCTCTGAGTGAGGGAATGGCCCGAGAACATCAATCCCCACCCTCTCCATGGGGCACCCAGCCGGAAACTGTTGGAGCTGGGCATGAGATCTGTCCGCAGGGCCTTTCTTTGCAGTGCAGCTGTCGCAGCGGCGGCAGTAGTCCTCCACATCCCGCCGATGTTGGCCCCAGTAGAACCCTTGCCGGAGGCGGCGGAGGGTCTTAGTAACCCCGAAGTGACCAGATCCCGGCGCTCCATGCATCGCCCGGAGCACTGTCTCTTTCAGAGCCCTGGGTACCACCACTTGCCACTGCGTCTCTCCAGTCACAGGCTCTTTCCACCCCCTCTGCAGCACACCATCACACATGCGCAGGGCTTGAAAAATTGACCACAGCCCTTTTGTGGCTCGAGAACACATGGTGATCTCTCCCCAAGGTGGTCGCTGCTGGGATCCCACCCAAGCCAGCACCGGCCTTATGTCGACATCCTCTTCCTGTTTGCACTCCCACTCTGCTGCGTCCACAGCTGTCAGTCCAGGGCCTGCTGGCGCACACCCTGGGCCCACTGCAGCACATTTCACATCAGGTTGCAGCCGCTCTTCTTCTTGCGCCTCTCTTTTCTCACAGTAGTTGCAGCCCTTAGCGCTGCAAGGCCGGCGTGAAAGCGCATCAGCATTTCCGTGGCGCACCCCTGGTCTGTGGATCACAGTGAAATCATGCGCCTGAAGTTCCTCAATCCAGCGTGCTAGCTGGCCCTCTGGCTCCTTGAAGGACATGAGCCACTGTAAGGCAGAGTGGTCGGTCCTAACTGTGAAGTGGAGGCCCCCAAGGTAATACTTGAAATGTCGGATGGCACTGACCATAGCAAGCAGCTCCCGTCTCGTAACACAGTAGCGGCGTTCAGCCTTGTTAAACTGTCTGCTGTGATAAGCCACCACTCGCTCTCCTTCAGGAGTCACTTGGGCTAGCACAGCACCTGCGCCTGCATTACTGGCGTCTGTGTCGAGGACAAAAGGCAGGGTGGGGTCAGGCGGTGAGAGAACTGGGGCCTCTACCAGGGCTCTCTGCAGTGAAGTGAAAGCTGCATGGCATTCCTCAGTCCAATCAAATACCACCCTTTTTTGAAGAAGGTGGAACAGCGGTGCAGCTATGCAGGAAAACCCCTTCACAAACTTCCTATAGTAGGAGGCCAGGCCCAGGAAGCTTTTCAGGTCCTGTACCGTGCTGGGGGTAGGCCAATCCTTCACAGTCTGCACTTTATCATCCATGGTGCCAACACCACCGCCCCCAATCTTGTGTCCTAGAAATGTGGCCTCCCGCTGCATGAAGGAGCATTTCTGTGGGTGCAGCTTTAGACCTGCTGCTGCCACTCTTTCCAGCACCCGCCTCAGGGCCCTGAGAGCCGCCTGGAAGGAGTCACCATGCACCAGTATGTCGTCCAGGTACACAACACACTCCTGCCGGGGGATACCAGCGAGGACCCTGTCCATTAGTCTCTCGAATGTGGCAGGAGCATTGCAGAGGCCAAACGGGAGGACTTTAAACTGCCACAAGCCCCCATTAGTGATGAAGGCCGTTTTGGCCCGAGCTTCAGGGCTGAGGGGGACCTGCCAATACCCACTCCACAGGTCCAAAGAGGAGTACCAGGCTGACCCTGCCACTGTGTCGAGAGCTTCGTCGATGCGTGGAAGGGGGTAGGAGTCCTTTTTTGTAACTTTGTTGAGGGGTCTGAAGTCCACACAGAAACGCCACGCCTCCTTCTGCTTTTTGGGAACCATGACGACCGGCGAGGCCCAGGGGCTGGTGGAAGGCTCGATGATTCCCGCACGCTGCATCCCTTGTAGGGCTTTATCTGCCGCAGCTTGTCTGGCCAGTGGGAGGCGTCGAGGTCTCATCCTGATCGGCCGTGCATCACCGGTGTCGATGTTATGCTGAATGAGATCTGTGCAGCCCACATCGTCCTCCGACAGTGAGAAACAGTCCTTGAACTCAAGAAGCAGCTGCCACAACAGCTCTTGTTCACTAGGAGTCAGACCGTCGCAGTTTCTCTGCCAGACCTCCCTCACTGCCAAGACTCTGTCACAGTCGTCAGGTGGAGAAGCGTTCGTCACCTGTGTGTGTGGACTTGCAGCTGGTCGGACAGAGGCTGGGGGTGGGTGCAGCTCAGCAGCTAGCAGGGTGGAGGCCGGTGGAGGTGGCTCATTTGAAGGACTGCAGCTGGGAGCAGCAAAATTTGTTGTCTCAGCCATCAGTGTGGCAACAGTGTGGGTCGCAACACAGCCAGGCCGGGGTGGCTGGCGCCACATCTGGATGACATGTCCATCAGGGAATGTGAGAGTTCCTCTCTTTGTGTCGATGACACAGTCCAAAGCCCCGAGAATATCCAGTCCCAGTATACAGTCTTCTAGGATGGCAACCCACACCGGGCAGCGGATGGACTTTCTTCCCAGCCCCAGAGTCACTACTGCTTCCCCAACCATAGGAGTTCGCTCTCCGGTGACTGACTGTAGTTTCACTAACGTGGGAAAAATAACAGTTCCATTTTTTACCACATCGGGCCTCACCAGGGTTGCTGATGAACCTGTGTCTACCAGTGCAGAGCAGTATGTCCCTCCAATAGTGAGTGGTGCATACCAACAGTCTCCTATCCAGGTCCGGCCCAGCACCACTAGTCGCTCCAGCTGACCATCGAAATCCTCCGGTGGTCTGGGTGTCCATACTTGGTCGGGTTGTTGTGTAGCTTTGGTAATGACAGGGGGTTGGGACAGAGTGCCAGGGGTCCGCATCGTCCCGATTATGCGGTCCCCGGATCGTTTCCCTTGTCCGCGGTGGAACGGGGGCAGTGTCGGAGCAGGTGGCCAGGCTGTCCACATCCCCAGCAGACTCTTAGTCGTCGCCTGTCTTGTCTCTCCTCTCTTAAGGTGGCAGCCCTCACCAGCTGGGTTAGCACCCCCACCCAGGCAGGCTGCACCAATTCCATTTCAGTCCCACAAGCAGCTCTCCCTTGTGGTGCTTTCTCAACCACTTTACCCACAGCGCCGGTACACAGCATTTCTCTCTCCGTAGCTGACTCCAAAGCCTCCTGGAGTGACCCGGGGTGAACCAGTAGTGTCTGGATGCGCAGGTCAGCTGGCAGCAGGGCCTGGAGGAAATGGTCCCTAGCTAGCTCGCTCTGGATGGACGGGGGCATGTGGGCGTAGGTGCGGTGCACAAGCCCCTCAATGTCATTAGCGAGCTCCCTCAGCGGTTCTTCCGGCCGTCGCTGTCTACTGCATAGTTCCGAGCGGAGCAGGCTAGTGGCAGAGCAATGTCCAAACCGTCGCTTCAGAGCCCCAATCAGTGCATCATAATCACTCCTATCAGCGGGACTCAGCAGCAGCAGGCTTGATAAAGCGTCACCCGTGAGGCACATTGCTAACTGGAGAGCTTTTATTTCCGTGGACCATCTACTGGCATGGGCTAACAATTCAAATTGTGCATGAAAAGCTTCCCAGTTGGATTTACCGTCGTATCTGGGGGTCTTTATTGTGGACGGAAGAGCTTCCCTGCGTGTCCCAGTGTGCTCAGTGATGTCCCATTCTGCAGCCGCAGTCGTTCCTCTACTGCCGCCATTTCCCTCACTGGCGCGGGCCGAGTGTCCAAGGCCAGCCTCGGCAGCCATCCTCGCGGTCATTTGTTTCACCCGCTCACGGTGCTGCGTCGTCTGCCAGGACTCGGTTACGCCGTCCCATTCTCGTCCGTCACTTCCACTTTCATGTTTAATGTCGAGACGGCTCCCAGACCACATGTTCTTCACCGCTGACGAGCGTTAGCCACTTAGCTACTCCGCTGCAAACCCGCGTACAATGTTGATATCCAAAAGTTTTACTTCTGACACCAAATGTAGCGACCCTGCGTCAGGAAGTTACGAGACGTCGTCTGGCTTATTGGATGCTTTATTGTACAACACAGAACAGGCTACTGTTGGCCGTAGCCTACGCCAAAACAACCCAAAAACCACACTCAAAGTCTCGCAACGAGCTTCAGGTTCGCTGTCTGTCGTCCTCTCCCCGGACCGCAACACCACACGCATCAATCCACCCCCCCTCACTCGCTCTGCCAATCACAGGCACGCTCATAGGTAGCTACTTTGAGTGACAGCTTACACAGCAACACAGCTTATGTGACATTCACTGACCTCCTGAACTAGTAACTAACAATTAACATTGAAACCATAACATTACATAACAATTAACATCGAAACCATAACATTACATGTGCTGAGTCCGTTACACTATGTTTGTTTTATTTTGTTTACATATATATGTTTGATAGGGCTAGTAATAGACATTCTGACCCACACTCCATACCAGTTGGTGGCGGTAATGCACCGAACAGTTGTTATAAACCTAATAAACCTAAAAGAAGAAGAAGATTCTCTTTGTGCATGGAGAACTTCTGTGAGACAGTACTGCCCCCTATGGTCCTTTGCTGGGAACTGCTTACTCTTACATGGTTACTGTTCTCCTGCTCCGCTTCCTGCTCCTCCTCTTCCTCCTGCTCCTCCTCCTCTTCCTCCTGCGGGCAGCAGCCGGCGGATAGCTCCAGCCCCCAGTGCGCCGTGAGCTGCGCGCGGACACCTCTCCCTCCAGCCCCGGCATGCGGTGACTGCAGCGGCGGCTGCTTCAGGACCCTCGGTGAGGAATCGGAGAGATCAGTGTCTGAACACGCGGCTGTAAAACCAACTTGTTGCAGCCACGTCGGGTCTGTTGTTGCGCTGTTTCTCTGTGGGTGCTAACGGCAGCTAACGAAGTTTAGGGGCGTCTCAGGTGCGTGCGCTCGTGCCTGTGTGTGTGCGTGTGTGTGTGCGCGTGTGTGTGTGCGCGTGCGTGCGTGTGTGTGTGTGTGTGCGCGCGCGTGTGTGTGTGTGTGTGCGTGGAGCTTACAGTTGGTGTTCACGTCGGTAGGTGAAGGTATTGACTTTTATAACGCGACGTTAACCAGCTAATATGTAACGGACGCCTCGTAAACTTATAAAAGTACTTATATTTAATAAATACCGTTCACAGAGGACGCGTGTAACTATATCTGTCCAATTGTGACCGGTTGTTTTTATGTAAAGTAGATTAAAACATCTGGAAAACAGATGGAAATTATGGTGTGTGTGTGTGTGTGTGTGTGTGTGTGTGTGCGTGTGTGTGTGTGTGTGTGTGTGTGTGTGCGTGTGTGCGTGCGTGCGTGTGTGTGTGCGTGCGTGCGTGTGTGCGTGCGTGCGTGTGTGTGTGTGTGTGTGTGTGTGTGTGTGTGTGTGTGTGTTCATTCAATAATTTTGAAACAGGAGGAAATCAACATTAGTTTGAATGTGTCTTGTCAGCAGAATCAAACAGTAAAATCAGCTGTTTGCTTGAGCGGGTTCACATGGTCCTGGAAGTCCTCTTGTAGTCCTCCTGTAGTCCTCTTGTAGTCTTCTTGTAGTCCTCCTTTAGTCCTCCTTTAGTCCTCCTTTAGTCCTCCTTTAGTCCTCTTGTAGTCCTCTTGTAGTCCCCTTGCAGTCCTCTTGTAGTCCTCCTTTAGTCCTCTTGTAGTCCCCTTGCAGTCCTCTTGTAGTCCTCCTTTAGTCCTCTTGTAGTCCCCTTGCAGTCCTCTTGTAGTCCTTCTTTAGTCCTCTTGTAGTCCTCTTATAGTCCCCTTGCAGTCCTCTTGTAGTCCTCCTTTAGTCCCCTTGCAGTCCCCTTGTAGTCCTCCTGTAGTCCTCCTGTAGTCCTCCTGTAGTCCTCTTGTAGTCCCCTTGTAGTCCTCCTGTAGTCCTCCTGTAGTCCCCCTGTAGTCCCCTTGCAGTCCTCTTGTAGTCCTCCTGTAGTCCTCCTGTAGTCCTCTTGTAGTCCCCTTGCAGTCCTCTTGTAGTCCTACTTTAGTCCTCTTGTAGTCCCCTTGCAGTCCTCTTGTAGTCCTTCTTTAGTCCTCTTGTAGTCCTCTTATAGTCCCCTTGCAGTCCTCTTGTAGTCCTCCTTTAGTCCTCTTGTAGTCCCCTTACAGTCCTCTTGTAGTCCTCCTTTAGTCCCCTTGCAGTCCCCTTGTAGTCCTCCTGTAGTCCTCCTGTAGTCCTCCTTTAGTCCTCTTGTAGTCCCCTTGCAGTCCTCTTGTAGTCCTCCTGTAGTCCTCTTGTAGTCCCCTTGCAGTCCTCTTGTAGTCCTCCTTTAGTCCTCCTTTAGTCCTCTTGTAGACCCCTTGCAGTCCTCTTGTAGTCCTCTTGTAGTCCCCTTGCAGTCCTCTTGTAGTCCTCCTGTAGTCCTCCTGTAGTCCTCTTGTAGTCCTCCTGTAGTCCTCCTGTAGTCCTCCTGTAGTCCTCTTGTAGTCCCCTTGCAGTCCTCTTGTAGTCCTCCTTTAGCCCTCTTGTAGACCCCTTGCAGTCCTATTGCAGTCCTATTGCAGTCCTACTTTAGTCCTCTTGTAGTCCCCTTGCAGTCCTCTTGTAGTCCTCCTTTAGTCCTCTTGCAGTCCTCTTGTAGTCCTCCTGTAGTCCTCCTGTAGTCCTCCTGTAGTCCTCCTGTAGTCCTCCTGTAGTCCTCTTGCAGTCCTCCTGTAGTCCTCCTGTAGTCCTCTTGTAGTCCTCCTGTAGTCCTCCTGTAGTCCTCTTGTAGTCCTCTTGTAGTCCTCCTGTAGTCCTCTTGTAGTCCTCCTGTAGTCCTCTTGTAGTCCTCCTGTAGTCCTCCTTTAGTCCTCTTGTAGTCCTCTTGTAGTCCTCTTGTAGTCCTCCTGTAGTCCTCCTGTAGTCCTCCTGTAGTCCTCTTGTAGTCCTCTTGTAGTCCTCCTGTAGTCCTCTTGTAGTCCTCCTGTAGTCCTCCTGTAGTCCTCTTGTAGTCCTCTTGTAGTCCTCCTGTAGTCCTCCTGTAGTCCTCTTGTAGTCCTCCTGTAGTCCTCTTGCAGTCCTCCTGTAGTCCTCTTGTAGTCCTCCTGTAGTCCTCTTGTAGTCCTCTTGTAGTCCTCCTGTAGTCCTCCTGTAGTCCTCTTGTAGTCCTCCTGTAGTCCTCTTGTAGTCCTCTTGTAGTCCTCTTGTAGTCCTCCTGTAGTCCTCTTGTAGTCCTCCTGTAGTCCTCCTGTAGTCCTCCTGTAGTCCTCCTGTAGTCCTCCTGTAGTCCTCGGGCGGGCGGGCGCCAGGGTTTAAAAACGTTATGCTTGTAATTTATTAAGCCAAAAATGCCTTCGGCCCCGTAGAGACCCCGTAGTTCTGATCCTACTCTGCCTACTGGCGGAGGAGGAGGAAGAGGAGGAAGAAGAAGAAGAGGAGAAGGAGGAGGAGGAGGAGGAGTGTATAGCATTTTCTTTTTTTATAAATCTTTGATCAGAAAAGAAAAATAAATCCTGGGAGTTAAACTTAAGTTGACCCGCTGAATGATTCCTGATCCTCGGTTGAGACGTGTTCTCCTGTCGTCTCTTTAGCCCCGCCCCTCCCCCTGCAGCGGCCCGGCGGCGTCATGGCGTCCCGGCTGCTCGACCGTCTGAAGCGCTCCTTGTTCAAAGACGGTCAGGGGGCGGGACCCGAGCAGGAAGCCGCCTGTGGACAGGAGGAGGAAGAGGAGGGGCTTAAAGAGGACGGCTGGGAGGCGGAGCTGGAGGAGGAGGAGTGTGTGACCGACCGGCTCGGGGGGACGCTGTGCTTCGACGGCGGAGGAGGTGAAGGAGCCGAGGACAGAGGCGAGGGCGAGGAGTCGGGCCTGGACAGTGACCTCGACTTCCTGGGGGAGTCGATGGAGGAGGGGCTTAGCAGCACAGGTGAGCTGCTCTTCAGCGCGTTTAGCACATGCAACATCATGGACCTTTTATTGTTAGGTTTGCCCCGCATTGATTTACGTTCACTAGAAGCGCCTTAACACGTTAGCTAGAAACGTGTTAACATGTTAGCTAGAAGCGCGTTAACATGTTAGCTAGAAGCGCGTTAACATGTTAGCTAGAAACGTGTTAACATGTTAGCTAGAAGCGCGTTAACATGTTAACTAGAAGCGCCTTAACATGTTAGCTAGAAACGTGTTAACATGTTAGCTAGAAGCGCGTTAACATGTTAGCTAGAAGCGCGTTAACATGTTAGCTAGAAACGTGTTAACATGTTAGCTAGAAACGTGTTAACATGTTAGCTAGAAGCGCGTTAACATGTTAACTAGAAGCGCCTTAACATGTTTGCTAGAAACGTGTTAACATGTTAGCTACAAGCGCCTTAACATGTTAGCTAGAAGTCCGCGTTGGACACTAAATGCTACCAGATCACCTGACCCTTCGTCTCACCTGTTCCCCCCCCCCCGCCCCCTCGTAGACACCAGTCCTGTGGGCGTGTCCCCGGTAGGCCCCTCCCCGTCCTTCAGGCTGACGCGGCAGCTTCAGGACAGCTGGGCGACCCTGCGGGGTCTCGGTGGAGGAAGTCCCACCTCCACCGAGAGGCAGCTGACGGACGACCTGCTGTTCGAGGTGACGGACGCCAGCGTGGTGACGGACGCCTCCTCTAAATACGTGGTGAGTTCAAGGAGCCGGCTTGATCCCGAAACCGGCTGGCAGGATGGGAAAAACTGATTTTGTTTAAACAATCGGCAAAACTATTGCGTTGGATTATCGGTATCCAATGGTCCTCAAATGCATCATGTGTGACAAACGCAAACCAAATAAACGGAAACGAGTACAAAAGGCAACATTTCCACTACACAATAATAATTCGAATCAGATGCAGAAACCCTCTAGTGGCGTGTTTGTGGTGTAATCTGAAACATCCTGACTGGAGCGGCTGCGATCCATTCTGCTTCACAGCAGCCTTTCTGCTGAGGGCTCAGGACGAGTGAAGGCAAGAGGTCAGAGTGAATGTTGGTGGCTGCATCTTTAGAGGAGAGATGAGTCTAAGCTAAACCAGCTAGCACCTGAGGCTACTTTACTACCCAGCATGCTCCTGGCTGTCTGATGGCTGGTAGCAGAAGAATAAGACGGATGAAAGCACAGAGACCTGGTCCATGAGGGTCCATGAGGGTCCATGAGGGTCCATGAGGGTCCAGGGTCCAGCTGGTCACGTCATGTTGTTGGTGCTCCACCAGACGTCGGCCATTTTATCTAAACAGAAATGTTTTTGTTGCTGATGTTTCTCTTCATTATGATGTAAATCAAAAAATCCAGCAACCAAAAAACAAAAAGTTACACAATGTCACATTGCAGCATAACACAGTGAACTTGGTAGGTAAGTACAGCGCCACCTACTGGCATGCAAGAGTATTTCATGACTAGATCAGACACCATATTGCAGGCTCAGGCGCTCAGCAATGGAAAATAAATAAATAAAATCATAATATTTTTTGGGACCAAGTAAGTGAATTTAAACATTTTCTCGCGGCGCTGTGGTGAAAGATGCCTTCTCTGGAGAGCGTTACCGTGTTCTGCTCCACAGCTGTACACCGTGCACGTCGTCCAGTCCGGCGGCAGCGACAAGACTCCGGCCGTCATCGCCCGCCGATACTCAGACTTCCAGCGGCTCCACGCCGCGCTGCGCCGCGACCACGCAGACCGGATGGAGCGCGTCTGCTTCCCGCGTGAGTGGAAGTCTGAAAGCCGCCGCCGCCCCGAACGTTTCTGCCGCTGAACCACTTCCTGTCTGTGCAGGAAAGAAGCTGCGCAGGAACTTCACGGCGGAGACGATCGCCAAGCGCAGCCGGGCGTTCGAGCAGTACCTGTCTCACCTGTGCTCCCTGTCGGCCCTGCGGGGGGCGCTGTGCCTCCGACGGTTCTTCTACCTGACCGACCTGCAGGCCGGACAGCTGCTCATCAGGTAACTGACACACAGACGAGAGCAAAACCTGGAGCTCCGATGTCCCGCTGTTGGGCGGAGAGCCTGAACGCCTCCCGAGCCAAACTGGTTGGTTGGAGTCATTAAAGATTCAAATAAGTTAATCTAAACACTAATCTCCCTCCAGGGGGCAGACTGAGCGATTGTTATATGAAACTGTACAGCATAGCTTGTTTTATGAAGGGAAAAGACCCAAACTGCTGTATATGGATGTATTCACCACCATCAGTGATATACAAGTGAAATATATGGTTTAGTACATGAGAAAATTAAAATAGCATTAAGACAGACCCAAAGGACCCCAACAAGCCCAATGGGTCCAATGGGTCCAACGACCCCAATGGACCCATTGGACCCATTGGGCTTGTTGGACCCCCATGAGTCCTCACCTGAATGTTCTCTGTTCTAAACCCTCTGTAACTTTCTTCTGCTTCACATCATCAAAGTCAACCTTTGCAGAGAGAACGTTCACCTGTTGGACGTTCACCTGTTGTGTTCTGGTTTGTTAGAGTTGGACTTTACAGCTGCATCATTTCAAACTAATAATCATTTCTAATAAGTCATTTTTTACAGTTGGACCTGAAACCTTTTCCTGTTCTGTTGGTTAATAGTTGACACTTTTCCTGAATATGAACACAATAAAGATGTTTGAGTTGTTGTGTCGTTGAGGGCGGGACGTCACCAGGAGGCTTTGGGTCCGCTGCTCAACGCCAAGAGGCTGCAACACAAACTGGGCTGGGCTAGCGACTGTGACGGCGAGGCTCAGGCTCCGCCCCCGGCCTCCTCCCATTGGTTCTTCACCTTGGTGGGTCTGTCGAGCTGTTTCCATGAAGCGGACCAGCTGGAGGAAGCCCGCGATCACTGTGACGACGCCCTCCGTGTCCTGACCGCCGAGGCGGCAGACGGGCCCCTCCCTCTTCAGGATAAGCCCCGCCCACTGACCGAAAAGCAGGACGCGGCGCCGCGGAGCGTCGACAGGCCACACCCCCTCCTGCTGCCGTTGTTGCGGGCGGTGGTTCGGCTGTCGTGGCAGACGGGCAGGGACAAGCGGCAGTGGGAGGAGCTTCTGCAGCAGCTGGAGGAGCAGAGGGCGGGGCTAGTGGACAACCAGCCAACCATTAACGAGTTCCTGGTCACACACAATCTGCAGGAGAGCGAAGGGGAGGGCTAGAAACACACACACACACACACACACACACACACACACACAGAGGAAGAAAAGTTGACAAAAAGCCATGAATATGGTTTCAATATTTCAGGAGTAAATAATATTTATTTTGGTTATGAGAATAAAGTACGGAAGCCTGAGAGGGAAAAGTTCTGCTCCTCCGTTGGTGTTTGTGAGTGAAGAACAGGACAAACCTAAATGTTCTTCAGGTGATTCTTCTCTGTTTGTTGGTGTAATACTCTGTTTGGCCACAAGAGGCTGAAGAGCAACTCGCTGATGACGAGAACGCTTCAAGTTTTAAACTCCAAATACTAAACACAAAGTATATTATACTGCATGTGTTATCCAGTAATAACACTAAACACAAAGTATATTATACTGCATGTGTTATCCAGTAATAACACTAAACACAAAGTATATTATACTGCATGTGTTATCCAGTAATAACACTAAACACAAAGTATATTATACTGCATGTGTTATCCAGTAATAACACTAAACACAAAGTATATTATACTGCATGCGAGTACTTTATGTGCAGTAATGCCTGTGGCCAGAATGAGTATTACACCAACAGAAACTCACCTGGTCAACACTTAAAAACTACAAAATATTATACATATACCCACACACATTATATTTGAATAAAGTCTGTTTTTTTCACAATTTTGAGAAATGTTACCAGAATTTGTATAAAGTTAAGCTTTTTAAGAAAAAAACATTCAAAAATATATATATTTTAGAGAAGAAATATTTCGGAAATAACAAAAACATTTTTACCGTTTATTATTTTACAAATATTTCCATTTTATTTCCTCTGATTCTATTTTTCTGACTTCATTTTTTTTTATCCCACAACAGGAGTTGACGTATTTTATGCATGTGATGTATTTTATTAGCTTTTCCAGTGTGTTGTGATGAGCTATGGGAACCATAAAGGACAACACGACATCACAGTTTGTCGTCTGGGCTCTAAAACAGTTTCAATAGTTTGGAAAAACTCATAAACACAAACAAAGACTCAAATGCTAATGAGGCTGCAGAGCGAGCGGTTCTCCAAGGTTCTGGAGCACGTTTACTGCAGAACTTGTATAACAAGTATATGTACAAGTATGTTTACTAATGAGTGTACAAGTATATGTACCAGTACATTAAGTACAGTGTGTGTACTTGTTGGGTCTCGTCGCATCATTATGAGCAGAGCTGTTACGTCATGAGAACATGGAACACTCATGGAGTATTAACATGGTTGTTTCCAGGCCTGGACAAGTCCTTGAAAGTTGTGTAAAAGTCCTGTAAATGTGTTATATTCATGTGTTCATAACGTTCATTTAGTTATAAATATTGAATCTGCTTTAAAGAAACATGTCAGCAGCATCCATACAGGCATCTATATAAATGTTTATTCTTTTAATAAACTATTGTCTCTCATTCATTTGAGTCATTTAAGGTTTACTGTATGCTTTGAATCCTCATTGTTAGTTTAAATACTACATTTTATCACTTTTTACTGTCTACACACACATTTCACACCATGTTTGCTCATGAACATTTAGTTAAAGTCCTGGAAAGAGAATAAAAGTCCTAGAAATCCAGCGGTCAGAATGTGTATGAACTCTCTTTTGTTCCTCCCCAAAAATAAACCTTTTAAAGTTTAAAAAGTTGAAGAAAATGTTCAACATTTGTTCTCGTAAAAAAATGGATTTATTCCATTGGCACTCGCTCTCAAAATAACAGCTGGATTTAAATGAGAGCGTTAGTCGTCATTTCCAGCTCGACGTTTACCAAACGTGTAGCGTCTCTACTTTTATAATAATAAAATAACTCGCAGCTCCGTTAGCTAAGACAAGGCAGCAACCACTTTATTCTTTTATTCTTTATTCACTCCAACAAATCCTCCGCTCTGGGAGACTAGTTAACGCTCTGAGAGACTAGTTAACGCTCTGAGAGCAGACTAGTTAACGCTCTGAGAGCAGACTAGTTAACGCTCTGGGAGACTAGTTAACGCTCTGAGAGCAGACTAGTTAACGCTCTGAGAGCAGACTAGTTAACGCTCTGGGAGACTAGTTAACGCTCTGAGAGCAGACTAGTTAACGCTCTGAGAGCAGACTAGTTAACGCTCTGAGAGACTAGTTAACGCTCTGAGAGCAGACTAGTTAACGCTCTGGGAGACTAGTTAACGCTCTGAGAGCAGACTAGTTAACGCTCTGGGAGACTAGTTAACGCTCTGAGAGCAGACTAGTTAACGCTCTGAGAGCAGACTAGTTAACGCTCTGAGAGCAGACTAGTTAACGCTCTGGGAGACTAGTTAACGCTCTGAGAGCAGACTAGTTAACGCTCTGAGAGCAGACTAGTTAACGCTCTGAGAGACTAGTTAACGCTCTGGGAGACTAGTTAACGCTCTGAGAGACTAGTTAACGCTCTGAGAGACTAGTTAACGCTCTGAGAGCAGACTAGTTAACGCTCTGAGAGACTAGTTAACGCTCTGAGAGCAGACTAGTTAACGCTCTGAGAGACTAGTTAACGCTCTGGGAGACTAGTTAACGCTCTGAGAGCAGACTAGTTAACGCTCTGAGAGCAGACTAGTTAACGCTCTGAGAGCAGACTAGTTAACGCTCTGGGAGACTAGTTAACGCTCTGAGAGACTAGTTAACGCTCTGAGAGCAGACTAGTTAACGCTCTGAGAGCAGACTAGTTAACACTCTGAGAGACTAGTTAACGCTCTGAGAGCAGACTAGTTAACGCTCTGAGAGCAGACTAGTTAACACTCTGAGAGACTAGTTAACGCTCTGAGAGCAGACTAGTTAACACTCTGAGAGACTAGTTAACGCTCTGAGAGCAGACTAGTTAACGCTCTGAGAGCAGACTAGTTAACACTCTGAGAGACTAGTTAACGCTCTGAGAGCAGACTAGTTAACGCTCTGAGAGACTAGTTAACGCTCTGAGAGCAGACTAGTTAACGCTCTGAGAGACTAGTTAACGCTCTGAGAGACTAGTTAACGCTCTGAGAGCAGACTAGTTAACGCTCTGAGAGACTAGTTAACGCTCTGAGAGCAGACTAGTTAACACTCTGAGAGACTAGTTAACGCTCTGAGAGCAGACTAGTTAACGCTCTGGGAGACTAGTTAACGCTCTGAGAGCAGACTAGTTAACGCTCTGAGAGCAGACTAGTTAACGCTCTGAGAGACTAGTTAACGCTCTGAGAGCAGACTAGTTAACGCTCTGAGAGCAGACTAGTTAACGCTCTGGGAGACTAGTTAACGCTCTGAGAGCAGACTAGTTAACGCTCTGAGAGCAGACTAGTTAACGCTCTGAGAGACTAGTTAACGCTCTGGGAGACTAGTTAACGCTCTGAGAGCAGACTAGTTAACGCTCTGGGAGACTAGTTAACGCTCTGAGAGCAGACTAGTTAATGCTCTGAGAGCAGACTAGTTAACGCTCTGAGAGACTAGTTAACGCTCTGAGAGCAGACTAGTTAACGCTCTGAGAGACTAGTTAACGCTCTGAGAGCAGACTAGTTAACGCTCTGAGAGACTAGTTAACGCTCTGAGAGACTAGTTAACGCTCTGAGAGCAGACTAGTTAACGCTCTGAGAGACTAGTTAACGCTCTGAGAGCAGACTAGTTAACGCTCTGAGAGACTAGTTAACGCTCTGAGAGCAGACTAGTTAACGCTCTGAGAGACTAGTTAACGCTCTGGGAGACTAGTTAACGCTCTGAGAGCAGACTAGTTAACGCTCTGAGAGCAGACTAGTTAACGCTCTGGGAGACTAGTTAACGCTCTGAGAGCAGACTAGTTAACGCTCTGAGAGCAGACTAGTTAACGCTCTGGGAGACTAGTTAACGCTCTGAGAGCAGACTAGTTAACGCTCTGAGAGACTAGTTAACGCTCTGAGAGCAGACTAGTTAACGCTCTGAGAGACTAGTTAACGCTCTGAGAGCAGACTAGTTAACGCTCTGAGAGACTAGTTAACGCTCTGAGAGACTAGTTAACGCTCTGAGAGCAGACTAGTTAACGCTCTGAGAGCAGACTAGTTAACGCTCTGGGAGACTAGTTAACGCTCTGAGAGCAGACTAGTTAACGCTCTGAGAGCAGACTAGTTAACGCTCTGAGAGACTAGTTAACGCTCTGAGAGCAGACTAGTTAACGCTCTGAGAGACTAGTTAACGCTCTGGGAGACTAGTTAACGCTCTGAGAGCAGACTAGTTAACGCTCTGAGAGCAGACTAGTTAACGCTCTGAGAGACTAGTTAACGCTCTGAGAGCAGACTAGTTAACGCTCTGAGAGCAGACTAGTTAACGCTCTGATAGACTAGTTAACGCTCTGGGAGACTAGTTAACGCTCTGAGAGCAGACTAGTTAACGCTCTGAGAGACTAGTTAACGCTCTGAGAGCAGACTAGTTAACGCTCTGAGAGACTAGTTAATGCTCTGAGAGACTAGTTAACGCTCTGAGAGCAGACTAGTTAACGCTCTGAGAGACTAGTTAACGCTCTGATAGAAGACTAGTTAATGCTCTGAGAGACTAGTTAACGCTCTGGGAGACTAGTTAACGCTCTGAGAGCAGACTAGTTAACGCTCTGAGAGACTAGTTAACGCTCTGAGAGCAGACTAGTTAGCGGGGAGCGAGCGTGTAAAACAGGAAACGAAGACGAGGAACGAAAAGTATTTGATCACAGAATAGTGATGATTTCCAGTGAAAGATAATCACCGTCAGTAATTTCCCGAGTGAGGCGAGTTCTCTAAGCATCATGGAGAGAGGGGGGAGGGAGGGGGGATGGGGGGGATGATGGAGAAAAGACAGAAGCAGCGAGAGCAGGTATTTCCATCGGTGGCTGGGCGTCATCCTCCACCCGGCTTTCAACCGGCCTGGTGACCAGGTCGTCAGTTTTATAGTCCCGTATGTGGGACTATTTTCTCTACGCTACTGAAATGCGATACACAACTTTTGGTGTCTACAACTATGTTGGGTTGAAAGGCAGCTTACTAATACTGTTTATAATGTCGCTGGTAACCGTATTATAAAAGCAATAAGGTACTCGAGGCAGTACTGTATCTACAATATTATTCAACGGTACTGCCTCGAGTACCTTATTGCTTAATTAATTTGTCTGCTTTAGTGGCTCTCAGGCTGTCAGACCAGAGAGTCTGTGATTGGCCGGTCACAGTGAGGGGGAGGAGTCAGAACATTTCTAGATTTTACCACCGAATTAAAAGGCAGAAGATCAGAGGGGCTGCACGGTGGTGTAGCGGCTAGCACTGACGCCTCACAGCAAGAGGGTCTGTGGTTTGGATCCTGGTCTGCAGGTCCTTCTGTGTGGAGTCTGCATGTTCTCCCTGTGGCAGCGTGGGTTCTCTCCGGGTTCTCCGGCTTCCTCCCACAGTCCAAAGACATGCTGCAGAGGTTAACTGGACTCTAAATGTCCCGTAGGTGTGAGTGTGAGTGTGAATGGTTGTCTGTCTCTCTGTCTGTCCTGAGATGGACTGGAGACTTGTCCAGGTGAACTCTGCCTTCACCCCTTGACAGCTGGGATTGGATCCATAGTTGCATAGTTTTCACGGTTTCGTATGGATACAGAGGAATTCATTAAAACCCTTTGCTGTCTGACTGCTTGGGAGGGAATCATCATCATCATCATCATCATCCTGCACAAACCATCACCATGGTGACAAGGACCAACGCTGAGAGATCAGCTGACGAAGGGACACAAGTTGCCACGACGATGGTAAAAAACGTCACGTTTAAAGACGACTGCAGGAAGCAGGACAAAGAAGAACTCATATACTCATAGACTCATATACACACACACGTTTTATTGAAGCAAAAGAAGCATCATCACAATGAAAACACACATCACCAATAAAACACCTACATTCAGAATTATGACGTAAAAACTACAGAAGAATGTTCCTCATGATCAAAAGTAAAAGCACTCGTTCTGCAGAATGAACTCTTTAGAGAGCTTTAATGTAATAAACATGTTATTGCATCATTATTATTAACATTCTTCTACAAAACAATGCGCCACAATTAATAAGATTAGCACACACTTTATAATAAACATCTTACCCTGCAAAGTAACTACACTCTTAGAAATAAATGTGCTCACTAGAACCCTGGAGGGTCTTTGGTTCGTCCCCAGAGGAGAACCCTCTTTGGTTCCAGGGAGAACCTTTCCTCAAGGTTCCTTTACACAGAGTTCTACCTAGAACTAAGCATCAAGAGTTTTACCCAGAACCACATATGAAGGTTTCTACCTTTAAGGGTGCAAACAAGATCCCACACAGGTTTCCAACAGGAACTGAAGGTCCTCTCTAGAACTCACTACGGGGTCCTCATGAGGTCCATACAGGACTTTGGTTCTTTCTACCACTGATTGAGAGCAAGAGGAGGAAGAAAGGGAGGAAGAGGAGGAGAAAGGAAGCCTGTGAGCAGAGTGGACTGAAGGAACATTACAGCTCATCTCTTCCCTTCTTCCTGCTCTTCTTCTTTTCCTTGTGGAAGACTTTTCCATCCGCCTGCTTCTTCCAGCTCAGCTTGATGTCGTCGTCGTGCCCCTGGTCCTTCAGCTTCTGTTTGAGCTGAGAGACAAACACATTGAGAGAAGAAGTCTTCAGTAAAGCTGTTTCTCTGCATCCTGTCTCACACTGTCCTCATGTGGAAGCTCTGCTGGAGAAGAACTCTGGTTTCCACTAGAGCAGCTCTGTTGTTTCATGTTGTCTGGACACAAGTCTACCTTCAGTCATGACGTGTCCACGTCTGCACAGAGCACCTTTACATTGTTCTTAGTAGTGCACTACCTCACATGTATCACCTGCTGGTTCTGTTGTTACTGAGAGGAAGATGTACCTGCTTCAAGAGGCCCTCCATCACCACAGGGTCATTCAGATCCACAGAGGAGCTGCTTTTCTGCAGCCTCACTTTCACCACTCGCTTTGCAACAGGCTCAACGTCTGAAACACAAACAACCTTCATCAGTCACGACATGTCTGCTGATGATCATCAACGTCCTGGAATGTTTATCACTTTGAGTCATGAAAGAGAAAAGTATGGTCATCCATAACTTTATATTTATATCCTGTTAAGTCCTCATGTCAGTCCTGAGTGAATGATAGCTTACCTCTGTAGCAGATGAACGCTGACCTGACGTCACACTTCAGGGTCTCCCATCGTCCATCGGCACTAAAATCTGCTGACACACAATCCTCAGAGATACCATAAGGCTCATTAGACTTCCAGTTCCTAAATGAGGAGTCACTTCCATCAGACCACTTCCATCCGTCTCTGAAGAGGCCGATCCAGGAAGGTGTACTGGTGGATACCAGCTTCTCTACCTTCTGGTTCTCCTCCAGGTTCCTCACTATGGCCAGGTCTGTGTGGTGTTCTCTGCAGTAGCTCTGGGCATCAGTCCAGTTCATTTTGGTGTTAATCAAGATAAATGTCTCATTGGGCCCTGAAAGCAGCAGAGTGAAGTGCTGAGTAGAGGAACCATAACAGACTACATGATGCAGACCAGTTTATTGTTCTGCATGAATCTCAGCATGAAGGTGGATCAACACGGAGCTGTGTGAACATGAACATGCAGCGTCCATTGAGTCCACATTCATAAAGCCATCAGAGATATTTGACCTCCAACAGACTTGATACAAACCGGCTGAATGAGATCATTAATCTGCTTTAAATGACTTTCATGGAGCTGAAGACGAGTTCAAGTAACCCTGAGGACCTTTAACTGGTCCTGGACCAGTCTCAGTCTAGTCCTGGTCCTCTACAGTCTCAGTCTAGTCCCGGTCCTCTATAGTCTCAGTCTAGTCCTCCTCTTCCTTCTCCTCCTCCTCTTGCTCCTCCTCTTCTTCAGTCAACAGGAGGCTCCTTATCAACACTATATGAAAGTTTGTCATAGTAACTTTAATATTCTCACCTTTGACATCAAAGCAGATTGCGTTGAGGGCCTCATAACATCTGTTATCGGTCCATGCTCCATGAAAAATCATCAACACACAGTGTTCTTCTCCGTTTTCGTTGTCCGGTTCGTTACCGAACCATTCTCTGAACTCCATCTCTCCAGGTTTGTAGAAGCTTGAGTTTGTCAGTGACCACCTCAAGCTGTCCACGTACAGTCCTATCCAGACTCTCTGAAACAATATTTCATTGTGATATAAAGAAACAGACTTTCAGACATTTGTACTTCTCATTTATATTCTTGATCCTGACGATCAGTCTGATTTATTATTTCAAGAAAACAATATTCAGGTGCTAATATGAACATAGAAAAGGTTTTATTTCTGTCATCACTCCTGCTGTTCATAATGGACTAAGAGTCTCACAGCGTGCTAAGCTAATGGCTAGTAGCTAAGGGTGCCTACCTATAATGATGCTAGCAGCTAATGTTGCTAACAGTTAATAATGCTAGCAGCTAACTATGCTAACCTATAACAATGCTAACAGATAATGATGCTAACAGATAACAATGCTAGAAGCTAACAATGCTAACCTATAAAAATGCTAACAGATAATGATGCTATCAGCTAATGGTGCTAACAGTTAATGTTGCTAGAAGCTAACGATGCTAACAACTAATGATGTTAACAGCTAATGGTGCTAACAGTCCAAGTACACACTTCTGTCCAGGTCATTTGCATACTTTCCACCACTGTGTGGATGTAAAACTTTCAGACCACCTGTCACTGACGTAATAACACTCACGGAGATGGAGGCGGCCATTTTGCTTGAACTCAGCGTTGCCTTCAGGGTCTCCAGGTCCTGCAGGTCTCGTATGGTGGCCAGGTCCATGTAGTTCTCTCTGCAGTGACGCTGTGCTTCAGTCATGTTCTTCAGCTCATTAACAACATGGTATTGACGTACAGCAGCTGATGAGACGGCACACAGCCCTGATGACACACAGCACGCTGATGACATGTTAATAACTTAATGCACATCATCATTTACATCAACGCAGTGGTTCTCAAACTGGGCCGTATTACAGGTGAGGCAGAATATATCTATTCAAATACCTTCATTGAGAACTCTACATATTAAAAAAGGACACAGACTTATAATGCCATTAACGCTCCTGTTATGTTCATCTTTTAGGTACAACTCTGATGTTCCCGGGTCAATTTGACCCGGTGCGTGTTAAATCATCCAAAAGTTGTCAGAAACCAAAAAAATTCTAAAAAATATAGTTTGTATATCATCTCTAACCTCATTACTAAAAATTCAATCAGTTGTTAGTTGAATTGAGTTATTCACCCCTCCATAGATCATAGTTCAATTAGGCTAACTCACTGGTTTTAATAAAACATATATGTTCAAACAATTGTTTAGGTACATTGGAAAAACCTAGACATAAAATGTATTGGTCTACCATCACATGTATTTTGTCCTAAATTTTATTTGCATTTTGAATATTTTTTTTCATGGGGTGATGTAGATAAATAGACATGAGACACCTCTGCTGTTCAGGGTCATATTGACCCGCTCACTCTAAATCAAGCCAAATGAGTCAAAAAGATTTATATTGAAAGTAAACTTTATACATGTTTATTTATAGTGTTAAGAAATCTGAATTGACCTCAAGATTGTCTTCGTCTCATATTTCCTCGTGATCATCAATGTGCTCCAGGGCCTCAGAGCCGTGACCCTTTAGCTTCTGTTGCTCATGTTGTCTACAGGAAGGGTACTTAGAAAGAGAGTGTGTGTGTGTCTGAGATTGGGTTGAAATAGGGTGTGTGTTACCCTCAGTCAGTGTATTAGAAATCCAATAGTACCATATTTATTAGGAGAGACATGAAAGAAACCCTTACTTTAGTGTTCCCGGTCCAGTGAAGGTGTATTCAGTGAGAAGATAAGCATCGTTTAGTCTGAAGGTTCACAAGGGGCGATGGGCACATGAAGCAGGATAGAGATGGTTCCCATAACACACACTTGATTTTTTTGTTTGAAGTTGTACATGTGTACAACTTTATGTATGGGGCTGTGAACAGGTGTGTGTGTGTGTGTGTGTGTGTGTGTGTGTGTGTGTGTGTGTGTGTGTGTGTGTGTGTGTGTGTGTGTGAAACATGGTGGGAGGGAGTAAGAAAGACTGCCTCTCACATGTTCAAAGAAAGGAATGATCTAAACTTGACACTTCTAATCGCTATTCACTTTCACTGCCGGGTCAAATTGACCAGAACATCACCTCTGTAATATAAACCTGCAGAAGGGGGGGGGGGGGTTACAAATACATTATATTTTTTTGGTATGTTTTTTTTTACGTTGATTAAACCAATTAAGGCAAGCAGAAGAAGTTTCATACAGAAAAAGTACTTTAAAGTATTTTTCCTAGATCTTCAAACTTTGAAATGGGTCAATTTGACCCTGAACATAACAGGAGGGTTATTAAATACATGAGGAAATACATTATTAAATACATGAGGAAATGTCTGTGCTTTCATGGAAATGTAGTTACGCCCTCGACAGGTTATGTTTGCACATGCAGGACTCAGCGATTCTTGACGTTTTGCCAAAAGCCGTCTGTGTTGCGTTTTAAAAAGAAGAGGAAAGCAGCTCACTGCAGCCACTAGGTCTGTGTATTTTAGTCAACGGATTTTAGTTTTGAAATGAGAAAAACAAAATCAGGGAACAGCTCGTTTCCCGATTTTGGGTTTGTCATTTCAAAACAAAAATCCATTGGCCGCAAAATACACGAACCCCACTAAAACTGAAACATCGTGACGCTCACACATCTGCTCTCTTGAACGTTATGATGTTGAAAAGATATTCAGTGTAAAACAGGTTCATTGCAGTGTTCTAGCAAAGTGATTGTATATTTTATCTATTTCAATACTTGAAAAATCACAGATGGAGTCACAAAAACTAATTTCAATAAAAATTCAGCATGGACCATTTTGGTACAATTTTGTTGGGGCATAAACATGTTTCTTCCTCCAAAGTGAGGCGTGACTAAACCAGTTTGAGAACCGCTGTCTTACAGTAAAAAAGATCAAGAAAGAAGGGGAAGTTAGTGGAATGTCAAAGGAAACATATTAAACAATATTAATATAATGTTGAAGAGGGGAAAAGAATAAAAAGATATTAAAGTCTTGCCTGACACAACGATGATGCTCAGGAGAAGTCTGGCCATCCTCGTCTCCTCTCGTCTCGTCTCTGGTCCTTCCCTCTCCTCTCGTCTCCTCTCGTCTCTGTCAGGCAGTGATAGATGTGCAGCTCCTGTAAAGTTCTGGAACAATCATTTGCTTATCAGGCTTTAATATCATTTCACTAACAAAGACCAGGCTGGTTGTGTCGTGACCTTCAGGAAGTGGAAAGGTGTTGAAGGAGGAAGGGATTAAGGGGAGAAGGAAGGAGAAGGGTGGAGGGTGTCTGTTCCCTTTTGCCTAGTCGAGGGGATGAGTAGGGACGAACACATGGCAATCGTGATGACGTGATGCCTTTTTAGTCGCGTACGGTGACGTTTGAGGACCTAAAACTCCGTTTGACCTCGTGCACACGCAAACACGCAAACAGAGTTTTCATAGATCTCCACTTTGGCCGGAGTTTTTTAGAAATAATGGTTTTCCCTGATAAAACCTCCGTTTTTGTGTAAATGAAAGGCCAAACCACATGAATGCATATGCGTTTCCCCCTCGTGTAAACAGGGCCTTAGAGGCTGGGGAGGCGGCCTGGAAGCCGGTGGGCCGATAGCCGACGCAGACGTGTGCTCCCGCTTCCTCCCTTTGTAGGAAGCAGTTATTGTTTCTGTGTTACTTGCTTACTAAAGCCACCTCTTTAGTTTATTTCGGACGAGCCCCTAATGTTACATTCCTGTAGTCTAGGAGAGGCGGGAAGGAACAATGACACAACAAAGGGATTAACACAAAAGGGAGGGAGCGATGGAGGAGTCATTTTTGGTGAATCTTTTTTACAAAACGATCAGAAATACCTCCAGGACTCATGACACACCCCGCGGGTGACCTCTCTCTATGCCCAGGATGAGGCCCGGACGTCCTGGAAGAATCGTGGCTGTGCTGGTTGTACTTTATTAAACACTTTTTTCTCACTTAATTCAGTCCATAGACCGCTTATGGACCTGTCAAGCCGGTTTACCAGTGCTCACGGCCGACATTCATCTCTGTGAATTACTGCCCTCAACCCCTGGTAACTCTTTTTCTGAAAACTGGGTTTCTGAAATCGTGAGAGAGATGAATTTGTTGCAATAATGAAAACATAAGTTTGGATTCCTTAGTTCACAGTCCATCTGGTACCCCTGGTACTCTAGATCTGACGCCCCTGGTACTCTAGATCTGACGCCCCTGGTACTCTAGATCTGACGACCTGGTACTCTAGATTAAGACTACAATAAATCCCTCGAGTCCAGATCCGGGGACTAATTTTCACTGTACACGTATATAAATAACACTCATGTATATACATTATTATATATATATGTTACATACATATGTTTTGCATTTTGCACATTGCACTCTGTTTGTACTCTGTTTACATTTAATTAAGTGTGGCTTCAGCCGCATGGGGTCTATGACCCCATGCGGCAAGCACACTTCATGTTCTCCTGCGGGCTTATTAGTTGGAATGCTGCAAGCATTCCAACTATTGTTCTTCAAATCTTTATTAAACTGTTTCTTCTTCTATTTCTTCCATCCGTATTTTGGACCGTAACTAGTCCTTCATATTTCCAGTTACAGAAAAAAGTTCAATTATTCAAATATTCAGCTACTTAAGGAGACGATGGCTATGACTTTTCATATTTCTGACTTTTCAAATTTCCAAATTATTAAGCTTTTTATGATTTTTTTTATAATGGGACCCAATGGGGAAATCTTCAAATCATCTTCAACTTCAAACGTTTACAGTTTCTTCATACGTTGAGCTTGAGACAATATTTGAAATTTCACATGTTGACAAAACCTTTAGTTATTAATCTACGCTTTTACATTTTTCATATTTTCTCAATTTTCAAAATTATTCAGCTTTTTATTAAAAAAAAAGAATGGTTTCCAATGAAGAACATCTTCAAATCCGCTTTCAACTCTTCAACTTCAAAAGGGAAAGGCTCTGTCATGCCTTCAACTAGAGACACCATTCCACCTTTAAAATGTTGACAAAACGTTTAGCTGTTATTGTATTACTCATCTTTTTGATATCTCCTATAGTGTTTTAACTGTCGGCGTTTTCGTTTTATAGTTTTTCCGCACCTTTTCTGCCTTTCTCATTATTGTGTGTTGGGCAGCTCAGAGCAGTGACGTCATTCTCCAGAGCGAGGGCACTTGGCGATACACATATTTAGTTGGAATGCTGCAAGCATTCCAACTATTGTTCTTCAAATCTTTATTAAACTTTTTATTAGTTGGAATGCTGCAAGCATTCCAACTATTGTTCTTCAAATCTTTATTAAACTGTTTCTTCTTCTATTTCTTCCATCCGTATTTTGGACCGTAACTAGTCCTTCATATTTCCAGTTACAGAAAAAAGTTCAATTATTCAAATATTCAGCTAGTTAAGGAGACGATGGCTATGACTTTTCATATTTCTGACTTTTCAAATTTCCAAATTATTAAGCTTTTTATGATTTTTTTTATAATGGGACCCAATGGGGAAATCTTCAAATCATCTTCAACTTCAAACGTTTACAGTTTCTTCATACGTTGAGCTTGAGACAATATTTGAAATTTCACATGTTGACAAAACCTTTAGTTATTAATCTACGCTTTTACATTTTTCATATTTTCTCAATTTTCAAAATTATTCAGCTTTTTATAAAAAAAAAATGAATGGTTTCCAATGAAGAACATCTTCAAATCCGCTTTCAACTCTTCAACTTCAAAAGGGAAAGGCTCTGTCATGCCTCCAGCTAGAGACACCATTCCACCTTTAAAATGTTGACAAAACGTTTAGCTGTTATTGTATTACTCATCTTTTTGATATATCCTATATTGTTTTAACTGTCGGCGTTTTCGTTTTATAGTTTTTCCGCACCTTTTCTGCCTTTCTCATTATTGTGTGTTGGGCAGCTCAGAGCAGTGACGTCATTCTCCAGAGCGAGGGCACTTGGCGATACACATATTTAGTTGGAATGCTGCAAGCATTCCAACTATTGTTCTTCAAATCTTTATTAGTTGGAATGCTGCAAGCATTCCAACTATTGTTCTTCAAATCTTTATTAAACTTTTTATTAGTTGGAATGCTGCAAGCATTCCAACTATTGTTCTTCAAATCTTTATTAAACTTATTATTTTTATTATTATTCTATTTCTTCCATCCGTATTTTGGACCTCTTCAACTCTTTCATATTTTCAGCTACAGAAAAAAGTTCAATTATAAAAATATTCAGTTACCTAAGGACACGATGGCTGAGACCTTTCATATTTCTGACTTTTCAAATCTTTGAATTATTAAGCTTTTTATGATTTTTTTTATAATGGGACCCAATGGGGAAATCTTCAAATTATCTTCAACTTCAAACGTTTACAGTTTCTTCATACGTTGAGCTTTAGACAATATTTAAAATTCCACATGTTGACAAAACCTTCAGCTATTAATCTACGCTTTTACATTTTTCATATTTTCTCAAATTTTAAAATTATTCAGCTTTTTATAAAAAAAAAATGAATGGTTTCCAATGAAGAACATCTTCAAATCCGCTTTCAACTCTTCAACTTCAAAAGGGAAAGGCTCTGTCATGCCTTCAACTAGAGACACCATTCCACCTTTAAAATGTTGACAAAACGTTTAGCTGTTATTGTATTACTCATCTTTTTGATATATCCTATATTGTTTTAACTGTCGGCGTTTTCGTTTTATAGTTTTTCCGCACCTTTTCTGCCTTTCTCATTATTGTGTGTTGGGCAGCTCACAGCGGTGACGTCATACTCCAGAGCGAGGGCACTTGGCGATACACATATTTAGTTGGAATGCTGCAAGCATTCCAACTATTGTTCTTCAAATCTTTATTAGTTGGAATGCTGCAAGCATTCCAACTATTGTTCTTCAAATCTTTATTAAACTTATTATTATTAGTTGGAATGCTGCAAGCATTCCAACTATTGTTCTTCAAATCTTTATTAAACTTATTATTATTATTATTATTATTATTATTATTATTATTATTATTTTTATTATTCTATTTCTTCCATCCATATTTTGGACCTCTTAAACTCCTTCATATTTTCAGCTACAGAAAAAAGTTCAATTATTCAAATATTCAGCTACTTAAGGACACGATAGCTATGCCTTTTCATATTTCTTACTTTTCAAATTTCCAAATTATTAAGCTTTTTATGATTTTTTTTTATAATGGGACCCAATGGGGAAATCTTCAAATCATCTTCAACTTCAAACGTTTACAGTTTCTTCATATGTTGAGCTTGAGACGATATTTAAAATTCCAAATGTTGACAAAACCCTCAGCTATTAATCTACGCTTTTACATTTTTCATATCTTCTCAAATTTTAAAATTATTCAACTTTTTATCAAATTAAAAATGAATGGTTTCCAATGAAGAACATCTTCAAATCCGCTTTCAACTCTTTAACAGGAGCCTTTTAGTCTGTGCATCTGCAGGCTGAAGGCACTTGAACGACCCCACACGCGAACGGGTGCGCACGTGCACGTGCGTGAACGGTCGCGCACGTAAACGGCCGTGCACGCACGTGAACGGCAGCATACGTGAACGCTCACTAACGTGAAACGGCCGCGCGAACGGCAGCGCTAAAGTGTTATTATGGTCGCGTGCACGTTCGCGTGTGTGTGCGCGCGCGTGTGTGCAAGTCACTTCAGTTACAGACGTCAGGATTAACAGCGTCACTGACATTCACTTTCTGAGGTTTAACAGATGGTTTTGTAGACACACGGCAAACCAATAATATCAGACATCTGACCAACTGTGCCTGTGGATCAGTGGTTAGCAACTCCGTCTTAGAAGCAAAGGGTCAGTGGTTCAAACCCCACCTATGGCTGACTTTCATTTTTTTTTTAAAAAGCTTTTTTTTTCTTCTTCTCTTGGACTGGACACCCGGGCGGGCTGGGTCGTATGTTTGACACCCCTGATTTAGATGATGCAGTTTTCCTTTCAACTTTTCCAATTATACATTTAATTTTCAAATATATTCAGCTTTTTTAAGCTTTATTCAACTATATTTCACTATGTTCAGCTATATTTAGCAATTTCTTTCAAATATTTCAGCTTTATGCTTCAGCTTTTTTGCATTCCAACGCATTTTCAGCAGGAAATGCTCTTCCTAGTTAGTTGGAATGCTGCAAGCATTCCAACTATTGTTCTTCAAATCTTTATTAAACTTATTATTAGTTGGAATGCTGCAAGCATTCCAACTATTGTTCTTCAAATCTTTATTAAACTTATTATTATTATTATTATTATTATTATTATTTTTATTATTCTATTTCTTCCATCCGTATTTTGGACCTCTTAAACTCCTTCATATTTTCAGCTACAGAAAAAAGTTCAATTATTCAAATATTCAGCTACTTAAGGACACAATAGCTATGCCTTTTCATATTTCTTACTTTTCAAATTTCCAAATTATTAAGCTTTTTATGATTTTTTTTATAATGGGACCCAATGGGGAAATCTTCAAATCATCTTCAACTTCAAACGTTTACAGTTTCTTCATATGTTGAGCTTGAGACGATATTTAAAATTTCAAATGTTGACAAAACCCTCAGCTATTAATCTACGCTTTTACATTTTTCATATCTTCTCAAATTTTAAAATTATTCAGCTTTTTATCAAATTAAAAATGAATGGTTTCCAATGAAGAACATCTTCAAATCCGCTTTCAACTCTTTAACAGGAGCCTTTTAGTCTGTGCATCTGCAGGCTGAAGGCACTTGAACGACCCCACACGCGAAAGGGTGCGCACGTGCACGTGCGTGAACGGTCGCGCACGTAAACGGCCGTGCACGCACGTGAACGGCAGCATACGTGAAACGGCCGCGCGAACGGCAGCGCTAAAGTGTTATTATGGTCGCGTGCACGTTCGCGTGTGTGTGCGCGCGCGTGTGTGCAGGTCACTTTGGTTATAGACGTTAGGATTAACAGTGTCACTGACGTTCACGTTCTAAGGTTTGACAGATGGTTTTGTAGACACTCAGTAATATCAGGTGTCTCACCAACTGCACCTGTGGATCAGTGGTTAGCAACTCCACTTTAGGAGTAAAGGGTCAGTGGTTCAAACCCCACCTATGGCAGGTTATAATCTTTCAAAAAAACTTTTTTTTTTCTTCTGTTGGACTGGACACTGTGGCGGGCCGGGTCGTATGTTTGACACCCCTGATTTAGATGATGCAGTTTTCCTTTCAACTTTTCCAATTATACATTTAAACGACAAGAATTTTCAACAGTTCAATTAAATGACTTTGAACTGTAAAATTTTAGCAGGTATTTTGCCTTTTCTATATTTTCAATAATGATTTGCTATTTATTTATATATTCATCTATTCCGCTATTTTCAGCTATATTAATATATTCAGCTATTTTTACATATATTCAGCTATTCTTTCATTTTCAAATATATTTAGCTATATTTAGCTAATTTAAGCTATATTTCCACTATGTTCAGCTATATTCAGCTATTTCTTTCAAATATTTCAGCTATAAGCTTCAGCTTTTTGCATTCCAACGCATTTTCAGCAGGAAATGCTCTTTCTAGTTATTAGTTGGAATGCTGCAAGCATTCCAACTATTGTTCTTCAAATCTTTATTAAACTTATTATTAGTTGGAATGCTGCAAGCATTCCAACTATTGTTCTTCAAATCTTTATTAAACTGTTTCTTCTATTTCTTCCATCCGTATTTTGGACCGTAACTAGTCCTTCATATTTCCAGTTACAGAAAAAAGTTCAATTATTCAAATATTCAGCTACTTAAGGAGACGATGGCTATGACTTTTCATATTTCTGACTTTTCAAATTTCCAAATTATTAAGCTTTTTATGATTTTTTTTATAATGGGACCCAATGGGGAAATCTTCAAATCATCTTCAACTTCAAACGTTTACAGTTTCTTCATACATTGAGCTTGAGACAATATTTAAAATTCCAAATGTTGACAAAACCTTTAGCTATTAATCTACGCTTTTACATTTTTCATATTTTCTCAAATTTTAAAATTATTCAGCTTTTTATAAAAAAAAAATGAATGGTTTCCAATGAAGAACATCTTCAAATCCGCTTTCAACTCTTCAACTTCAAAAGGGAAAGGCTCTGTCATGCCTCCAGCTAGAGACACCATTCCACCTTTAAAATGTTGACAAAACGTTTTTGCTGTTATTGTATTACTCATCTTTTCGATATATCCTATATTGTTTTAACTGTCGGCGTTTTCGTTTTATAGTTTTTCCGCACCTTTTCTGCCTTTCTCATTATTGTGTGTTGGGCAGCTCAGAGCAGTGACGTAATACTCCAGAGCGAGGGCACTTGGCGATACACATATTTTAAACTTGCTCTCTACTCCAAACCGTATACTCTTTGGACATAATTTATAGCTCAAAACGTTGGAAATCTTGTCTTCTGCCGTAAACTGCGGTCGATAGGAATCCAACAGATAAGACGTGTTGAGGTCCGACTGAATGGGAGAGCCGGTCCGTCCCCAGCAGCAGCCCTTTGGTCTGTGCATCTACAGGCAGCAGGCACGTAAGCGGCCGCACACGCGAACGGGTCGCGCACATGAACGGCCGTGCTCGCGCGTGAACGTGTTATTATGGTCGCGTGCACGTTCGTGTGTGTGTGTGCGCGCGCGTGTGTGCAGGTCACTTTGGTTATAAACGTCAGGATTAACAGCGTCACTGACGTTCACGTTGAGGTTTGACGGATGGTTTTGTAGACACTCAGTAATATCAGGTCTCTCACCAACTGCACCTGTAGATCAGTGGTTAGCAACTCCGCCTTAGGAGCAAAGGGTCAGTGGTTCAAACCCCACCTATGACAGATTTTAATTTTTCAAAAAAACTTTTTTTTTTCTTCTGTTGGACTGGACACTGTGGCGGGCCGGGTCGTATGTTTGACACCCCTGATTTAGATGATGCAGTTTTCCTTTCAACTTTTCCAATTATACATTTAAACGACAATGATTTTCAACAGTTCAATGAAATGACTTCGAACTGTAACATTTTTCAGCAGGTATTTTGCCTTTTCTATATTTTCAGTAATGATTTGCTATTTATTTATATATTCATCTATTCCGCTATTTTCAGCTATATTAATATATTCAGCTGTTTTTACATATATTCAGCTATTCTTTCATTTTCAAATATATTTAGCTATATTTAGCTAATTTAAGCTATATTCCACTATGTTCAGCTATATTCAGCTATTTCTTTCAAATATTTCAGCTATAAGCTTCAGCTTTTTGCATTCCAACGCATTTTCAGCAGGAAATGCTCTTTCTAGTTATTATTCTATTTCTTCCATCCGTATTTTGGACCTCTTCAACTCTTTCATATTTTCAGCTACAGAAAAAAGTTCAATTATAAAAATATTCAGTTACCTAAGGACACGATGGCTAAGACCTTTCATATTTCAGACTTTTCAAATCTTTGAAATATTAAGCTTTTTATGATTTTTTTTATAATGGGACCCAATGGGGAAATTTTCAAATCATCTTCAACTTCAAACGTTTACAGTTTCTTCATACGTTGAGCTTGAGACAATATTTAAAATTTCACATGTTGACAAAACCTTTAGCTATTAATCTACGCTTTTACATTTTTCATATTTTCTCAATTTTCAAAATTATTCAGCTTTTTATAAAAAAAAAATGAATGGTTTCCAATGAAGAACATCTTCAAATCCGCTTTCAACTCTTCAACTTCAAAAGGGAAAGACTCTGTCATGCCTTCAACTAGAGACACCATTCCACCTTTAAAATGTTGACAAAACGTTTAGCTGTTATTGTATTACTCATCTTTTTGATATCTCCTGTAGTGTTTTAACTGTAGGCGTTTTCGTTTTATAGTTTTTCCGCACCTTTTCTGCCTTTCTCATTATTGTGTGTTGGGCAGCTCACAGCGGTGACGTCAGACTCCAGAGCGAGGGCACTTGGCGATACACATATTTTAAACTTGCTCTCTACTCCAAACCGTATACTCTTTGGACATAATTTATAGCTCAAAACGTTGGAAATCTTGTCTTCTGCCGTAAACTGCGGTCGATAGGAATCCAACAGATAAGACGTGTTGAGGTCCGACTGAATGGGAGAGCCGGTCCGTCCCCAGCAGCAGCCCTTTGGTCTGTGCATCTACAGGCAGCAGGCACGTAAGCGGCCGCACACGCGAACGGGTCGCGCACATGAACGGCCGTGCTCGCGCGTGAACGTGTTATTATGGTCGCGTGCACGTTCGTGTGTGTGTGCGCGCGCGTGTGTGCAGGTCACTTTGGTTATAGACGTCAGGATGAACAGCGTCACTGACGTTCACGTTCTGAGGTTTGACGGATGGTTTTGTAGACACTCAGTAATATCAGGTCTCTCACCACCTGCACCTGTAGATCAGTGGTTAGCAACTCCGCCTTAGGAGCAAAGGGTCAGTGGTTCAAACCCCACCTATGACAGATTTTAATTTTTCAAAAAAACTTTTTTTTTTCTTCTGTTGGACTGGACACTGTGGCGGGCCGGGTCGTATGTTTGACACCCCTGATTTAGATGATGCAGTTTTCCTTTCAACTTTTCCAATTATACATTTAAACGACAATGATTTTCAACAGTTCAATGAAATGACTTCGAACTGTAACATTTTTCAGCAGGTATTTTGCCTTTTTTATATTTTCAGTAATGATTTGCTATTTATTTATATATTCATCTATTCCGCAATTTTCAGCTATATTAATATATTCAGCTGTTTTTACATATATTCAGCTATTCTTTCATTTTCAAATATATTTAGCTATATTTAGCTAATTTAAGCTATATTCCACTATGTTCAGCTATATTCAGCTATTTCTTTCAAATATTTCAGCTATAAGCTTCAGCTTTTTGCATTCCAACGCATTTTCAGCAGGAAATGCTCTTTCTAGTTATTTTTATTATTATTATTTTTATTATTCTATTTCTTCCATCCGTATTTTGGACCTCTTAAACTCCTTCATATTTTCAGCTACAGAAAAAAGTTCAATTATTCAAATATTCAGCTACTTAAGGACACGATAGCTATGCCTTTTCATATTTCTTACTTTTCAAATTTCAAAATTATTAAGCTTTTTATGATTTTTTTTATAATGGGACCCAATGGGGAAATCTTCAAATCATCTTCAACTTCAAACGTTTACAGTTTCTTCATATGTTGAGCTTGAGACGATATTTAAAATTTCAAATGTTGACAAAACCCTCAGCTATTAATCTACGCTTTTACATTTTTCATATCTTCTCAAATTTTAAAATTATTCAGCTTTTTATCAAATTAAAAATGAATGGTTTCCAATGAAGAACATCTTCAAATCCGCTTTCAACTCTTTAACAGGAGCCTTTTAGTCTGTGCATCTGCAGGCTGAAGGCACTTGAACGACCCCACACGCGAACGGGTGCGCACGTGCACGTGCGTGAACGGTCGCGCACGTAAACGGCCGTGCACGCACGTGAACGGCAGCATAAGTGAACTCTCACTAACGTGAAACGGCCGCGCGAACGGCAGCGCTAAAGTGTTATTATGGTCGCGTGCACGTTCGCGTGTGTGTGCGCGCGCGTGTGTGCAAGTCACTTCAGTTACAGACGTCAGGATTAACAGCGTCACTGACGTTCACTTTCTGAGGTTTAACAGATGGTTTTGTAGACACACGGCAAGCCAATAATATCAGGCGTATGACCAACTGCGCTTGTGGATCAGTGGTTAGCAACTCCGTCTTAGAAGCAAAGGGTCAGTGGTTCAAACCCCACCTATGGCTGACTTTAATTTTTTTTTTTTAAAAAAGCTTTTTTTTTTCTTCTCTTGGACTGGACACCCGGGCGGGCTGGGTCGTATGTTTGACACCCCTGATTTAGATGATGCAGTTTTCCTTTCAACTTTTCCAATTATACATTTAATTTTCAAATATATTCAGCTTTTTTAAGCTTTATTCAACTATATTTCACTATGTTCAGCTATATTTAGCAATTTCTTTCAAATATTTCAGCTTTATGCTTCAGCTTTTTTGCATTCCAACGCATTTTCAGCAGGAAATGCTCTTCCTAGTTATTAGTTGGAATGCTGCAAGCATTCCAACTATTGTTCTTCAAATCTTTATTAAACTGTTTCTTCGATTTCTTCCATCCGTATTTTGGACCGTAACTAGTCCTTCATATTTCCAGTTACAGAAAAAAGCTCAATTATTCAAATATTCAGTTACCTAAGGACACGATGGCTATGACTTTTTATATTTCTGACTTTTCAAATTTCCAAATTATTAAGCTTTTTATGATTTTTTTTATAATGGGACCCAATGGGGAAATCTTCAAATCATCTTCAACTTCAAACGTTTACAGTTTCTTCATACGTTGAGCTTGAGACAATATTTAAAATTTCACATGTTGACAAAACCTTTAGCTATTAATCTACGCTTTTACATTTTTCATATTTTCTCAATTTTCAAAATTATTCAGCTTTTTATAAAAAAAAAGAATGGTTTCCAATGAAGAACATCTTCAAATCCGCTTTCAACTCTTCAACTTCAAAAGGTAAAGGCTCTGTCATGCCTCCAGCTAGAGACACCATTCCACCTTTAAAATGTTGACAAAACGTTTAGCTGTTATTGTATTACCCCGCTTTTTTGATATCTCTTATAGTGTTTTAACTGTCTGCGTTTTAGTTTTATGTTTTTTCCGCACCTTTTCTGCCTTTCTCATTATTGTGTGTTGGGCAGCTCAGAGTGGTGACGTCATACTCAAGAGCGAGAGCGCTTGGCGAAACAGATATTTAGTTGGAATGCTGCAAGCATTCCAACTATTGTTCTTCAAATCTTTATTAAACTGTTTCTTCTATTTCTTCCATCCGTATTTTGGACCGTAACTAGTCCTTCATATTTCCAGTTACAGAAAAAAGCTCAATTATTCAAATATTCAGTTACCTAAGGACACGATGGCTAAGAACTTTCATATTTCTGACTTTTCAAATCTTTGAATTATTAAGCTTTTTATGATTTTTTTTATAATGGGACCCAATGGGGAAATTTTCAAATCATCTTCAACTTCAAACGTTTACAGTTTCTTCATACGTTGAGCTTGAGACAATATTTAAAATTCCACATGTTGACAAAACCTTCAGCTATTAATCTACGCTTTTACATTTTTCATATTTTCTCAAATTTTAAAATTATTCAGCTTTTTATAAAAAAAAATATGAATGGTTTCCAATGAAGAACATCTTCAAATCCGCTTTCAACTCTTCAACTTCAAAAGGTAAAGGCTCTGTCATGCCTTCAACTAGAGACACCATTCCACCTTTAAAATGTTGACAAAACGTTTAGCTGTTATTGTATTACTCATTTTTTTTTTATATCTCCTATAATGTTTTAACTGCTGGCGTTTTCGTTTTATAGTTTTTCCGCACCTTTTCTGCCTTTCTCATTATTGTGTTGGGCAGCTCAGAGCGGTGGCGTAATACTCAAGAGCGAGAGCACTTGGCGATACACATATTTTAAACTTGCTCTCTACTCCAAACCGTATACTCTTTGGGCATAATTTATAGCTCACAACGTTGGAAATCTTGTCTTCTGCCGTAAACTGCGGTCGATAGGAATCCAACAGATAAGACGTGTTGAAGTCCGACTGAATGGGAGAGCAGGTCCGTCCCCAGCAGCAGCCCTTTGGTATGTGCATCTGCAGCAGGCACGTAAGCGGCCGCACACGCGAACGGGTCGCGCACATGAACGGCCGTGCTCGCGCGTGAACGGCAGCACACGTAAACGCCCACTAACGTGAAACGGCCGCGCGTGTAAACGCTCGCCAACGGGTGCGCCCGCGCCTCAACGGCCGCGCGCGTGCACGGCCGTGTGCGCGCGAACGGCCGCGTTAACGTGTTATTATGGTCGCGTGCACGTTCGTGTGTGTGCGCGCGTGTGTGCAGGTCACTTTGGTTATAGACGTCAGGATTAACAGCGTCACTAACGTTCACGTTCTGAGGTTTGACAGATGGTTTTGCTGACTCTCAATAATATCATGTGTCTCACCAACTGCGCCTGTGGATCAGTGGTTAGCATCTCCGTCTTAGAAGCAAAGGGTCAGTGGTTCAAACCCCACTTATGGCAGACTTCAATATTAAAAAAAACAACTTTTTTTTTTCTTCTGTTGGACTGGACACTGTGGCGGGCCGGGTCGTATGTTTGACACCTCTGATTTAGATGATGCAGTTTTCCTTTCAACTTTTCCAATGATACATTTAAACGACAAGGATTTTCAACAGTTCAATTAAATGATGTTGAACTGTAACATTTTTCAGCAGGTATTTTGCCTTTTCTATATTTTCAGTAATGATTTGCTATTTATTTATATATTCATCTATTCCGCAATTTTCAGCTGCATTAATATATTCAGCTGTTTTTACATATATTCAGCTATTCTTTCATTTTCAAATATATTTAGCTATATTTAGCTAATTTAAGCTATATTCCACTATGTTCAGCTATATTCAGCTATTTCCTACAAATATTTCAGCTATAAGCTTCAGCCTTTTGCATTCCAACGCATTTTCAGCAGGAAATGCTCTTTCTAGTTATTAGTTGGAATGCTGCAAGCATTCCAACTATTGTTCTTCAAATCTTTATTAGTTGGAATGCTGCAAGCATTCCAACTATTGTTCTTCAAATCTTTATTAAACTTTTTATTATTATTATTATTATTATTATTATTCTATTTCTTCCATCCGTATTTTGGACCTCTTCAACTCTTTCATATTTTCAGCTACAGAAAAAAGTTCAATTATAAAAATATTCAGTTACCTAAGGACACGATGGCTGAGACCTTTCATATTTCTGACTTTTCAAATCTTTGAATTATTAAGCTTTTTATGATTTTTTTTATAATGGGACCCAATGGGGAAATCTTCAAATTATCTTCAACTTCAAACGTTTACAGTTTCTTCATACGTTGAGCTTTAGACAATATTTAAAATTCCACATGTTGACAAAATCTTTAGCTATTAATCTACGCTTTTACATTTTTCATATTTTCTCAAATTTTAAAATTATTCAGCTTTTTATAAAAAAAAAATGAATGGTTTCCAATGAAGAACATCTTCAAATCCGCTTTCAACTCTTCAACTTCAAAAGGTAAAGGCTCTGTCATGCCTCCAGCTAGAGACACCATTCCACCTTTAAAATGTTGACAAAACGTTTAGCTGTTATTGTATTACTCATCTTTTTGATATATCCTATATTGTTTTAACTGTCGGCGTTTTCGTTTTATAGTTTTTCCGCACCTTTTCTGCCTTTCTCATTATTGTGTGTTGGGCAGCTCACAGCGGTGACGTCATACTCCAGAGCGAGGGCACTTGGCGATACACATATTTTAAACTTGCTCTCTACTCCAAACCATATACTCTTTGGACATAATTTATAGCTCAAAACGTTGGAAATCTTGTCTTCTGCCGTAAACTGTGGTCGATAGGAATCCAACACATTCAGAAGTGTTGAAGTCCGACTGAATGGGAGAGCCGGTCCGTCCCCAGCAGCAGCCCTTTGGTCTGTGCATCTGCAGGCAGCAGGCACGTAAGCGGCCGCACACGCGAACGGGTCGCGCACATGAACGGCCGTGCTCGCGCGTGAACGGCAGCACACGTAAACGCCCACTAACGTGAAACGGCCGCGCATGTAAACGCTCGCCAACGGGTGCGCCCGCGCCTCAACGGCCGCGCGCGTGAACGGCCGTGCGCGCGCGCGAACGGCCGCGTTAACGTGTTATTATGGTCGCGTGCACGTTCGTGTGTGTGTGTGTGCGCGCGTGTGTGCAGGTCACTTTGGTTATAGACGTCAGGATTAACAGCGTCACTGACGTTCACGTTCTGAGGTTTGACGGATGGTTTTGTAGACACTCAATAATATCATGTGTCTCAACAACTGCACCTGTATCACAGTGGTTAGCAACTCCGCCTTAGGAGCAAAGGGTCAGTGGTTCAAACCCCACCTATGGCAGACTTTAATTTTTCAAAAAAACTTTTTTTTTTTCTTCTGTTGGACTGGACACTGTGGCGGGCCGGGTCGTATGTTTGACACCCCTGATTTAGATGATGCAGTTTTCCTTTCAACTTTTCCAATTATACATTTAAACGACAAGAATTTTCAACAGTTCAATTAAATGACTTTGAACTGTAAAATTTTAGCAGGTATTTTGCCTTTTCTATATTTTCAATAATGATTTGCTATTTATTTATATATTCATCTATTCCGCTATTTTCAGCTACATTAATATATTCAGCTATTTTTACATATATTCAGCTATTCTACCATTTTCAAATATATTTAGCTATATTTAGCTAATTTAAGCTATATTCCACTATGTTCAGCTATATTCAGCTATTTCCTTCAAATATTTCAGCTATAAGCTTCAGCTTTTTGCATTCCAACGCATTTTCAGCAGGAAATGCTCTTTCTAGTTAAACTTTTTATTAGTTGGAATGCTGCAAGCATTCCAACTATTGTTCTTCAAATCTTTATTAAACTTATTATTTTTATTATTATTCTATTTCTTCCATCCGTATTTTGGACCTCTTCAACTCTTTCATATTTTCAGCTACAGAAAAAAGTTCAATTATAAAAATATTCAGTTACCTAAGGACACGATGGCTAAGACCTTTCATATTTCAGACTTTTCAAATCTTTGAATTATTAAGCTTTTTATGATTTTTTTTATAATGGGACCCAATGGGGAAATCTTCAAATCATCTTCAACTTGAAACGTTTACAGTTTCTTCATACGTTGAGCTTGAGACAATATATAAAATTTCACATGTTGACAAAACCTTTAGCTATTAATCTACGCTTTTACATTTTTCATATTTTCTCAATTTTCAAAATGATTCAGCTTTTTATAAAAAAAAAAAGAATGGTTTCCAATGAAGAACATCTTCAAATCCGCTTTCAACTCTTCAACTTCAAAAGGGAAAGGCTCTGTCATGCCTTCAACTAGAGACACCATTCCACCTTTAAAATGTTGACAAAACGTTTAGCTGTTATTGTATTACTCATCTTTTTGATATATCCTATAGTGTTTTAACTGTAGGCGTTTTCGTTTTATGTTTTTTCCGCACCTTTTCTGCCTTTCTCATTATTGTGTGTTGGGCAGCTCACAGCGGTGACGTCATACTCCAGAGCGAGGGCACTTGGCGATACACATATTTTAAACTTGCTCTCTACTCCAAACCGTATACTCTTTGGACATAATTTATAGCTCAAAACGTTGGAAATCTTGTCTTCTGCCGTAAACTGCGGTCGATAGGAATCCAACAGATAAGACGTGTTGAGGTCCGACTGAATGGGAGAGCCGGTCCGTCCCCAGCAGCAGCCCTTTGGTCTGTGCATCTACAGGCAGCAGGCACGTAAGCGGCCGCACACGCGAACGGGTCGCGCACATGAATGGCCGTGCTCGCGCGTAAACGTGTTATTATGGTCGCGTGCACGTTCGTGTGTGTGCGCGCGTGTGTGCAGGTCACTTTGGTTATAGACGTCAGGATGAACAGCGTCACTGACGTTCACGTTCTGAGGTTTGACGGATGGTTTTGTAGACACTCAGTGATATCAGGTCTCTCACCAACTGCACCTGTAGATCAGTGGTTAGCAACTCCGCCTTAGGAGCAAAGGGTCAGTGGTTCAAACCCGACTTATGGCAGATTTTAATTTTTCCCCAAAACTTTTTTTTTTCTTCTGTTGGACTGGACACTGTGGCGGGCCGGGTCGTATGTTTGACACCCCTGATTTAGATGATGCAGTTTTCCTTTCAACTTTTCCAATTATACATTTAAACGACAAGAATTTTCAACAGTTCAATTAAATGACTTTGAACTGTAAAATTTTAGCAGGTATTTTGCCTTTTCTATATTTTCAATAATGATTTGCTATTTATTTATATATTCATCTATTCCGCTATTTTCAGCTATATTAATATATTCAGCTATTTTTACATATATTCAGCTATTCTTTCATTTTCAAATGTATTTAGCTATATTTAGCTAATTTAAGCTATATTCCACTATGTTCAGCTATATTCAGCTATTTCTTTCAAATATTTCAGCTATAAGCTTCAGCTTTTTGCATTCCAACGCATTTTCAGCAGGAAATGCTCTTTCTAGTTATTATTCTATTTCTTCCATCCGTATTTTGGACCTCTTCAACTCTTTCATATTTTCAGCTACAGAAAAAAGTTCAATTATAAAAATATTCAGTTACCTAAGGACACGATGGCTAAGACTTTTCATATTTCAGACTTTTCAAATCTTTGAATTATTAAGCTTTTTATGATTTTTTTATAATGGGACCCAATGGGGAAATTTTCAAATCATCTTCAACTTCAAACGTTTACAGTTTCTTCATACGTTGAGCTTGAGACAATATTTAAAATTTCACATGTTGACAAAACCTTTAGCTATTAATCTACGCTTTTACATTTTTCATATTTACTCAAATTTTAAAATTATTCAGCTTTTTATAAAAAAAAAATGAATGGTTTCCAATGAAGAACATCTTCAAATCCGCTTTCAACTCTTCAACTTCAAAAGGGAAAGGCTCTGTCATGCCTCCAGCTAGAGACACCATTCCACCTTTAAAATGTTGACAAAACGTTTAGCTGTTATTGTATTACTCATCTTTTTTGATATATCCTATATTGTTTTAACTGTCGGCGTTTTCGTTTTATAGTTTTTCCGCACCTTTTCTGCCTTTCTCATTATTGTGTGTTGGGCAGCTCACAGCGGTGACGTCAGACTCCAGAGCGAGGGCACTTGGCGATACACATATTTTAAACTTGCTCTCTACTCCAAACCGTATACTCTTTGGACATAATTTATAGCTCAAAACGTTGGAAATCTTGTCTTCTGCCGTAAACTGCGGTCGATAGGAATCCAACAGATAAGACGTGTTGAGGTCCGACTGAATGGGAGAGCCGGTCCGTCCCCAGCAGCAGCCCTTTGGTCTGTGCATCTACAGGCAGCAGGCACGTAAGCGGCCGCACACGCGAACGGGTCGCGCACATGAACGGCCGTGCTCGCGCGTGAACGGCAGCACACGTAAACGCCCACTAACGTGAAACGGCCGCGCGTGTAAACGCTCGCCAACGGGTGCGCCCGCGCCTCAACGGCCGCGCGCGTGCACGCGAACGGCCGCGTTAACGTGTTATTATGGTCGCGTGCACGTTCGTGTGTGTGCGCGCGTGTGTGCAGGTCACTTTGGTTATAGACGTCAGGATTAACAGCGTCACTGACGTTCACGTTCTGAGGTTTGACAGATGGTTTTGTAGACACTCAATAATATCAGCTATCTCACCAACTGTGCCTGTGGATCAGTGGTTAGCATCTCCGTCTTAGAAGCAAAGGGTCAGTGGTTCAAACCCCACTTATGGCAGACTTCAATATTAAAAAAAACAACTTTTTTTTTTCTTCTGTTGGACTGGACACTGTGGCGGGCCGGGTCGTATGTTTGACACCTCTGATTTAGATGATGCAGTTTTCCTTTCAACTTTTCCAATGATACATTTAAACGACAAGGATTTTCAACAGTTCAATTAAATGATGTTGAACTGTAACATTTTTCAGCAGGTATTTTGCCTTTTCTATATTTTCAGTAATGATTTGCTATTTATTTATATATTCATCTATTCCGCAATTTTCAGCTGCATTAATATATTCAGCTGTTTTTACATATATTCAGCTATTCTTTCATTTTCAAATATATTTAGCTATATTTAGCTAATTTAAGCTATATTCCACTATGTTCAGCTATATTCAGCTATTTCCTACAAATATTTCAGCTATAAGCTTCAGCCTTTTGCATTCCAACGCATTTTCAGCAGGAAATGCTCTTTCTAGTTATTATTATTCTTCTTATAGTCAAACCACTACTTCTCCCAGAGCGTTGCCAGCACATGCGTAAAAAATACATCGAAACGTGCGGTTTGCGCGGGAATCGTGAGCTATGACTTTTCTAAGAGATTCGCCCGTACGTTTTCCCGAAAAATGCAAAAATCATAAAAAAAATTTCACGAAATGTTCGTAGAGGGTGGAGCACCAATTGACAGAGTGAGAAGAAGCGACAGAAACTGTTAAAAAAAACAACGTATTTTGTCTTTACTCCCACAATGTTCACTCTTCATACACCATTGTTGGATAGAAACGTTGGAAATCTTGTCTTCTGTCATAAACTGCGGTCGATAGGAATCCAACAGACTCAGACGTCTTGAAATCGGACTGAATGTGAGAGAAAGTCCACCTCGCTCTGCCATCCGCCGCCATGTTAAATCTCCCTCCAAAGCCACGTCTCCCCTGAAGCTCGTACCTGATTTGTAAATCGCCCGTACAGACACATGTTTTATCGTACAGACTCGCCAGTCACAGTATCTGTTCATCAGGTCTTCCTAACGCTCAATATGCGATATCGAAGCAATAGGAGCTTTTAAAGTACCATTTTTTTAAATAGTTTGAAAGGAGTTCCACAGTATTTAGGTCTATTAAGCTCAGCGTAAGGAAGTCCCTTTGAAGTCATCACCATGGCAACCTTTGATCTAGCGACCCACAGGTGTTCTCGTTAGGGCAGTTTAACAGACACACAGACACTTACACACGCACACACAACACAGATGACTTCTGTCTCTCTGTCTGTTTGTCTCACAGACACAGACACACAGACACACACACACACACACACACACACACACACACACACACACACAAAAACAGACACACACACACACACACAAACAGACACACACAAAGACGTTTACGTGTGTTTTATATTGTGTAGTTGTCAACACTGTGATCATTAATAAGGTCATATGATATTTCATATACGTTTGTGTGTGTTCAGGACGTTCAGTAGTTTATTTCCTTAAGTCCACAGTCCAGTCTGCCTCTAATCAGTCTGCTGGCGCTCACTTGGTCACCATGACGACGGCAGCACACAGGTGCTTCATATCAGCCAATCAGTTTAACACACAAACCAACTCAAGTGCTTTGGAGGAGAGACGGGCGTCAGAAACAAAAGCTATATATTGCGACGTCTTACGGCAGTAGTAGCCACACTTTCAAAATTTCTTGCGAAATTTTCTAGTTTAATCTAACCCCCTAAATAATCTGCATTTAATTTAATTTCCGTTTGCATTTAAACACCGAGCGTCTTTTTAGGTTTCTGCTTGAAAATGACATACAAACTAAAACGTCTGTGTCTCTGCGACCACTCGAGCTATTTGAATAATCTTGGAGTTGATAAACAAGTATAATGTTAAGTTTTGCTCGGATGTGTAAATATCAGTCTAAGTGTTACTGGTTAAGAGTAAATGAAGATGACACACTAAAAGAACTGTAAAGTTTCAGGTCTGCCTAGAAAAAAAGCACTTTTAGCATGATTTTTACCTAGAAATAATGCGTTCGTAAGCTTTTAAATTCTCCCAAATCCTACCTCAAAGTTTTAACATATTTTTTGCATTGTTTTACTTTGATAAAGTGAAGCAGAACAAAGTTAGAGAGGATTTAGTACAGAAAAAAGTCAGGCGAGGGCTCACATTTGTAACATTTAGTCACATTTGTAACATTTAGTCACATTTGTAACATTTAGTCATATTTGTAACATTTAGTCACATTTGTAACATTTAGTCACATTTGTAACATTTAGTCATATTTGTAACATTTAGTCACATTTGTAACATTTAGTCACATTTGTAACATTTAGTCACATTTGTAACATTTAGTCATATTTGTAACATTTAGTCACATTTGTAACATTTAGTCATATTTGGAGAAGAAAAAATAAAAAAAAATCAGATTTTTTTTCATATCTCTGGTTCTTTGAGGTGGAAGGATATTGAAGGCATGTCTGGAATCTGTGTGGAACTGTCTTGCTTCTGGACATCAGGATTTGTCTGATAGCACCAAGATAAGGGTTGCTGGTTCTGGAAACATGCTGATTTTGGGCTGATTTGTTTTTTTTGTTTTATACTTTTATGATTATCTTTCTTTCTGTTTGAGTTTTTTTTAAACGGCCGACTGATTCTTGTATTCTTGTGGTGTTTAATTTGGTGTATAACATCAATATATTTTATTGTGCTTTATATGTTTTGCAAAAATGTATGTTTCTTTTGCAAAAATACCCATATATGGGTACCTTGGTTTTTAAAAGGTTAATCTCTGAATACACCGCAGTTATTTGTTTATATATATATATATATATATATATATATATATATATATATATATATATATATATATATATATATCCATATATATATATCCATCCATCCATTTTCCGCTGCTTATCCGGGTCAGGTCGCGGTGGCAGCACCCAGCAGACCGACACAGGCTTCCCTCTCACCCGCAACATGTTCCAGCTCGTTCTGGGGACCCCGAGACGTTCCCAGGCCAGCCGGAAGATATAATCCCTCCAGCGTGTCCTGGGTCTTCCCCGGGGCCTCTTTCCAGTTGGACGTGCCTGGAAAACCTCTAATGGGAGGCGTCCAGGAGGCATCCGGATTAGATGAACCACCTCAGCTGACTCTTTTCGATACGAAGGAGCAGCGGCTCGACTCCAAGCTCCCTCCTGATGTCCGAGCTCCTTA
>NW_027176153.1:714472-731972 GCF_023055335.1 Clinocottus analis
GGCTGCATGTTATAAATAAAAAAGCAGCAGCGGCCACGCTGATTATTATTAGAACCTTTTATCTGGCGGCTTATCGGACACCAAACCAACGCACAGCAGCTCATCCTGCCTTCGGGTCTCGCCCCACGGCGGCGGTCTCATCTTCCAGGAATCTGCTCGCGTGTGATTGGCCGTGTGAGGACGGTCCTAAAGCCCCGCAGGCAAAATCTGCCACGAGGAGATGCATAACCCAAAGTGACCCGGCGGCGGCATCTCACACGGCCGGGCGCCGATCTGCACGCCACGCCGGGGTTTGTCACATTAGGTGCTGGGGGCGGGGCCCCGTTTCCAGGGGCCAGTTTTTCAAAAGTTTTAATCTAGATCAAACTGATAGAAGAGTCTTATCTCTGGGTTGGATTAGGTGCTTAAGTGTGGGTGCACGGGTTCGAAGGGTGGGCCGGGTTCGGGGGTTCCCCAAAGTTCAGGTACTTTGCACTCCCAAAGTCAATATGTGGGTCCTGGTTCTCCTGGGGGTCTCAGTCCATCTGAGTCCCCCGAAAATGAGGCCCCAAGACTGGGTAGTCGTCCTGGATGTGGGTCCTGGTTCTCATGGGGGTCTCAGTCCATCTGAGTCCCCAAGTCTGGGTACTGGTTCTGGATGTGGGTCCTGGTTCTCATGGGGGTCTCAGTCCATCTGATTCCCCCCAGAATCAAGCCCCAAGTCTGGGTGCTGATCCTGGATGTGGGGTTTGGTTCTTATAGGGAGTCTCAGTCCATCTGAGTCCCCCCAGAATCAGGGCCCAAGTCTGGGTGCTGATCCTGGATGTGGGTCCTGGTTCTCATGGGGGTCTCAGTCCATCTGAGTCCCCCAGAATCAGGCCCCAAGTCTTTACATTTGGTACACATGATTGACATTTCAAATTTATAACTGGAATTTGGAGTACATTGGTGACATACAATGGCTCCAAGTGCCATCTGGTGGCCAACATTGAAACTGCATCCAAACATCCAAATGGTTTTAAACCCCCCACAGTTGTTAATTGAAGTCCCCTGTCAGTTATCAGGTCCTTTCCTGATTTTAAATCGGCCTCTGAGTATTTTTTTGGGCTTTTGAACTTTGATTGTTTTTGATTTTTTTTTTTCAATTGTAATTTACTTCGAATGTCAAATTGCGGAATAAGGCGGGCAAGGCTCCAACCGGCCAATAGGAGAGCTACGTGGTCAACACGATCAAGGTAATGCTCCAACCGGCCAATAGGAGAGCTCAGCAGCGAGGAAGCAGAGGGGTCAAAACTACCCTTTTTCTCCTCCTCCTCCTCCTCCTCTTCCTCCTCGTCCTCGTCCTCCTCCAGAACAACAACCTGGACTGGTTTCCCCGGATGCAAGCGATGTCCCTGGTGGTGACGGACGGTGACGGTGAGCAGAACGAGATGAGGATGTTACAGGACAAGCTGGCGGCGACCATGAAGGTGGTGCTGACGCTGACCACGCAGCTGACGGAGCTGAAGGAGCAGGTATGAGCCCACACATCGATATTTTTCATTCATCAAGATGGCGCCGCAGATGGCAGCCTCGGTGTGTTGGTGCTCATTGTTTTTTGTTGTTTTCGTGTTAAACTCTGTTTTCTGCTGCGATTCCCAGTGCTCTTACACCAGAGATAAGCTCATGAACATTAGGGGAACAACTCCTGCGCACCTTATTCCAACTTTTTTAACCTCCGTTGAACTTCTGGACATTCTTGTCAAAGGTGCGCTCACCTTAACGCATGCACTGAAACGCCGTAGGAGAGGGAAACGCGCTGGAGCGCTTGTGCGCTCGTGCGCCTCCGCAAACGGGGAGCCCGCACAGCGCTGCCCGGTATATTCCTCTCCAACGTCCGCTCATTGTGTAATAAACTGGACGAACTCCAGCTGCTGGTGGGGAGAGACAGAGACTTTTCCACTTCCTCCGTTTGGTGCTTCACAGAGACCTGGCTCTGTGGATCCATTCCGGCACGGAGGAATCTGCTTTTACTCCAACAACAGCTGGTGCAACGACGAAACAGTGATTCTACAGCACTGTTCGCCGGACCTGGAATCCCTCATCATCCACTGCGAACCCTTCTACTCCCCACGTGAGTTCGCTGCATTCATCCTGGTCGGTGTTGACATGCCGCTGCAGAGCAACGTGCAGGATGCACAGCGGACACTCGCTGAGCAGATACGTTGTGTGGAGCGGACCTACCCGGACTCCCTAGTTATTGTCCTGGGGGACTTTAACAAAGGAAACCTCAGCCATGGACTCCCCAAATACAGACAATTAATAAAATGCCCTACTCGAGAGAGGAGCATTCTGGACCACTGCTACGCCACCTTCAGCAGAGCTTATCATGCAGTCCCTCGTGCTGCACTGGCAAACTCCGACCACGATATGGTCCACCTGATTCCCTCATACAGGCAGAAACTAAAACTCTGCAAACCTGTGGTGAGGAAATTCAAGAAGTGGACCAGTGAGGCTACGGAGGTCCTCCGGGCGTGCTTGGACAAAAGGGTATACTTAGTGTTCTGATGTCCTCAAAATGGTTCCAGGTCCCACCAGATACGCTGTCAGTCATGTCCATGACATACAATCAGCATTTGAGCTCTTCCTAACACTATCAATTGAAAATAATGTACATCAGATGATAAATTTAGAGGGCGGGCGTGTATACGGGGAGAGTTGGAAAGACCTGGATGTGACCGACTTGCAAGCTTACATCGGGCTGCTCATTTTGGCAGGAGTGTGCAAGTCCAAAGGTGAAGCAACAGCAAGTCTTTGGGCTGCTGGCACTGGAAGGGCAATATTTCCAGCCACCATGTCTCTAAATACCTTCCATGTTTTCTCCCGTGTCATACGCTTCGATGACCGAGAAACAAGGCAGGCCCGACGAGAGTTCGGTCAGTTAGCATTCTGTCACATTTGAGTGACCATTCGCATGGATCCAGCCCGATACAAAAATTTATTGTTTTTAGTTTTTTTGTGTGTAGAGAACCTACGTGTTCTTTGCTGATGTTCTGATGATGATGATGATGATGATGATGATGATGTTCTATATAAAAAAAAATCCTTCTGAATTTTTGAAATTGGTTGTGTTTTTTCTGGGGTCAAATTGACCCCGAACATAACGAATGTTACTCGTCTTAATAACAGAAAATGTGTATCATTCCAAACCTTACAGATAACAAAAATATGTACTTAAGACATCATATAAAGCCATTAAAACATAAAGCATGATCTATTTTAAATGGTATGTCAATCAGTGAGATTTTATTCTGATCTGCATATTTCTCCATAGTTGCTTAACAGGTATTCCCGGATGTTTTAGGGGGTGGGTGTCTTTTTAAAAAAATTAAATTTGCTATTTAAGTAGTCAACAAACATGCACAAAGTTCCTAATAGAATTATGATCATTTTCTGGGTGTTTAAATTGCTGGGGTCAAATTGACCCCAAAGGTAAAAGATGTTAGTAAATTTGAAGGTAAGAGGAGGGCTGGACTCCCCAGGAACCTACGCCAGGATCCTGTTTGTGGACTTCAGCTCTGCTTTTAACACCATCATCCCGTCCCTGCTGCAGGTCAAGCTCTCCCAGCTGCACGTGCCAGACTCCACCTGCAGGTGGATCACAGACTTCCTGTCTGACAGGAAGCAGCACGTGAAGCTGGGGAAACACGTCTCTGGCTCCAGGACCACCAGCACCGGTTCCCCCCAAGGCTGCGTTCTTTCCCCTCTGCTCTTCTCGCTGTACACCAACAGCTGCACCTCCAGTCACCAGCCCGTCAAGCTCCTGAAGTTCGCGGACGACACCACCCTCATCGGTCTGATCTCTGGTGGGGATGAGTCCGCCTACAGGTGGGAGACTGAGCACCTGGTGACCTGGTGCAGCCAGAACAACCTGGAGCTCAACGCTCTGAAAACAGTGGAGATGGTTGTGGACTTCAGGAAGAGCGCAGCCCCACCCGCCCCCCTCACCCTGCATAACGCCCCAGTTGACGCTGTGCAGTCCTTCCTCTTCCTGGGCTCCATCATCACCAGGACCTCAAGTGGGAGCTGAACACTAGCTCCATCACTAAGAAGGCCCAGCAGAGGATGTTCTTCCTGAGGCAGCTGAAGAAGTTCAACCTGCCAAAGACCATGATGGTGCACTTCTACACCGCCATCATTGAGTCCATCCTCTGCTCCTCCATCATTGAGTCCATCCTCTGCTCCTCCATCATTGAGTCCATCCTCTGCTCCTCCATCATTGAGTCCATCCTCTGCTCCTCCATCACTGTCTGGCACGCTGCAGCCACTGCCAAGGACAAGGCCAGGCTGCAGCGCATCATCTGCTCTGCTGAGAGGTGATTGGCTGCAATCTGCCGTCCCTCCAGGTCCTGTTTGCTTCCAGGACCTTGAAGCGGGTAGGGAAGGTTGAGGCCGACCCCTCTGACCCTGGTCACCACCTGTTGGAGTCCCCTCCCTCTGGCAGGAGGCTGAGGTCCATCAGGACCAGGACCTCCAGCCACACTAACAGTTTCTACCCAGCAGCAGTCGGGCTCATCAACAGAACCAGGTCCACTGACTGACTCTGTCTGCCAGGACCTTCCCTTCTCTCCTTCTCTCCTTCTCTTCCTTCTCTCCTTCTCTTCCTTCTCTTCCCTGCACATCTGTCCACATCGCACATTCAAGGTCACTCGCCACTTTACTCATCACCTGTCACTTTAAACATTACCTCATTCTGTGCACTTTACTTACCTTTACTCTTAGTATTATCATTATTGATCACTACCCCTTTATTTTTATTTTACTTGCATTGCTACTTATTTACTGCATTTACTTATTTACTTGTTTTTGTATCCAAATGTTTATACTTTTACTTGTACAGTTAAATGTTCCTTGTTGTTGTTGTTGTTGTTGTTTTATGATGCACCCTCCGCCAAGACAAATTCCTTGTTTGCAATAACTTACGTGGCAATAAAACGTTTTTCTGATTCTGATTCTAAAACATATGTTTCTCACTATAAAACACATGTTCTTGTTCACTTTTTCTTTTTAATGTCTGGATGTGAGCGATAGACAAACTGACCACCATCACTGGTTAAAAGACAGAAGACGTGTTCGCGTCTCAGGTTTACTTTGGTTCGTCCTTTGATCTTATTTCAAATGTTAAGCACAAAGTGCATACGTGGTCAATATAGTCGCGCAAAACAATAAAAGCAACAATTTGTTTCAGACCAGAAATGTTTAAAAAATGAAGATCAAACTGAAAGTTATGCAGATTACGCTCGAAAAAACTATGGAGAACCAGAAATATTTCACATTTTTTACAAATTTAACAGAAATCAGTACCAGTATTGAACCAAATACTCACTATTTTGAATTAGAGGTTACGAAACAAATGTGCTTTTACCTTTATTTTTCCATTCAAGTACTTTTTCTCTCCGACCTTTGTGGACTTTCGGCCTCCAAACACACCCCTGAATGGCGTATTTGCCGTTTAGCCACAGGCGCGCCCCTAAACACGCCCCAAATGATGTATTTCCGATTTAAGAGCGCGCCGCACATACTTGCACTCACATTTTCACTCACGTGTGCATTTTCACACGCACACATAAACTACCCACCTTATACTACTTACAGGGACAACGTGGAGTGTAAATACCTTCAATATACTCTCGCGCACGCATATTTTCACCTTCTCTGTGTCAAAGTTAGTGAAATCCCCCTCTCAGAGTACCAGGGGCACTGGGGACAACAGATGGCAGTAGGTGGACGACAACTGTCAGGGCATGCCAAAGTCTCACTTTACCCAGGTCTATCAGTCATCACTCTGAGCTGAAGTACATGAAGAACTGTGACACAGAAAGCTCATTCAAAGGTTTTATTGAAGCAAAAGAAGCATCATCACAATGAAAACACACATCACCAATAAAACACCTACATTCAGAATTATGACGTAAAAACTACAGAAGAATGTTCCTCATGATCAAAAGTAAAAGCACTCGTTCTGCAGAATGAACTCTTTAGAGAGCTTTAATGTAATAAACATGTTATTGCATCATTATTATTATTAACATTCTTCTACAAAACAATGCGCCACAATTAATAAGATTAGCACACACTTTATAATAAACATCTTACTCTGCAAAGTAACTACACTCTTAGAAATAAATGTGCTCACTAGAACCCTGGAGGGTCTTTGGTTCGTCCCCAGAGGAGAACCCTCTTTGGTTCCAGGGAGAACCTTTCCTCAAGGTTCCTTTACACAGAGTTCTACCTAGAACTAAGCATCAAGAGTTTTACCCAGAACCACATATGAAGGTTTCTACCTTTAAGGGTGCAAACAAGATCCCACACAGGTTTCCAACAGGAACTAAAGGTCCTCTCTAGAACTCACTACGGGGTCCTCATGAGGTCCATACAGGACTTTGGTTCTTTCTACCACTGATTGAGAGCAAGAGGAGGAAGAAAGGGAGGAAGAGGAGGAGAAAGGAAGCCTGTGAGCAGAGTGGACTGAAGGAACATTACAGCTCATCTCTTCCCTTCTTCCTGCTCTTCTTCTCTTCCTTGTGGAAGACTTTTCCATCCGCCTGCTTCTTCCAGCTCAGCTTGATGTCGTCGTCGTGCCCCTGGTCCTTCAGCTTCTGTTTGAGCTGAGAGACAAACACATTGAGAGAAGAAGTCTTCAGTAAAGCTGTTTCTCTGCATCCTGTCTCACACTGTCCTCATGTGGAAGCTCTGCTGGAGAAGAACTCTGGTTTCCACTAGAGCAGCTCTGTTGTTTCATGTTGTCTGGACACAAGTCTACCTTCAGTCATGACGTGTCCACGTCTGCACAGAGCACCTTTACATTGTTCTTAGTAGTGCACTACCTCACATGTATCACCTGCTGGTTCTGTTGTTACTGAGAGGAAGATGTACCTGCTTCAAGAGGCCCTCCATCACCACAGGGTCATTCAGATCCACAGAGGAGCTGCTTTTCTGCAGCCTCACTTTCACCACTCGCATCGCAACAGGCTCAACGTCTGAAACACAAACAACCTTCATCAGTCACGACTTTTAATAATAAAATAGAAAATTATTTTTCATCAACTCAATTTTTTAATATGGCTGGTGCAAGAACACCTTAGCTTAGCTTAGCATGGATTTAGCATTAGCATTGGTGCATCACTGAGGCCAGCACTCTCCATCATCTGCAGTTGATCTGCATATTCAATGTGTTTTCTATCCATAACTTTATATTTATATCCTGTTAAGTCCTCATGTCAGTCCTGAGTGAATGATAGCTTACCTCTGTAGCAGATGAACGCTGACATGACGTCACACTTCAGGATCTCCCATCGTCCACCGGCACTAAAATCTGCTGACACACAATCCTCAGAGAAACCAACAGGCTCATTAGACTTCCAGTTCCTAAATGAGGAGTCACTTCCATCAGACCACTTCCATCCGTCTCTGAAGAGGCCGATCCAAACAAATTCTACCGTCGGTATCAGCTTCTGTACCTTCAGGTTCTCCTCCAGGTTCCTCACTATGGCCAGGTCTGTGTGGTGTTCTCTGCAGTAGCTCTGGGCTTCAGTCCAGTTCATATAGGTGCTAATGAAGACAAATGTCTCATTGGGCCCTGAAAGCAGAGCAGAGTGAAGTGCTGAGTAGAGGAACCATAACAGACTACATGATGCAGACCAGTTTATTGTTCTGCATGAATCTCAGCATGAAGGTGGATCAACACGGAGCTGTGTGAACATGAACATGCAGCGTCCATTGAGTCCACATTCATAAAGCCATCAGAGATATTTGACCTCCAACAGACTTGATACAAACCGGCTGAATGAGCTCATTAATCTGCTTTAAATGACTTTCATGGAGCTGAAGACGAGTTCAAGTAACCCTGAGGACCTTTAACTGGTCCTGGACCAGTCTCAGTCTAGTCCTGGTCCTCTATAGTCTCAGTCGAGTTTTGGTCCTTTATAGTCTCAGTCTAGTCCTGGTCCTCTATAGTCTCAGTCTAGTCCTGGTCCTCTAAAGTCTCAGTCTAGTCCTGGTCCTCTAAAGTCTCAGTCTAGTCCTGTTCCTCCCACTCCTTTTCTTCTTCCTCTTCCTCTTCTTCCTCCTCCTCCTCTTTCTCTTCTTCCTCCTCTTCCTCCTCCTCTTCTTCAGTCAACAGGAGGCTCCTTATAAACACTATATGAAACTTTGTCATAGTAACTTTAATATTCTCACCTTTGACATCAAAGCAGATTGGTCTGAAGTTGTCAGAACATCCGTAGTCCAACCATGTTCCGTCATTATACATCGCCGCACAGAATTCTTCTCCTACATAGTTGTTTGGTTGACCAAGAGACCATCCTCTGAACTCCATCTCTCCAGGTTTGTAGAAGCTTGAGTTTGTCAGTGACCACTTCCAGCTGTCCATGTGCAGTCCTATCCAGACTCTCTGAAACAATATTTCATTGTGATATAAAGAAACAGACTTTCAGACATTTGTACTTCTCATTTATATTCTTGATCCTGACGATCAGTCTGATTTATTATTTCAAGAAAACAATATTCAGGTGCTAATATGAACATAGAAAAGGTTTTATTTCTGTCATCACTCCTGCTGTTGATAATGGACTAAGAATCTCACAGCGTGGTGACGGCTAAGCTAATGGCTAGCAGCTAAGGGTGCTAACTTATAATGATGCTAGCAGCTAATGGTGCTCACAGTTAATGATGCTAGCAGCTAACGATGCTAGAAGCTAACAATGCTAACCTATAAAAATGCCAACAGATAACGATGCTAACAGCTAATGGTGCTAACAGTTAATGTTGCTAGAAGCTAACGATGCTAACAACTAACGATGTTAACAGCTAATGGTGCTAACAGTCCAAGTACACACTTCTGTCCAGGTCATTTGCATACTTTCCACCACTGTGTGGATGTAAAACTTTCAGACCACCTGTCACTGACGTAATAACACTCACGGAGACGGAGGCGGCCATTTTGCTTGAACTCAGCGTTGCATTCAGGGTCTCCAGGTCCTGCAGGTCTCGTATGGTGGCCAGGTCCATGTAGTTCTCTCTGCAGTGTTGCTGTGCTTCAGTCATGTTCTTCAGCTCATTAACAACATGGTATTGACGTACAGCAGCTGATGAGACGGCACACAGCCCTGATGACACACAGCACGCTGATGACATGTTAATAACTTAATGCACATCATCATTTACATCAACGCAGTGGTTCTCAAACTGGGCCGTATTACAGGTGAGGTAATGTCTGACACAGGTACAAAACTCTACAATGCAAGGGAGACAAAAGTTAGATCAGCAGCAATTTATCTATTCAATATATCTATTCAAATACCTTCATTTAGAACTCTACATATTAAAAAAGGACACAGACTTATAATGCCATTAACGCTCCTGTTATGTTCATCTTTTAGGTACAACTCTGATGTTCCCGGGTCAATTTGACCCTGAACATAACAGGAGGGTTAATAAATACATGAGGAAATACATTATTAAATACATGAGGAAATGTCTGTGCTTTCATGGAAATGTAGTTACGCCCTCGACAGGTTATGTTTGCACATGCAGGACTCAGCGATTCTTGGCGTTTTGCCAAAAGCCGTCTGTGTTGCGTTTTAAAAAGAAGAGGAAAGCAGCTCACTGCAGCCACTAGGTCTGTGTATTTTAGTCAACGGATTTTAGTTTTGAAATGAGAAAAACAAAATCAGGGAACAACTCGTTTCCAAATTTTGGGTTTGTCATTTCAAAACAAAAATCCATTGGCCTCAAAATACACGAACCCCACTAAAACTGAAACATCGTGACGCTCACACATCTGCTCTCTTGAACGTTATGATGTTGAAAAGATATTCAGTGTAAAACAGGTTCATTGCAGTGTTCTAGCAAAGTGATTGCATATTTTATCTATTTCAATACTTGAAAAATCACAGATGGAGTCACAAAAACTAATTTCAATAAAAATTCAGCATGGACCATTTTGGTACAATTTTGTTGGGGCATAAACATGTTTCTTCCTCCAAAGTGAGGCGTGACTAAACCAGTTTGAGAACCGCTGTCTTACAGTAAAAAAGATCAAGAAAGAAGGGGAAGTTAGTGGAATGTCAAAGGAAACATATTAAACAATATTAATATAATGTTGAAGAGGGGAAAAGAATAAATAGATATTAAAGTCTTGCCTGACACAACGATGATGCTCAGGAGAAGTCTGGCCATCCTCGTCTCCTCTCGTCTCGTCTCTGGTCCTTCCCTCTCCTCTCGTCTCCTCTCGTCTCTGTCAGGCAGTGATAGATGTGCAGCTCCTGTAAAGTTCTGGAACAATCATTTGCTTATCAGGCTTTAATATCATTTCACTAACAAAGACCAGGCTGGTTGTGTCGTGACCTTCAGGAAGTGGAAAGGTGTTGAAGGAGGAAGGGATTAAGGGGAGAAGGAAGGAGAAGGGTGGAGGGTGTCTGTTCCCTTTTGCCTAGTCGAGGGGATGAGTAGGGACGAACACATGGCAATCGTGATGACGTGATGCCTTTTTAGTCGCGTACGGTGACGTTTGAGGACCTAAAACTCCGTTTGACCTCGTGCACACGCAAACAGAGTTTTCATAGATCTCCACTTTGGCCGGAGTTTTTTAGAAATAATGGTTTTCCCTGATAAAACCTCCGTTTTTGTGTAAATGAAAGGCCAAACCACATGAATGCATATGCGTTTCCCCCTCGTGTAAACAGGGCCTTAGAGGCTGGGGAGGCGGCCTGGAAGCCGGTGGGCCGATAGCCGACGCAGACGTGTGCTCCCGCTTCCTCCCTTTGTAGGAAGCAGTTATTGTTTCTGTGTTACTTGCTTACTAAAGCCACCTCTGTAGTTTATTTCGGACGAGCCCCTAATGTTACATTCCTGTAGTCTAGGAGAGGCGGGGAGGAACAATGACACAACAAAGGGATTAACACAAAAGGGAGGGAGCGATGGAGGAGTCATTTTTGGTGAATCTTTTTTACAAAACGATCAGAAATACCTCCAGGACTCATGACACACCCAGCGGGTGACCTCTCTCTATGCCCAGGATGAGGCCCGGACGTCCTGCAAGAATCGTGGCTGTGCTGGTTGTACTTTATTAAACACTTTTTTCTCACTTAATTCAGTCCATAGACCGCTTATGGACCTGTCAAGCCGGTTTACCAGTGCTCACGGCCGACATTCATCTCTGTGAATTACTGCCCTCAACCCCTGGTAACTCTTTTTCTGAAAACTGGGTTTCTGAAATCGTGAGAGAGGTAAATTTGTCGCAATAATGAAAACATAAATTTGGATTCCTTAATTCACAGTCCATCTGGTACCCCTGGTACTCTAGATCTGACGCCCCTGGTAGTCTAGATCTGACGCCCCTGGTAGTCTAGATCTGACGCCCCTGGTACTCTAGATTAACTGTAAAGTTTCAGGTCTGCCTAGAAAAAAAGCACTTTTAGCATGATTTTTACCTAGAAATAATGCGTTCGTAAGCTTTTAAATTCTCCCAAATCCTACCTCAAAGTTTTAACATATTTTTTGTATTGTTTTACTTTGATAAAGTGAAGCAGAACAAAGTTAGAGAGGATTTAGTACAGAAAAAAGTCAGGCGAGGGCTCACATTTGTAACATTTAGTCACATTTGTAACATTTAGTCACATTTGTAACATTTAGTCACATTTGTAACATTTAGTCATATTTGGAGAAGAAAAAATAAAAAAAAAATTCAGATTTTTTTTCATATCTCTGGTTCTTTGAGGTGGAAGGATATTGAAGGCATGTCTGGAATCTGTGTGGAACTGTCTTGCTTCTGGACATCAGGATTTGTCTGATAGCATCAAGATAAGGGTTGCTGGTTCTGGAAACATGCTGATTTTGGGCTGATTTGTTTTTTTTTGTTTTATACTTTCATGATTATCTTTCTTTCTGTTTGAGTTTTTTTTGAACCGCCGACTGATTCATGTAGATTCTTGTATTCTTGTGGTGTATAACATCAATATATTTTATTGTGATTTATATGTTTCTTTTGCAAAAATACCCATATATGGGTACCTTGGTTTTTAAAAGGTTAATCTCTGAATACACCGCAGTTATTTGTTTATATATATATATATATATATATATATATATATATATATATATATATATATATATATATATATATATATATATATATATATATATATATATATATAGTAACGTCTCGAGAGGTCGGGATCATGAGGTGAGGCGTTGGTACACAAATAAGGACAGGCGAGTATATATATATATATATATATATAGTAACGTCTCGAGAGGTCGGGATCATGAGGTGAGGCGTTGGTACACAAATAAGGACAGGCGAGTGTTTCTTTAAGTTAAAGTTTCTGTATTTAAATCGTTCTTAACCAAAAAATAAACTTAATTCCAACCACAGTTGTTGTACCAAACAAACAAACATAAGTCCTTCCGTCTTCCACCTCACACCAGCTCTCCCCTCAGGCTCATCAGCCTCATCAGCCTCATCCTTTTCAGCTGTGCAGCCGCCTTCCCCTGCCTGCACTGCTGAGTGGGACTTGTAGTCTTTTCCACTGGGATGTCATGCTGGTTGCAGTCCTTGCTGCAACCAGCGGGAAGGAATGTACCTCCCATTGATGACCATTCCTCTTATGACATCACATTTCCCCTTCCACTGTCTTGAGGCCTCCGCAGGACCAGACAAGGCCCACAGGACATCTCGTCGTGAGAGGGCATCTGCATTCCCATGGTTCCGGCCTGCCCTGTGAACAACACAGAAGTTAAACGCTTGAAGGCTGAGAAACCATCTTGTTACCCGACTGTTGGTTTCCTTATTTCTTGCCATCCACTGCAAAGGCGCATGGTCCGTGATCAGTGTGAATTTCCGCCCAACCAGGTAATAGCGCAGGGTTTCGAGGGCCCACTTGACTGCCAGACATTCTTTCTCCAGTGTAGAGTATCTCTTCTCATGGGACAATAGCTTTCTGCTGCTGTAGAGGATGGGGTGCTCCTCCCCCTGCTGTACCTGGGAGAGTACCGCCCCCAGACCCACTTCTGAGGCGTCTGTCTGCACCACAAACTCTCTGTTAAAGTCTGGGACGGCGAGCACGGGGTGGGAACACAAGGCCTTCTTGAGGCTCACTAAGGCCTCCTCTGCCTCCTGGGACCACTTCATCATTCGGGGCTGTCTCTTAGCCGTTAGGTCTGTTAGAGGGGCAATAAGATCAGAAAAGTTAAGAACAAAGCGCCTGTAGTAGTTTGCCAGCCCTATAAAAGACTTCACTTGTCTTTTGGTTACAGGGCGCGGCCAGTCTTGGATGGCCCTCAATTTGGCCTCTTGTGGTTTGACTAGTCCCCGCCCTATTGTGTATCCAAGGTACTTGGTCTCGCTATAGGCTAACCTACACTTGCTGGGGTTAGCTGTGAGACCTGCTTCGCGAAGAGCTTCCAGCACCTTCTGTACCTGGGGCAAATGACTTTCCCAATCGGTGCTATGTATTACTATGTCATCTAAGTAGGCTGCTGCATACTTCTTGTGGGGTTGCAGGACCCTGTCCATGAGCCGCTGGAAGGTGGCAGGGGCCCCGTGCAGCCCAAATGGTAGTTTGGTGTACTGAAAAAGCCCCTCACTTGTTGCTTTTGGCCGTTTTCTCCTTGGAGGCTGGGGAAAGCGGGACTTGCCAGTATCCCTTTGTGAGATCCAGTGTCGTGATAAAGCGAACCATTCCCAGGCGATCTATCAATTCGTCCACAAGGGGCATGGGGTAAGCATCAAACTCTGATATCTCATTTAGCTTCCTAAAGTCATTGCAGAACCGAGTTGACCCATCTGGCTTGGGGACCAGTACGATAGGGCTAGCCCAGGCACTATGCGACTCTTCAATAACCCCCAGCTGCAGCATCTTTTTAACCTCCTCCTGAATTGTTACCTTATGTGCCTCTGGCACTCTGTAGGGACGCTGATTCACTACTTTACCCGGCTTGGTGCGGATTTCATGTACAGCGAGGTGCGTTGTGCCGGGCTTAGCTGAGAACACTTCTCTGTTACGATCCACCAGCTCCATGCACTCCTGTCGTTGCTGGGGGGACAGATCCGGGCCCACTTGTATGACCTCTCTTGGTGCAGCTCCTATGTCTTTTGGAGGTAAACAGCTTAATAGGACATCTGCAGAGTGCCATTTCTTCAACAGGTTTACGTGGTACAGCTGTTCGGGTTTCCTCCTCCCTGGCTGCTTTACCCTGTAGTTCACCTCTCCTACTCTTTCAATAATTTCATAAGGACCCTGCCACGTTGCTAAAAATTTACATTCCGTGGTGGGTACCAGCACCAGGACCCGATCTCCTGGCCTGAACTCTCTGGGCTGCGCAGGGCGGTTATAGGACAATTGCTGTTCTTTCTGAGCTTTTTCCATGTGCTCTCTGACAATGGGATAAATGGCACTCACTCTGTCCTTCATGGCCTCCACATGCTCAATAACCGTGCGGTGAGGACACGGCTGTTTTTCCCAGGATTCTTTCGCCAGGTCCAGGATCCCCCTGGGTTTGTACGAGTACAAGAGCTCAAAAGGTGAGAAGCCTGTAGATGCTTGGGGAACCTCCCTAACGGCAAACATCAGGTATGGGAGGAGTTGATCCCAATTACGGCCATCTCTTTCAATGGTCTTCCTTAGCATCATTTTAAGAGTCTTGTTGAACCTCTCTACCAGTCCGTCCGTTTGTGGATGGTACACTGACGTTCTGAGGTGCTTGATCTTTAGGAGGGAGCACAGGCCTTTAGTGACACGTGACATAAAAGGGGTTCCCTGATCTGTCAGTATCTCTTTTGGAAGTCCTACTCTGCTGCTTAGGAGGAACAGTTCTTTTGAGATCTGCTGGGCTGTAGCCTTTCTGAGGGGTATAGCCTCGGGGTACCGGGTAGCCACAATATCTAACCCAATCCTTTCAAAGGGGACCTCAATGATGGGTAGGTGAATCAGGGGATTTCTAAATGAGGGTCGAGGGGCCACAAGCTGACATTCTGGACAACTTCTGCAATAGTTTTCAACTTCCTTGTGAAGGCCTGGCCAGAAGAACCGCTTAAGAATTCTATCTTTGGTCTTTTCCATTCCTAGATGGGCACCAAGCAGGTGGGTATGGGCCAGTTGTAATACAGTAGCGCGAAAGGACTTCGGCACTAATAGCTGCTCTGTTACCTCCTCTCGTACTTTGATTACTCGGTACAGTAGGCCATTCTTCACTGCAAAATGAGGGTAAGTTACACTGCCTCCCTGGTCTTGGTCCACCCCTTCAATTACTCTCACACTTCGCAATGCATTCATTAATGTGGGGTCATTGAGTTGAGCCGTACCATACTGGCCTGTGAGTGGGGCCTCAGCTGTTGGTCTTTCTTCCTCGCTTGATGACGGCTGAGGGCTTCCTTGGGGCTCCTCTGGGCCTTCTGAGGCTGGGTCCGCCTCGCTGGTTGATTCTGCCGCACCGAGAAAAACATTCACTGGAGAAGAGGTAAGGGTTAAACCAGTCTTGGACACACTCTTTGATCTACATTTCAGTCTACCGTTACCTCTGGATTGTCCTGTCTCCCTCGACCGTCTCTCCTGGACCACTCTCCAGAGCCGTAGGAACAGGGGACAATCTCTTCCAATTAAAAGAGGGACAGGCAGGGAATCTATCACCCCCGCGTTGACTTCGCACCTGCCTTGTGTTGTGATTAGCTTCAGCGTACAGGTAGGATACTGGCGTGTATCACCATGGACACACGACACCGGTCATGTCCCTTCCTGAAGCCAGTCTACTCCCTCGACTAACGGTTTGTGGACTAGTGTATAATTACTTCCGGAATCCAGTAAAGCTTCCACATCCTGATTATTAAGCTTCACAGGGCACGTAAAAGCTTTGTGCTCTGTACCCTCCATCAAGGAGGCATAGAGGTGTGTAGGCTGGCTGCTCGCAGACTCTGCTGTCGGCATTGGTTCGTCCCCTTTATTGCACTGCCGTGAAATATGTCCGGGCTCCCCGCATCTGTAGCATTTCAGCGTACCCCTCTCTAGCATGATTTTTTTTTTCTCTCGCTCAGCCTGATAATGTCCCTGTATCTGCTGGCTGGCGTTACTTTGGGCGAATCTTACGGGCTGGGGATTTTGATTTACTGGTCTTGCTTGCAACATGGGTGGCTCCTTTTTTCCCATGCGGAGCATTTCATTAGTGGCCTGGTATTGTTCAACTGCCTCCACCAGGGCAACGGCCGTAGCTGGAGCGCTGAGGCCAACGACCCTCTTTGCTTCATAGGGCAGTGCCCGTAAATAGCGATCTACCACAACAGCTTCCACTATAGCTGCGGCAGAGATTTTATTTGGATCAAGCCATTTCTTTGTGATGCGTATTAGCTCATGCATCTGTGCCATGGGTGGTTGGTCATTCCTAAAGCCCCAATTGTGGAACCGTTGGGCCATTCCAAACTTAGTAAGTCCTATTCTACTTAATATTTCCTCTTTAAGGGCATCATAGTCATTTGCTATGGAGCTATCCAAATCTTGAAAAGCCTTCTGTGACTCACCGGACAGGAACGGAGCAAGGATACCAACCCACTGGTCTTCCGGCCATTTTTCTCTGGTTGCTGCATTTTCAAACGCATGCAGATAGGCTTCTGGATCATCGGAGGGTCCCATTTTAGGGATAAAATCACTGGCCCGGATTACCGGGTTAGGGTTCGGTGATCTTGCATTGTGAAGCTGACTTCTCTGTAGCTCAAGTTCCTCCTCCTTTAACATGTTGGCTTTTCTTTGCTCCTCCAGCAGGGCCTTGTTCGTCTCCACCTGGAGCTTGGTGCTTTGCGCCAGCAGCTGTAGCATTTCCTCCATCGCGTTGTCACCGATTCTTACTTGTGCAAAACGAATGGTCAACTCACTGAGGGACATTCGCTCATGCCTGCATTCTCCACCACTGTAACGTCTCGAGAGGTCGGGATCATGAGGTGAGGCGTTGGTACACAAATAAGGACAGGCGAGGGTTTCTTTAAGTTAAAGTTTCTGTATTTAAATCGTTCTTAACCAAAAAATAAACTTAATTCCAACCACAGTTGTTGTACCAAACAAACAAACATAAGTCCTTCCGTCTTCCACCTCACACCAGCTCTCCCCTCAGGCTCATCAGCCTCATCCTTTTCAGCTGTGCAGCTGCCTTCCCCTGCCTGCACTGCTGAGTGGGACTTGTAGTCTTTGTCACTGGGATGTCATGCTGGTTGCAGTCCTTGCTGCAACCAGCGGGAAGGAATGTACCTCCCATTGATGACCATTCCTCTTATGACATCACAATATATATATATATATATATATATATATATATATATATATATATATATATATATATATATATATATATATATCCATCCATCCATTTTCCGCTGCTTATCCGGGTCGGGTCGCGGTGGCAGCACCCAGCAGACCGACCCAGGCTTCCCTCTCACCCGCAACATGTTCCAGCTCGTTCTGGGGACCCCGAGACGTTCCCAGGCCAGCCGGGAGATATA
>NW_027176153.1:736972-744472 GCF_023055335.1 Clinocottus analis
GGGGTTTATACTGAAACTGTTACCACCAATGGTTGGGGACCGAGCCAAGACCCACTAAGTCTGGATACTGGTTCTGGATGTGGGTCCTGATTCTCCTGGGGTCTCAGTCCATCTGAGTCCCCCCAGAATGAGGGCCCAAGTCTGGGTACTCGTCCTGGATGTTGATCCTGGTTCTCATGGGGGTCTCAGTCAATCTGAGTCCCACCCGAACGAGGCTGCAAATCTGGGTACTGGTCCTGGATGAGGGTCCTGGTTCTCAGGGGGGTCTCAATCCATCTGAGTCCCCACAGAATCAGGCCCCAAGTCTGCATACTCGTCCTGGATGTGGGTCCTGGTTGTCATGGGGTCTCAGTCCATCTGAGTCTCCCCAGTATCAGGGCCCACAGGCGCGCCCCTAAACACGCCCCAAATGACGTATTTCCGATTTAGGAGCGCGCCGCACATACTTGCACTCACATTTTCACTCACGTGTGCATTTTCACACGCACACATAAACTACCCACCTTATACTACTTACAGGGACAACGTGGAGTGTAAATACCTTCAATATACTCTCGCGCACGCATATTTTCACCTTCTCTGTGTCAAAGTTAGTGAAATCCCCCTCTCAGAGTACCAGGGGCACTGGGGACAACAGATGGCAGTAGGTGGACGACAACTGTCAGGGCATGCCAAAGTCTCACTTTACCCAGGTCTATCAGTCATCACTCTGAGCTGAAGTACATGAAGAACTGTGACACAGAAAGCTCATTCAAAGGTTTTATTGAAGCAAAAGAAGCATCATCACAATGAAAACACACATCACCAATAAAACACCTACATTCAGAATTATGACGTAAAAACTACAGAAGAATGTTCCTCATGATCAAAAGTAAAAGCACTCGTTCTGCAGAATGAACTCTTTAGAGAGCTTTAATATAATAAACATGTTATTGCATCATTATTATTAACATTCTTCTACAAAACAATGCGCCACAATTAATAAGATTAGCACACACTTTATAATAAACATCTTACTCTGCAAAGTAACTACACTCTTAGAAATAAATGTGCTCACTAGAACCCTGGAGGGTCTTTGGTTCGTCCCCAGAGGAGAACCCTCTTTGGTTCCAGGGAGAACCTTTCCTCAAGGTTCCTTTACACAGAGTTCTACCTAGAACTAAGCATCAAGAGTTTTACCCAGAACCACATATGAAGGTTTCTACCTTTAAGGGTGCAAACAAGATCCCACACAGGTTTCCAACAGGAACTAAAGGTCCTCTCTAGAACTCACTACGGGGTCCTCATGAGGTCCATACAGGACTTTGGTTCTTTCTACCACTGATTGAGAGCAAGAGGAGGAAGAAAGGGAGGAAGAGGAGGAGAAAGGAAGCCTGTGAGCAGAGTGGACTGAAGGAACATTACAGCTCATCTCTTCCCTTCTTCCTGCTCTTCTTCTCTTCCTTGTGGAAGACTTTTCCATCCGCCTGCTTCTTCCAGCTCAGCTTGATGTCGTCGTCGTGCCCCTGGTCCTTCAGCTTCTGTTTGAGCTGAGAGACAAACACATTGAGAGAAGAAGTCTTCAGTAAAGCTGTTTCTCTGCATCCTGTCTCACACTGTCCTCATGTGGAAGCTCTGCTGGAGAAGAACTCTGGTTTCCACTAGAGCAGCTCTGTTGTTTCATGTTGTCTGGACACAAGTCTACCTTCAGTCATGACGTGTCCACGTCTGCACAGAGCACCTTTACATTGTTCTTAGTAGTGCACTACCTCACATGTATCACCTGCTGGTTCTGTTGTTACTGAGAGGAAGATGTACCTGCTTCAAGAGGCCCTCCATCACCACAGGGTCATTCAGATCCACAGAGGAGCTGCTTTTCTGCAGCCTCACTTTCACCACTCGCTTTGCAACAGGCTCAACGTCTGAAACACAAACAACCTTCATCAGTCACGACATGTCTGCTGATGATCATCAACGTCCTGGAATGTTTATCACTTTGAGTCCTGAAAGAGAAAAGTATGGTCATCCATAACTTTATATTTATATCCTGTTAAGTCCTCATGTCAGTCCTGAGTGAATGATAGCTTACCTCTGTAGCAGATGAACGCTGACATGACTTCACACTTCAGGGTCTCCCATCGTCCATCGGCACTAAAATCTGCTGACACACAATCCTCAGAGAAACCACGAGGCTCTTTAGACTTCCAGTTCCTAAATGAGGAGTCACTTCCATCAGACCACTTCATTTTGTCTCTGAAGAGGCCGATCCAGACGTATTCTCCGTAAGGTATCATCTTCTCTACCTTCAGGTTCTCCTCCATGTTCCTCACTATGGCCAGGTCTGTGTGGTGTTCTCTGCAGTAGCTCTGGGCTTCAGTCCACGTCATTTCGGTGTCAATGAAGATAAATGTCTCATTGGGCCCTGAAAGCAGAGCAGAGTGAAGTGCTGAGTAGAGGAACCATAACAGACTACATGATGCAGACCAGTTTATTGTTCTGCATGAATCTCAGCATGAAGGTGGATCAACACGGAGCTGTGTGAACATGAACATGCAGCGTCCATTGAGTCCACATTCATAAAGCCATCAGAGATATTTGACCTCCAACAGACTTGATACAAACCGGCTGAATGAGCTCATTAATCTGCTTTAAATGACTTTCATGGAGCTGAAGACGAGTTCAAGTAACCCTGAGGACCTTTAACTGGTCCTGGACCAGTCTCAGTCTAGTCCTGGTCCTCTTTCGTCTCAGTCTAGTCCTGGTCCTCTATAGTCTCAGTCTAGTCCTGGTCCTCTATAGTCTCAGTGTAGTCCTGGTCCTCTGTAGTCTCAGTCTAGTTCTGGTCCTCTATAGTCTCAGTGTAGTCCTGGTCCTCTATAGTCTCAGTCTAGTCCTGGTCTTCTATCGTCTCAGTCTAGTCCTGGTCCTCTATCGTCCCAGTCTAGTCCTGATCCTCTATAGTCTCAGTCTAGTCCTGGTCCTCTATAGACTCAGTCTAGTCCTGGTCCTTGTCCACAGGGGGCGCTAGAACCAACACTACCTCTTTACTCCACAGGGGGCGACAGAATATTTACAACATGAGTCATATTAACTTTAATATTCTCACCTTGGGCATCAAAACAGATTGGTCTGAAGTACAACAAACATTTGAAGTCGCCCCATTGACCACTATAATCCATGTACACACAGAGTTCAATTCCATAACCATTGTCCGGTTGTCCATCTTGCCATCGTCTGAACTCCATCTCTTCAGGTTTGTAGAAGCTTGAGTTTGTCAGTGACCACCTCCAGCTGCTCACTTCACTATACAGTCCTATCCAGACTCTCTGAAACAATATTTCATTGTGATATAAAGAAACAGACTTTCAGACATTTGTACTTCTCATTTATATTCTTGATCCTGACGATCAGTCTGATTTATTATTTCAAGAAAACAATATTCAGGTGCTAATATGAACATAGAAAAGGTTTTATTTCTGTCATCACTCCTGCTGTTCATAATGGACTAAGAGTCTCACAGCGTGGTGACGGCTAAGCTGATCGCTAGCAGCTAACAGTGCTAACATTTAATGATGCTAGCAGCTAACGATGATAACAGCTAACAATGCTAACAGATATTGATGTTAACAAATAACGATACTAACTGCTAATGGTGCTAACAGCTAATGTTGCTAGAAGCTAACAATGTTAACAGCTAATGATGCTTACAGATAAAGATGTTAACAGCTAATTTTGCTAACAGCTAACATTGCTAGAAGCTAATCACTAAAATACACACAAGTACACACTTCTGTCCAGGTCATTTGCATACTTTCCACCACTGTGTGGATGTCAAACTTTCAGACCACCTGTCACTGACGTAATAACACTCACGGAGACGGAGGCGGCCATTTTGCTTGAACTCAGCGTTGCCTTCAGGGTCTCCAGGTCCTGCAGGTCTCGTATGGTGGCCAGGTCCATGTAGTTCTCTCTGCAGTGTTGCTGTGCTTCAGTCATGTTCTTCAGCTCATTAACAACATGGTATTGACGTACAGCAGCTGATGAGACGGCACACAGCCCTGATGACACACAGCACGCTGATGACATGTTAATAACTTAATGCACATCATCATTTACATCAACGCAGTGGTTCTCAAACTGGGCCGTATTACAGGTGAGGCAGAATATATCTATTCAAATACCTTCATTGAGAACTCTACATATTAAAAAAGGACACAGACTTATAACGCCATTAATAAATGCATTATTAAATACATGAGGAAATGTCTGTGCTTTCATGGAAATGTAGTTACACCCTCGACAGGTTATGTTTGCACATGCAGGACTCAGCGATTCTTGACGTTTTGCCAAAAGCCGTCTGTGTTGTGTTTTAAAAAGAAGAGGAAAGCAGCTCACTGCAGCCACTAGGGCTGTGTATTTTAGTCAACGGATTTTAGTTTTGAAATGAGGAAACCAAAATCAGGAAACAGCTCGTTTCACAATTTCCATTTAGAAAGAGGAAAACAAAAAACTGAAAATGACCCATTTTCTGTTTTTTGTTTTGATAATCGAAAACGGAAAAGGAAAAACGACCCGTTGTCTGATTTACTTTGATGTGCTTAAACATGGACATCGAGAATTAAAATACTGCGTGGAAATCTTCTTTCTCAATTTCTCGTAGGTCTTTGTGTTGTGAACGTGACAGTCACATTCATGTCAGCAGAGGGCTGATGTATAATCAACGTATTTATAATACGTCAAACACTGACGTAATCAGGGAGAAAATACGTTTCTAGACAACATAATTGAAGATGCATTTTATTTCTGCAACGTAGTTTGCAGCAGACAGGGTTGCAGCACCACCTGCGCACATTCCTCTCTAAAAAAAAACCCTGTGTCAAAATTAAAATGAATGGGATCCAATGGAGAAAATCTTCAAATCTTCTTCAACTTTAACAGCTTAGAGCTTCTGCATACATTCAGCAAAAAACACCATTTAACTTTTCAAATGTTGACACAACCTTCAGCAATCTTTCTATAATTTCAGATTTTTAAAATATTTTAAATTGTTTAAACTGTCTGCGTTTTAGTTTTATGTTGTTTTGCCGCCTTTTCTCTCTTTAACATTAGTGTGTATTGCGCAGCTCAGAGTGCGTGATGTCATACTCAGAGGGCAGAGCACATCAGATCTTGTCGATTTAAAAAAAAAATTGCCGTAAACTCTGTACCCTGTCCTTTTTGGGCATAATTTATAGCTCAAAACGTTGGAAATCTTGTCTTCTGTCATAAACTGCGGTCGATAGGAATCCAACAGACTCAGACGTCTTGAAATCGGACTGAATGTGAGAGCAAGTCCACCTCGCTCTGCCATCCGCCGCCATGTTAAATCTCCCTCCAAAGCCACGTCTCCCCTGAAGCTCGTACCTGATTTGTAAATCGCCCGTACAGACACATGTTTTATTGTACAGACTCGCCAGTCACAGTATCTGTTAATCAAGTCTTCCTAATGATCTATATGCGATATCGAAGCAATAGGAGCTTTTAAAGTATCTTTTTTGAGGGATTTTTGGATAGGTGTTCCCCAGCATTACCTTCATTGAAATCTGTTTAACTGAAGACCTTTGAAGTCATCACTATGGCAACCTTTGATCTAGCAACCCACAGGTGTTCTCGTTAGGGCAGTTTAACAGACACACAGACACTTACACACGCACACACAACACAGATGACTTCTGTCTCTCTGTCTGTTTGTCTCACACACACAGACACACATACAGACACACATACACACAAACAGACACACACACACAAACAGACACACACAAAGACGTTTACGTGTGTTTTATATTGTGTAGTTGTCAACACTGTGATCATTAATAAGGTCATATGATATTTCATATATGTTTGTGTGTGTTCAGGACGTTCAGTAGTTTATTTCCTTAAGTCCACAGTCCAGTCTGCCTCTAATCAGTCTGCTGGCGCTCACTTGGTCACCATGACGACGGCAGCACACAGGTGCTTCATATCAGCCAATCAGTTTAACACACAAACCAACTCAAGTGCTTTGGAGGAGAGACGGGCGTCAGAAACAAAAGCTATATATTGCGACATCTTACGGCAGTAGTAGCCACACTTTCAAAATTTCTTGCGAAATTTTCTAGTTTATCTATTTCAATACTTGAAAAATCACAGATGGAGTCACAAAAACTAATTTCAATAAAAATTCAGCATGGACCATTTTGGTACAATTTTGTTGGGGCATAAACATGTTTCTTCCTCCAAAGTGAGGCGTGACTAAACCAGTTTGAGAACCGCTGTCTTACAGTAAAAAAAGATCAAGAAAGAAGGGGAAGTTAGTGGAATGTCAAAGGAAACATATTAAACAATATTAATATAATGTCGATGATGGGAAAAGAATAAAAAGATATTAAAGTCTTGCCTGACACAACGATGATGCTCAGGAGAAGTTTGTCCATCCTCGTCTCCTCTCGTCTCGTCTCCGGTCCTTTCCTCTCCTCTCCTCTCCTCTCCTCTCGTCTCCTCTCCTCATGTAAAGTTCTGGAACAATCATTTGCTTATGAGGCTTTAATATCATTTCACTAACAAAGACCAGGCTGGTTGTGTCGTGACCTTAAGGAAGTGGAAAGGTGTTGAAGGAGGAAGGGATTAAGGGGAGAAGGAAGGAGAAGGGTGGAGGGTGTCTGTTCCCTTTTGTCTCGTCGAGGGGATGAGTAGGGACGAACACATGGCAATCAAAGAACATGTAAAGAGTAAAAAGTAAGAGTAACGTTTGACAAAATGTATTTTCTACAAACTCTTTTTCATGAAGTGGGAGAGGTTGGGACAGGTGTGGTTGTGCCAAACAAATGGACATCAACAAAACAGAACTAGGCCTGGCTACCTACCTCTGGAAAGACAACACAATGGTTTCAAGAACTTTAACAGGACCCCTAACTTTGTGTCCAACAAGCACTTCAGCAGGACTGAACCTAGAGCCTCCTGTTGAGCTTTGCTAGTAGCAAACATGACTGGTGGGACACTGTCATCCCAACCCCTCTGTGATTCATGACAGTGTTTGCGTAACATTGACTTCATGGTCTGGTGAAGTCTTTCCAGCGCCCCCTGGCTTCTGGATGGCAGGGAAGCGCGGTGGCCTCTGGGAACCGAGTGGCAGCACACATAACCGTTAGTAGAAGCTGATTCCCAGCCCCACAGGATCCATGCAGGTGACGCCCTGATCCTGCCTGCAGCTGAGGGCAATCAGCTGATTAGGCCTCAGGTGAATAAGGCCACATTTACACGGAGCCGGGTATTTACGGAAACAAATATTTCTGCCTCTCCGTTTTAAAAAATAACGTCGCACACACATGATCGTTTCCCCTCAGTTTCTGTTTACATGAACCCGCATGAATACGCCACCGAGCGCCGTGATCAGTAAGCAAACTGTAAACAGAGGACGCTCATATATGACGTGATGCCTTTTTAGTCGCGTACGGTGACGTTTGAGGACCTAAAACTCCGTTTGACCTCGTGCACACGCAA
>NW_027176153.1:749472-769472 GCF_023055335.1 Clinocottus analis
TATACTTAGTGTTCTGATGTCCTCAAAATGGTTCCAGGTCCCACCAGATACGCTGTCAGTCATGTCCATGACATACAATCAGCATTTGAGCTCTTCCTAACACTATCAATTGAAAATAATGTACATCAGATGATAAATTTAGAGGGCGGGCGTGTATACGGGGAGAGTTGGAAAGACCTGGATGTGACCGACTTGCAAGCTTACATCGGGCTGCTCATTTTGGCAGGAGTGTACAAGTCCAAAGGTGAAGCAACAGCAAGTCTTTGGGCTGCTGGCACTGGAAGGGCAATATTTCCAGCCACCATGTCTCTAAATACCTTCCATGTTTTCTCCCATGTCATACGCTTCGATGACCGAGAAACAAGGCAGGCCCGACGAGAGTTCGGTCAGTTAGCATTCTGTCACATTTGAGTGACCATTCGCATGGATCCAGCCCGATACAAAAATTTATTGTTTTTAGTTTTTTTGTGTGTAGAGAACCTACGTGTTCTTTGCTGATGTTCTGATGATGATGATGATGATGATGATGATGTTCTATATAAAAAAAAATCCTTCTGAATTTTTGAAATTGGTTGTGTTTTTTCTGGGGTCAAATTGACCCCGAACATAACGAATATTATTCATCTTAATAACAGAAAATGTGTATCATTCCAAACCTTACAGATAACAAAAATATGTACTTAAGACATCATATAAAGCCATTAAAACATAAAGCATGATCTATTTTAAATGGTATGTCAATCAGTGAGATTTTATTCTGATCTGCATATTTCTCCACAGTTGCTTAACAGGTATTCCCGGATGTTTAAGGGGGTGGGTGTCTTTTTAAAAAAATTAAATTTGCTATTTAAGTAGTCAACAAACATGCACAAAGTTCCTAATAGAATTATGATCATTTTCTGGGTGTTTAAATTGCTGGGGTCAAATTGACCCCAAAGGTAAAAGATGTTAGTAAATTTGAAGGTAAGAGGAGGGCTGGACTCCCCAGGAACCTACGCCAGGATCCTGTTTGTGGACTTCAGCTCTGCTTTTAACACCATCATCCCGTCCCTGCTGCAGGTCAAGCTCTCCCAGCTGCACGTGCCAGACTCCACCTGCAGGTGGATCACAGACTTCCTGTCTGACAGGAAGCAGCACGTGAAGCTGGGGAAACACGTCTCTGGCTCCAGGACCACCAGCACCGGTTCCCCCCAAGGCTGCGTTCTTTCCCCTCTGCTCTTCTCGCTGTACACCAACAGCTGCACCTCCAGTCACCAGCCCGTCAAGCTCCTGAAGTTCGCGGACGACACCACCCTCATCGGTCTGATCTCTGGTGGGGACGAGTCCACCTACAGGTGGGAGACTGACCACCTGGAGACCTGGTGCAGCCAGAACAACCTGGAGCTCAACGCTCTGAAAACAGTGGAGATGGTTGTGGACTTCAGGAAGAGCACAGCCCCACCCGCCCCCCTCACCCTGCATAACGCCCCAGTTGACGCTGTGCAGTCCTTCCTCTTCCTGGGCTCCATCATCACCAGGACCTCAAGTGGGAGCTGAACACCAGCTCCATCACTAAGAAGGCCCAGCAGAGGATGTTCTTCCTGAGGCAGCTGAAGAAGTTCAACCTGCCAAAGACCATGATGGTGCACTTCTACACCGCCATCATTGAGTCCATCCTCTGCTCCGCCATCATTGAGTCCATCCTCTGCTCCTCCATCATTGAGCCCATCCTCTGCTCCTCCATCATTGAGTCCATCCTCTGCTCCTCCATCATTGAGTCCATCCTGTGCTCCTCCATCATTGAGTCCATCCTCTGCTCCTCCATCACTGAGTCCATCCTCTGCTCCTCCATCATTGAGTCCATCCTCTGCTCCTCCATCATTGAGTCCATCCTCTGCTCCTCCATCATTGAGTCCATCCTGTGCTCCTCCATCATTGAGTCCATCCTCTGCTCCTCCATCATTGAGTCCATCCTCTGCTCCTCCATCATTGAGTCCATCCTCTGCTCCTCCATCATTGAGTCCATCCTCTGCTCCTCCATCATTGAGTCCATCCTCTGCTCCTCCATCACTGTCTGGCACGCTGCAGCCACTGCCAAGGACACGGCCAGGCTGCAGCGCATCATCTGCTCTGCTGAGAGGTGATTGGCTGCAATCTGCCGTCCCTCCAGGTCCTGTTTGCTTCCAGGACCTTGAAGCGGGTAGGGAAGGTTGAGGCCGACCCCTCTGACCCTGGTCACCACCTGTTGGAGTCCCCTCCCTCTGGCAGGAGGCTGAGGTCCATCAGGACCAGGACCTCCAGCCACACTAACAGTTTCTACCCAGCAGCAGTCGGGCTCATCAACAGAACCAGGTCCACTGACTGACTCTGTCTGCCAGGACCTTCCCTTCTCTCCTTCTCTCCCTTCTCTCCTTCTCTCCTTCTCTCCTTCTCTTCCCTGCACATCTGTCCACATCGCACATTCAAGGTCACTCGCCACTTTACTCATCACCTGTCACTTTAAACATTACCTCATTCTGTGCACTTTACTTACCTTTACTCTTAGTATTATCATTATTGATCACTACCCCTTTATTTTTATTTTACTTGCATTGCTACTTATTTACTGCATTTACTTATTTACTTGTTTTTGTATCCAAATGTTTATACTTTTACTTGTACAGTTAAATGTTCCTTGTTGTTGTTGTTGTTGTTGTTGTTTTATGATGCACCCTCCGCCAAGACAAATTCCTCGTTTGCAATAACTTACGTGGCAATAAAACGTTTTTCTGATTCTGATTCTAAAACACATGTTTCTCACTATAAAACACATGTTCTTGTTCACTTTTTCTTTTTAATGTCTGGATGTGAGCGATAGACAAACTGACCACCATCACTGGTTAAAAGACAGAAGACGTGTTCGCGTCTCAGGTTTACTTTGGTTCATCCTTTGATCTTATTTCAAATGTTAAGCACAAAGTGCATACGTGGTCAATATAGTCGCGCAAAACAATAAAAGCAACAATTTGTTTCAGACCAGAAATGTTTAAAAAATGAAGATCAAACTGAAAGTTATGCAGATTACGCTCGAAAAAACTATGGAGAACCAGAAATATTTCACATTTTTTACAAATTTAACAGAAATCAGTACCAGTATTGAACCAAATACTCACTATTTTTGAAATAGAGGTTAAGAAACAAATGTGCTTTTACCTTTATTTTTCCATTCAAGTACTTTTTCTCTCCGACCTTTGTGGACTTTCGGCCTCCAAACACACCCCTGAATGGCGTATTTGCCGTTTAGCCACAGGCGCGCCCCTAAACACGCCCCAAATGATGTATTTCCGATTTAGGAGCGCGCCGCACATACTTGCACTCACATTTTCACTCACGTGTGCATTTTCACACGCACACATAAACTACCCACCTTATACTACTTAGGGGGACAACGTGGAGTGTAACTACCTTCAATATACTCTCGCGCACGCATATTTTCACCTTCTCTGTGTCAAAGTTAGTGAAATCCCTCTCTCAGAGTACCAGGGGCACTGGGGACAATAGATGGCAGTAGGTGGACGACAACTGTCAGGGCATGCCAAAGTCTCACTTTACCCAGGTCTATCAGTCATCACTCTGAGCTGAAGTACATGAAGAACTGTGACACAGAAAGCTCATTCAAAGGTTTTATTGAAGCAAAAGAAGCATCATCACAATGAAAACACACATCACCAATAAAACACCTACATTCAGAATTATGATGTAAAAACTACAGAAGAATGTTCCTCATGATCAAAAGTAAAAGCACTCGTTCTGCAGAATGAACTCTTTAGAGAGCTTTAATATAATAAACATGTTATTGCATCATTATTATTAACATTCTTCTACAAAACAATGCGCCACAATTAATAAGATTAGCACACACTTTATAATAAACATCTTACTCTGCAAAGTAACTACACTCTTAGAAATAAATGTGCTCACTAGAACCCTGGAGGGTCTTTGGTTCGTCCCCAGAGGAGAACCCTCTTTGGTTCCAGGGAGAACCTTTCCTCAAGGTTCCTTTACACAGAGTTCTACCTAGAACTAAGCATCAAGAGTTTTACCCAGAACCACATATGAAGGTTTCTACCTTTAAGGGTGCAAACAAGATCCCACACAGGTTTCCAACAGGAACTAAAGGTCCTCTCTAGAACTCACTACGGGGTCCTCATGAGGTCCATACAGGACTTTGGTTCTTTCTACCACTGATTGAGAGCAAGAGGAGGAAGAAAGGGAGGAAGAGGAGGAGAAAGGAAGCCTGTGAGCAGAGTGGACTGAAGGAACATTACAGCTCATCTCTTCCCTTCTTCCTGCTCTTCTTCTCTTCCTTGTGGAAGACTTTTCCATCCGCCTGCTTCTTCCAGCTCAGCTTGATGTCGTCGTCGTGCCCCTGGTCCTTCAGCTTCTGTTTGAGCTGAGAGACAAACACATTGAGAGAAGAAGTCTTCAGTAAAGCTGTTTCTCTGCATCCTGTCTCACACTGTCCTCATGTGGAAGCTCTGCTGGAGAAGAACTCTGGTTTCCACTAGAGCAGCTCTGTTGTTTCATGTTGTCTGGACACAAGTCTACCTTCAGTCATGACGTGTCCACGTCTGCACAGAGCACCTTTACATTGTTCTTAGTAGTGCACTACCTCACATGTATCACCTGCTGGTTCTGTTGTTACTGAGAGGAAGATGTACCTGCTTCAAGAGGCCCTCCATCACCACAGGGTCATTCAGATCCACAGAGGAGCTGCTTTTCTGCAGCCTCACTTTCACCACTCGCATCGCAACAGGCTCAACGTCTGAAACACAAACAACCTTCATCAGTCACGACTTTTAATAATAAAATAGAAAATTATTTTTCATCAACTCAATTTTTTAATATGGCTGGTGCAAGAACACCTTAGCTTAGCTTAGCATGGATTTAGCATTAGCATTGGTGCATCACTGAGGCCAGCACTCTCCATCATCTGCAGTTGATCTGCATATTCAATGTGTTTTCTATCCATAACTTTATATTTATATCCTGTTAAGTCCTCATGTCAGTCCTGAGTGAATGATAGCTTACCTCTGTAGCAGATGAACGCTGACATGACGTCACACTTCAGGATCTCCCATCGTCCACCGGCACTAAAATCTGCTGACACACAATCCTCAGAGAAACCAACAGGCTCATTAGACTTCCAGTTCCTAAATGAGGAGTCACTTCCATCAGACCACTTCCATCCGTCTCTGAAGAGGCCGATCCAAACAAATTCTACCGTCGGTATCAGCTTCTGTACCTTCAGGTTCTCCTCCAGGTTCCTCACTATGGCCAGGTCTGTGTGGTGTTCTCTGCAGTAGCTCTGGGCTTCAGTCCAGTTCATATAGGTGCTAATGAAGACAAATGTCTCATTGGGCCCTGAAAGCAGAGCAGAGTGAAGTGCTGAGTAGAGGAACCATAACAGACTACATGATGCAGACCAGTTTATTGTTCTGCATGAATCTCAGCATGAAGATGGATCAACACGGAGCTGTGTGAACATGAACATGCAGCGTCCATTGAGTCCACATTCATAAAGCCATCAGAGATATTTGACCTCCAACAGACTTGATACAAACCGGCTGAATGAGCTCATTAATCTGCTTTAAATGACTTTCATGGAGCTGAAGACGAGTTCAAGTAACCCTGAGGACCTTTAACTGGTCCTGGACCAGTCTCAGTCTAGTCCTGGTCCTCTATAGTCTCAGTCGAGTTTTGGTCCTTTATAGTCTCAGTCTAGTCCTGGTCCTGTATAGTCTCAGTCTAGTCCTGGTCCTCTATAGTCTCAGTCTAGTCCTGGTCCTCTAAAGTCTCAGTCTAGTCCTGTTCCTCCCACTCCTTTTCTTCTTCCTCTTCCTCTTCTTCCTCCTCCTCCTCTTTCTCTTCTTCCTCCTCTTGCTCCTCCTCTTCTTCAGTCAACAGGAGGCTCCTTATAAACACTATATGAAACTTTGTCATAGTAACTTTAATATTCTCACCTTTGACATCAAAGCAGATTGGTCTGAAGTTGTCAGAACATCCGTAGTCCAACCATGTTCCGTCATTATACATCGCCGCACAGAATTCTTCTCCTTCATAGTTGTTTGGTTGACCAAGAGACCATCCTCTGAACTCCATCTCTCCAGGTTTGTAGAAGCTTGAGTTTGTCAGTGACCACTTCCAGCTGTCCATGTGCAGTCCTATCCAGACTCTCTGAAACAATATTTCATTGTGATATAAAGAAACAGACTTTCAGACATTTGTACTTCTCATTTATATTCTTGATCCTGACGATCAGTCTGATTTATTATTTCAAGTAAACAATATTCAGGTGCTAATATGAACATAGAAAAGGTTTTATTTCTGTCATCACTCCTGCTGTTCATAATGGACTAAGAGTCTCACAGTGTGGTGATGGCTAAGCTAATGTCTAGCAGCTAAGGGTGCTAACTTATAATGATGCTAGCAGCTAATGGTGCTAACAGTTAATGATGCTAGCAGCTAACGATGCTAGAAGCTAACAATGCTAACCTATAAAAATGCCAACAGATAACGATGCTAACAGCTAATGGTGCTAACAGTTAATGTTGCTAGAAGCTAACGATGCTAACAACTAACGATGTTAACAGCTAATGGTGCTAACAGTCCAAGTACACACTTCTGTCCAGGTCATTTGCATACTTTCCACCACTGTGTGGATGTCAAACTTTCAGACCACCTGTCACTGACGTAATAACACTCACGGAGACGGAGGCGGCCATTTTGCTTGAACTCAGCGTTGCATTCAGGGTCTCCAGGTCCTGCGGGTCTCGTATGGTGGCCAGGTCCATGTAGTTCTCTCTGCAGTGTTGCTGTGCTTCAGTCATGTTCTTCAGCTCATTAACAACATGGTATTGACGTACAGCAGCTGATGAGACGGCACACAGCCCTGATGACACACAGCACGCTGATGACACACAGCACGCTGATGACATGTTAATAACTTAATGCACATCATCATTTACATCAACGCAGTGGTTCTCAAACTGGGCCGTATTACAGGTGAGGTAATGTCTGACACAGGTACAAAACTCTACAATGCAAGGGAGACAAAAGTTAGTTCAGCAGCAATTTATCTATTCAATATATCTATTCAAATACCTTCATTGTGATCTCTACATATTAAAAAAGGACACAGACTTATAACGCCATTAATAAATACATGAATTAAAACATGAGGAAATACATTATTAAATACATGAGGAAATGTCTGTGCTTTCATGGAAATGTAGTTACGCCCTCGACAGGTTATGTTTGCACATGCAGGACTCAGCGATTCTTGGCGTTTTGCCAAAAGCTGTCTGTGTTGCGTTTTAAAAAGAAGAGGAAAGCAGCTCACTGCAGCCACTAGGTCTGTGTATTTTAGTCAACGGATTTTAGTTTTGAAATGAGAAAAACAAAATCAGGGAACAACTCGTTTCTCGATTTTGGGTTTGTCATTTCAAAACAAAAATCCATTGGCCGCAAAATACACGAACCCCACTAAAACTGAAACATCGTGACGCTCACACATCTGCTCTCTTGAACGTTATGATGTTGAAAAGATATTCAGTGTAAAACAGGTTCATTGCAGTGTTCTAGCAAAGTGATTGCATATTTTATCTATTTCAATACTTGAAAAATCACAGATGGAGTCACAAAAACTAATTTCAATAAAAATTCAGCATGGACCATTTTGGTACAATTTTGTTGGGGCATAAACATGTTTCTTCCTCCAAAGTGAGGCGTGACTAAACCAGTTTGAGAACCGCTGTCTTACAGTAAAAAAGATCAAGAAAGAAGGGGAAGTTAGTGGAATGTCAAAGGAAACATATTAAACAATATTAATATAATGTCCATGATGGGAAAAGAATAAAAAGATATTAAAGTCTTGCCTGACACAACGATGATGCTCAGGAGAAGTCTGGCCATCCTCGTCTCCTCTCGTCTCGTCTCTGGTCCTTCCCTCTCCTCTCGTCTCCTCTCGTCTCTGTCAGGCAGTGATAGATGTGCAGCTCCTGTAAAGTTCTGGAACAATCATTTGCTTATCAGGCTTTAATATCATTTCACTAACAAAGACCAGGCTGGTTGTGTCGTGACCTTCAGGAAGTGGAAAGGTGTTGAAGGAGGAAGGGATTAAGGGGAGAAGGAAGGAGAAGGGTGGAGGGTGTCTGTTCCCTTTTGCCTAGTCGAGGGGATGAGTAGGGACGAACACATGGCAATCGTGATGACGTGATGCCTTTTTAGTCGCGTACGGTGACGTTTGAGGACCTAAAACTCCGTTTGACCTCGTGCACACGCAAACACGCAAACAGAGTTTTCATAGATCTCCACTTTGGCCGGAGTTTTTTAGAAATAATGGTTTTCCCTGATAAAACCTCCGTTTTTGTGTAAATGAAAGGCCAAACCACATGAATGCATATGCGTTTCCCCCTCGTGTAAACAGGGCCTTAGAGGCTGGGGAGGCGGCCTGGAAGCCGGTGGGCCGATAGCCGACGCAGACGTGTGCTCCCGCTTCCTCCCTTTGTAGGAAGCAGTTATTGTTTCTGTGTTACTTGCTTACTAAAGCCACCTCTGTAGTTTATTTCGGACGAGCCCCTAATGTTACATTCCTGTAGTCTAGGAGAGGCGGGGAGGAACAATGACACAACAAAGGGATTAACACAAAAGGGAGGGAGCGATGGAGGAGTCATTTTTGGTGAATCTTTTTTACAAAACGATCAGAAATACCTCCAGGACTCATGACACACCCCGCGGGTGACCTCTCTCTATGCCCAGGATGAGGCCCGGACGTCCTGCAAGAATCGTGGCTGTGCTGGTTGTACTTTATTAAACACTTTTTTCTCACTTAATTCAGTCCATAGACCGCTTATGGACCTGTCAAGCCGGTTTACCAGTGCTCACGGCCGACATTCATCTCTGTGAATTACTGCCCTCAACCCCTGGTAACTCTTTTTCTGAAAACTGGGTTTCTGAAATCTTGAGAGAGATGAATTTGTCGCAATAATGAAAACATAAGTTTGGATTCCTTAGTTCACAGTCCATCTGGTACCCCTGGTACTCTAGATCTGACGCCCCTGGTACTCTAGATCTGACGCCCCTGGTACTCTAGATCTGACGACCTGGTACTCTAGATTAAGACTACAATAAATCCCTCGAGTCCAGATCCGGGGACTAATTTTCACTGTACACGTATATAAATAACACTCATGTATATACATTATTATATATATATGTTACATACATATGTTTTGCATTTTGCACGTTGCACTCTGTTTGTACTCTGTTTACATTTAATTAAGTGTGGCTTCAGCCGCATGGGGTCTATGACCCCATGCGGCAAGCACACTTCATGTTCTCCTGCGGGCTTATTAGTTGGAATGCTGCAAGCATTCCAACTATTGTTCTTCAAATCTTTATTAAACTGTTTCTTCTATTTCTTCCATCCGTATTTTGGACCGTAACTAGTCCTTCATATTTCCAGTTACAGAAAAAAGTTCAATTATTCAAATATTCAGCTAGTTAAGGAGACGATGGCTATGACTTTTCATATTTCTGACTTTTCAGATTTCCAAATTATTAAGCTTTTTATGATTTTTTTTATAATGGGACCCAATGGGGAAATCTTCAAATCATCTCCAACTTCAAACGTTTACAGTTTCTTCATACGTTGAGCTTGAGACAATATTTAAAATTTCACATGTTGACAAAACCTTTAGTTATTAATCTACGCTTTTACATTTTTCAAATTTTCTCAATTTTCAAAATTATTCAGCTTTTTATAAAAAAAAAGAATGGTTTCCAATGAAGAACATCTTCAAATCCGCTTTCAACTCTTCAACTTCAAAAGGGAAAGGCTCTGTCATGCCTCCAGCTAGAGACACCATTCCACCTTTAAAATGTTGACAAAACGTTTAGCTGTTATTGTATTACTCATCTTTGTGATATCTCCTATAGTGTTTTAACTGTAGGCGTTTTCGTTTTATGTTTTTTCCGCACCTTTTCTGCCTTTCTCATTATTGTGTGTTGGGCAGCTCAGAGCAGTGACGTCATTCTCCAGAGCGAGGGCACTTGGCGATACACATATTTTAAACTTGCTCTCTACTCCAAACCGTATACTCTTTGGACATAATTTATAGCTCAAAACGTTGGAAATCTTGTCTTCTGCCGTAAACTGCGGTCGATAGGAATCCAACAGATAAGACGTGTTGAGGTCCGACTGAATGGGAGAGCAGGTCCGTCCCCAGCAGCAGCCCTTTGGTCTGTGCATCTACAGGCAGCAGGCACGTAAGCGGCCGCACACGCGAACGGGTGGCGCACATGAACGGCCGTGTTCGCGCGTGAACGGCAGCACACGTAAACGCCCACTAACGTGAAACGGCCGCGCGTGTAAACGCTCGCCACCGGGTGCGCCCGCGCCTCAACGGCCGCGCGCGTGCACGGCCGTGCGCGCGCGAACGGCCGCGTTAACGTGTTATTATGGTTGCGTGCACGTTCGTGTGTGTGTGTGTGCGCGCGCGTGTGTGCAGGTCACTTTGGTTATAGACGTCAGGATTAACAGCGTCACTGACGTTCACGTTCTTAGGTTTAACAGATGGTTTTGTAGACACTCAATAATATCAGATGTCTCACCAACTGCACCTGTAGATCAGTGGTTAGCAACTCTGCCTTAGGAGCAAAAGGTCAGTGGTTCAAACCCCACCTATGGCAGATTTTAATTTTTCAAAAAAACTTTTTTTTTCTTCTGTTGGACTGGACACTGTGGCGGGCCGGGTCGTATGTTTGACACCCCTGATTTAGATGATGCAGTTTTCCTTTCAACTTTTCCAATTATACATTTAAACGACAAGAATTTTCAACAGTTCAATTAAATGACTTTGAACTGTAAAATTTTAGCAGGTATTTTGCCTTTTCTATATTTTCAATAATGATTTGCTATTTATTTATATATTCATCTATTCCGCTATTTTCAGCTATATTAATATATTCAGCTATTTTTACATATATTCAGCTATTCTTTCATTTTCAAATATATTTAGCTATATTTAGCTAATTTAAGCTATATTCCACTATGTTCAGCTATATTCAGCTATTTCTTTCAAATATTTCAGCTATAAGCTTCAGCTTTTTGCATTCCAACGCATTTTCAGCAGAAAATGCTCTTTCTAGTTATTAGTTGGAATGCTTCGAGCATTCCAACTATTGTTCTTCGAATCTTTAAAAAACTTATTATTATTAGTTGGAATGCTTCGAGCATTCCAACTATTGTTCTTCGAATCTTTAAAAAACTTATTATTCTATTTCTTCCGTACGTATTTTGGACCTCTTCAGCTCCTTCATATTTTCAGCTACAGAAAAAAGTTCAATTATTCAAATATTCAGCTTCTTAAGCACACATGTGCAACTTCCTTTTCAAATTTCAGACTTTTCAAATTTTTAAATTATTAAACTTTTTATGATTTTTTTTAAAATGGGACCCAATGGGGAAATCTTCAAATCATCTTCAACTTCAAACGTTTGCAGGTTCTTCATACGTTCAGCTAGAGACACAATTTCAAATTTCAAATGTTGACAAAACGTTCAGCTATTATTCTACGCTTTTACATTTTTCATATTTTTTCAAATATTTAAATTATTAAACTTTTTATAAAAATAAAAATGAATGGTTTCCAATGAAAAACGTTTTAAAATCCGCTGAAACTTCTTCAGCTCCAAAAGCCTAAGGCTCTGCCATGCTTTCAGCTAGAGACACCATTCCAAGTTTAAAATGTTGCCAAAACTTTCAGCTATTACCGCATATCTCCACTTATTGATATATTTTATACTGTCATAATTGTCAGCGTTTTAGTTTTATGTTTTTTTGCCGCCTTTTCTCTCTTTTGCATGAGTGTGTGTTGCGGAGCTCAGTGCACGTGATGTCATACTTAGAGGGCAGACCCACGTCAGATCTTGAAGATTTTTTTTTTTTAAATTTGCCGTAAACTCCGTACCGTGTACTCTTTGGGCATAATTTATAGCTCAAAACGTTGGAAATCTTGTCTTCTGTCATAAACTGCGGTCGATAGGAATCCAACACATTCAGACGTCTCGTAATCGGACTGAATGTGAGAGCAAGTCCACCTCGCTCTGCCATCCGCTTCAATGTTAAATCTCCCTCCAAAGCCACGTCTCCCCTGAAGCTCGTACCTGATTTGTAAATCGCCCGTACAGACACATGTTTTATCGTACAGACTCGCCAGTCACAGTATCTGTTCATCAAGTCTTCCTAACGCTTCATATGCGATATTGAAGCAATCGGGGCTTTTTAAGTATGTTTTTTGGGTGATTTTTGGATAGGTGTTTCCCAGCATTGACTCCATATAATCATCGGCAGTTAGTAATTGTAACTGCCGATATTTGAATTCATCACCATGGCAACCTCTGACATGAGGGCAGTTCAACAGACACACAGACACTTACACACGCACACACACACAGGACTTCTCTCTCTGTCTCCCTCCCTCCCTTTCTCTATCTGTTCATATATATATTCCACTATTTTCATATCTATTCAGCTGTTTTGTTATTTTCAAATATATTCAGCTTTTTTAAGCTTTATTCAACAATATTTTACTATGTTCAGTGTTTAGATGATGCACTTTTCCTTTCAACTTTTCCAATTATACATTTAAACAAGAAGGATTTTCAACAGTTCAGTTTAATGCTTTTGGGCTTCAACACTTTTCATCAGTTAGTTTTCTTTACATGTTCATATATATTCCACTATTTTTATATATATTCAGTTGTTTTGTTATTTTCAAATATATTCAGCTTTTTTAAGCTTTATTCAACAATATTTCACTATGTTCAGTATTTAGATGATGCACTTTTCCTTTCAACTTTTCCAATTATACATTTAAACAAGAAGGATTTTCAACAGTTCAATTTAATGCTTTTGGGCTTCAACACTTTTCATCAGGTAGTTTTCTTTACATGTTCATATATATTCCACTATTTTTATATATATTCAGTTGTTTTGTTATTTTCAAATATATTCAGCTTTTTTAAGCTTTATTCAACAATATTTCACTATGTTCAGTATTTAGATGATGCACTTTTCCTTTCAACTTTTCCAATTATACATTTAAACAAGAAGGATTTTCAACAGTTCAGTTTAATGCTTTTGGGCTTCAACACTTTTCATCAGGTAGTTTTCTTTACATGTTCATATATATTCCACTATTTTCATACATATTCAGGTGTTTTATTCAGTTGTTTTGTTATTTTCAAATATATTCAGCTTTTTTAAAGCTTTTTTAAGCTTTATTCAACAATATTTCACTATGTTCAGTGTTTAGATGATGCAGTTTTCCTTTCACCTTTTCCAATTATACATTTAAACAACAAGGATTTTCAACAGTTCAGTTTAATGCTTTTGGGCTTCAACACTTTTCATCAGGTAGTTTTCTTTACATGTTCATATATATTCCACTATTTTCATATATATTCACCTGTTTTGATAAATATTCCAGTATTTTCATATACATTCAGCTGTTTTCATATATATTCAGCTTTAAGCTTTTTTTAAGCTTTATTCAACTTTATTTCACTATTTTCAGCTACATTCAGCAATTTCTTTCAAATATTTCAGCTTTATGCTTCAGCTTTTTGCATTCCAACGCATTTTCCACAGGAAATGCAATTTCTAGTTATTATTATTCTATTTCTTCCGTACGTATTTTGGACTTCTTCAACTCCTTCATATTTTCAGCTACAGAAAAAAGTTCAATTATTCAAATATTCAGCTTCTTAAGCACACGAGTGCAACTTCCTTTTCAAATTTCAGACTTTTCAAATTTTTAAATTATTAAACTTTTTATGATTTTTTTTAAAAATGGGACCCAATGGGGAAATCTTCAAATCATCTTCAACTTCAAACGTTTACAGGTTCTTCATACGTTCAGCTAGAGACACAATTTCAAATTTCAAATGTTGACAAAACGTTCAGCTATTGTTCTACGCTTTTACATTTTTCATATTTTTTCAAATATTTAAATTATTAAACTTTTTATGAAAATACAAATGAATGGTTTCCAATGGAAAAACGTTTTAAAATCCGCTTAAACTTCTTCAACTCCAAAAGCCTAAGGCTCTGCCATGCTTTCAGCTAGAGACACCATTCCAAGTTTAAAATGTTGCCAAAACTTTCAGCTATTACCGTATATCTCCACTTATTGATATATTTATACTGTCATAATTGTCAGCGTTTTAGTTTTATGTTTTTTTGCCGCCTTTTCTCTCTTTTGCATGAGTGTGTGTTGCGGAGCTCAGTGCACGTGATGTCATACTTAGAGGGCAGACCCACGTCAGATCTTGAAGATTTTTTTTTTTTAAATTTGCCGTAAACTCCGTACCGTGTACTCTTTGGGCATAATTTATAGCTCAAAACGTTGGAAATCTTGTCTTCTGTCATAAACTGCGGTCGATAGGAATCCAACACATTCAGACGTCTCGTAATCGGACTGAATGTGAGAGCAAGTCCACCTCGCTCTGCCATCCGCTTCAATGTTAAATCTCCCTCCAAAGCCACGTCTCCCCTGAAGCTCGTACCTGATTTGTAAATCGCCCGTACAGACACATGTTTTATCGTACAGACTCACCAGTCACAGTATCTGTTCATCAAGTCTTCCTAGCGCTTCATATGCGATATCTAAGCAATTGGGGCTTTTTAAGTATGTTTTTTGGGTGATTTTTGGATAGGTGTTTCCCAGCATTGACTCCATATAATCATCGGCAGTTAGTAATTGTAACTGCCGATGTTTGAATTCATCACCATGGCACCCCTTGGAATGAGGGCAGTTCAACAGACACACAGACACTTACACACGCACGCACACACACACACACACACACACACACACACACACACACACACTTACACACGCACACACACACAGGACTTCTCTCTCTGTCTCCCTCCCTCCCTTTCTCTATCTGTTCATATATATATTCCACTATTTTCATATCTATTCAGCTGTTTTGTTATTTTCAAATATATTCAGCTTTTTTAAGCTTTATTCAACAATATTTCACTATGTTCAGTATTTAGATGATGCAGTTTTCCTTTCAACTTTTCCAATTATACATTTAAACAACAAGGATTTTCAACAGTTCAGTTTAATGCTTTTGGGCTTCAACACTTTTCATCAGGTAGTTTTCTTTACATGTTCATATATATTCCACTATTTTCATATATATTCAGTTGTTTTGTTATTTTCAAATATATTCAGCTTTTTTAAAGCTTTTTTAAGCTTTATTCAACAAAATTTCACTATGTTCAGTAATTAAACGATGCAGTTTTCCTTTCAACTTTTCCAATTATACATTTAAACAAGAAGGATTTTCAACAGTTCAGTTTAATGCTTTTGGGCTTCAACACTTTATCAGGTAGTTTTCTTTACATGTTCATATATATTCCACTATTTTCATATAGATTCACCTGTTTTAATTGTAACTGCCGATGTTTGAATTCATCACCATGGCAACCCTTGGAATGAGGGCAGTTTAACAGACACACAGACACTTAAGCTTTATTCAACTATATTTCACTATTTTGAGCTACATTCAGCAATTTCTTTCAAATATTTCAGCTTTATGCTTCAGCTTTTTGCATTCCAACGCATTTTCCACAGGAAATGCAATTTCTAGTTATTATTATTCTTCTTATAGTCAAACCACTACTCCTCCCAGAGCGTTGCCAGCACATGCATAAAAAATACATCGAAACGTGCGGTTTGCGCGGGAATCGTGAGCTATGACTTTTCTAAGAGATTCGCCCGTACGTTTTCCCGAAAAATGCAAAAATCATAAAAAAAATTTCACGAAATGTTCGTAGAGGGTGGAGCACCAATTGACAGAGTGAGAAGAAGCGACAGAAACTGTTAAAAAAAACAACGTATTTTGTCTTTACTCCCACAATGTTCACTCTTCATACACCATTGTTGGATAGAAACGTTGGAAATCTTGTCTTCTGTCATAAACTGCGGTCGATAGGAATCCAACAGACTCAGACGTCTTGAAATCGGACTGAATGTGAGAGCAAGTCCACCTCGCTCTGCCATCCGCCGCCATGTTAAATCTCCCTCCAAAGCCACGTCTCCCCTGAAGCTCGTACCTGATTTGTAAATCGCCCGTACAGACACATGTTTTATCGTACAGACTCGCCAGTCACAGTATCTGTTCATCAGGTCTTCCTAACGCTCTATATGCGATATCGAAGCAATAGTGGCTTTTAAAGTACCATTTTTTAAAATAGTTTGAAAGGAGTTCCACAGCATTTAGGTCTATTAAGCTCAGCGTAAGGAAGTCCCTTTGAAGTCATCACCATGGCAACCTTTGATCTAGCGACCCACAGGTGTTCTCGTTAGGGCAGTTTAACAGACACACAGACACTTACACACGCACACACAACACAGATGACTTCTGTCTCTCTGTCTGTTTGTCTCACACACATAGACACACATACACACACACACACACACACACAAACAGACACACACAAAGACGTTTACGTGTGTTTTATATTGTGTAGTTGTCAACACTGTGATCATTAATAAGGTCATATGATATTTCATATATGTTTGTGTGTGTTCAGGACGTTCAGTAGTTTATTTCCTTAAGTCCACAGTCCAGTCTGCCTCTAATCAGTCTGCTGGCGCTCACTTGGTCACCATGACGACGGCAGCACACAGGTGCTTCATATCAGCCAATCAGTTTAACACACAAACCAACTCAAGTGCTTTGGAGGAGAGACGGGCGTCAGAAACAAAAGCTATATATTGCGACGTCTTACGGCAGTAGTAGCCACACTTTCAAAATTTCTTGCGAAATTTTCTAGTTATTATTATTATTCTTCTTATAGTCAAACCACTACTCCTCCCAGAGCGTTGCCAGCACATGCGTAAAAATTACATCGAAACGTGCGGTTTGCGCGGGAATCGTGAGCTATGACTTTTCTAAGAGATTCGCCCGTACGTTTTCCCGAAAAATGCAAAAATCATAAAAAAAATTTCACGAAATGTTCGTAGAGGGTGGAGCACCAATTGACAGAGTGAGAAGAAGCGACAGAAACTGTTAAAAAAAACAACGTATTTTGTCTTTACTCCCACAATGTTCACTCTTCATACACCATTGTTGGATAGAAACGTTGGAAATCTTGTCTTCTGTCATAAACTGCGGTCGATAGGAATCCAACAGACTCAGACGTCTTGAAATCGGACTGAATGTGAGAGCAAGTCCACCTCGCTCTGCCATCCGCCGCCATGTTAAATCTCCCTCCAAAGCCACGTCTCCCCTGAAGCTCGTACCTGATTTGTAAATCGCCCGTACAGACACATGTTTTATTGTACAGACTCGCCAGTCACAGTATCTGTTCATCAGGTTTTCCTAACGCTCTATATGCGATATCGAAGCAATAGTGGCTTTTAAAGTACCATTTTTTTAAATAGTTTGAAAGGAGTTCCACAGTATTTAGGTTTATTAAGCTCAGCGTAAGGAAGTCCCTTTGAAGTCATCACCATGGCAACCTTTGATCTAGCGACCCACAGGTGTTCTCGTTAGGGCAGTTTAACAGACACGCAGACACTTACACACAACACAGATGACTTCTGTCTCTCTGTCTGTTTGTCTCACACACACAGACACACAGACACACATACACACACACACACACAAAAACAGACACACACACACACACACACAAACAGACACACACAAAGACGTTTACGTGTGTTTTATATTGTGTAGTTGTCAACACTGTGATCATTAATAAGGTCATATGATATTTCATATATGTTTGTGTGTGTTCAGGATGTTCAGTAGTTTATTTCCTTAAGTCCACAGTCCAGTCTGCCTCTAATCAGTCTGCTGGCGCTCACTTGGTCACCATGACGACGGCAGCACACAGGTGCTTCATATCAGCCAATCAGTTTAACACACAAACCAACTCAAGTGCTTTGGAGGAGAGACGGGCGTCAGAAACAAAAGCTATATATTGCGACGTCTTACGGCAGTAGTAGCCACACTTTCAAAATTTCTTGCGAAATTTTCTAGTTTAATCTAACCCCCTAAATAATCTGCATTTAATTTAATTTCCGTTTGCATTTAAACACCGAGCGTCTTTTTAGGTTTCTGCTTGAAAATGACATACAAACTAAAACGTCTGTGTCTCTGCGACCACTCGAGCTATTTGAATAATCTTGGAGTTGATAAACAAGTATAATGTTAAGTTTTGCTCGGATGTGTAAATATCAGTCTAAGTGTTACTGGTTAAGAGTAAATGAAGATGACACACTAAAAGAACTGTAAAGTTTCAGGTCTGCCTAGAAAAAAAAGCACTTTTAGCATGATTTTTACCTAGAAATAATGCGTTCGTAAGCTTTTAAATTCTCCCAAATCCTACCTCAAAGTTTTAACATATTTTTTGCATTGTTTTACTTTGATAAAGTGAAGCAGAACAAAGTTAGAGAGGATTTAGTACAGAAAAAAGTCAGGCGAGGGCTCACATTTGTAACATTTAGTCACATTTGTAACATTTAGTCACATTTGTAACATTTAGTCACATTTGTAACATTTAGTCATATTTGTAACATTTAGTCACATTTGTAACATTTAGTCACATTTGTAACATTTAGTCATATTTGTAACATTTAGTCACATTTGTAACATTTAGTCACATTTGTAACATTTAGTCATATTTGTAACATTTAGTCACATTTGTAACATTTAGTCATATTTGGAGAAGAAAAAATATAAAAAATTCAGATTTTTTTTCATATCTCTGGTTCTTTGAGGTGGAAGGATATTGAAGGCATGTCGGGAATCTGTGTGGAACTGTCTTGCTTCTGGACATCAGGATTTGTCTGATAGCACCAAGATAAGGGTTGCTGGTTCTGGAAACATGCTGATTTTGGGCTGATTTGTTTTTTTTTGTTTTATACTTTTATGATTATCTTTCTTTCTGTTTGAGTTTTTTTTAAACGGCCGACTGATTCTTGTATTCTTGTGGTGTTTAATTTGGTGTATAACATCAATATATTTTATTGTGCTTTATATGTTTTGCAAAAATGTATGTTTCTTTTGCAAAAATACCCATATATGGGTACCTTGGTTTTTAAAAGGTTAATCTCTGAATACACCGCAGTTATTTGTTTATATATATATATATATATATATATATATATATATATATATATATATCCATCCATCCATTTTCCGCTGCTTATCCGGGTCAGGTCGCGGTGGCAGCACCCAGCAGACCGACACAGGCTTCCCTCTCACCCGCAACATGTTCCAGCTCGTTCTGGGGACCCCGAGACGTTCCCAGGCCAGCCGGGAGATATAATCCCTCCAGCGTGTCCTGGGTCTTCCCCGGGGCCTCTTTCCAGTTGGACGTGCCTGGAAGACCTCTAATGGGAGGCGTCCAGGAGGCATCCGGATTAGATGAACCACCTCAGCTGACTCTTTTCGATACGAAGGAGCAGCGGCTCAACTCCAAGCTCCCTCCTGATGTCCGAGCTCCTTACCCTATCTCTAAGGCTGAGCCCGGTCACCCTACGGAGGAAGCTCATTTCGGCCGCTTGTATCCGCGACCTCGTTCTTTCGGTCACGACCCAGAGTTGGTGACCATAGGTGAGGGTTGGAACGTAGACCGACCAGTAAATAGAAAGCTTCTCCTTCCGACTCAGCTCCCTCTTCACCAAGACGGACCGGTACAGCGCCTGTTTTACTGCTGCAGCCGCACCGATCCGCCCGTCCATCTCCCGCTCCACCTTACCTTCACTCGTGAACAAGACCCCGAGGTACTTGAACTCCTTCGCTTGGGGGAGGCATGTTGTCCCCACCTGAAGGGAGCAATCCATCGGTTTCCAGCAGAGAACCATAGCCTCGGATTTAGAGGCGCTAACCCTCATCCCTGCCGCTTCACACTCGGCTGCAAAACCCCCCCTGCGAATGCTGGAGGT
>NW_027176153.1:774472-826972 GCF_023055335.1 Clinocottus analis
ATCCAAACATCCAAATGGTTTTAAACCCCCCACAGTTGTTAATTGAAGTCCCCTGTCAGTTATCAGGTCCTTTCCTGATTTTAAATCGGCCTCTGAGTATTTTTTTGGGCTTTTGAACTTTGATTGTTATTGATTTTTTTTTTTCAATTGTAATGTACTTCGAATGTCAAATTGCGGAATAAGGCCGGCAAGGCTCCAACCGGCCACTAGGAGAGCTACGTGGTCAACACGATCAAGGTAATGCTCCAACCGGCCAATAGGAGAGCTACGTGGTCAACACGATCAAGGTAATGCTCCAACCGGCCAATAGGAGAGCTACGTGGTCAACACGATCAAGGTAATGCTCCAACCGGCCAATAGGAGAGCTCAGCAGCGAGGAAGCAGAGGGGTCTAAACTACCCTTTTTCTCCTCCTCCTCCTCCTCCTCTTCCTCCTCGTCCTCGTCCTCCTCCAGAACAACAACCTGGACTGGTTTCCCCGGATGCAAGCGATGTCCCTGGTGGTGACGGACGGTGACGGTGAGCAGAACGAGATGAGGATGTTACAGGACAAGCTGGCGGCGACCATGAAGGTGGTGCTGACGCTGACCACGCAGCTGACGGAGCTGAAGGAGCAGGTATGAGCCCACACATCGATATTTTTCATTCATCAAGATGGCGCCGCAGATGGCAGCCTCGGTGTGTTGGTGCTCATTGTTTTTTGTTGTTTTCGTGTTAAACTCTGTTTTCTGCTGCGATTCCCAGTGCTCTTACACCAGAGATAAGCTCATGAACATTAGGGGAACAACTCCTGCGCACCTTATTCCAACTTTTTTAACCTCCGTTGAACTTCTGGACATTCTTGTCAAAGGTGCGCTCACCTTAATGCATGCACTGAAACGCCGTAGGAGAGGGAAACGCGCTGGAGCGCTCGTGCGCCTCCGCAAACGGGGAGCCCGCACAGCGCTGCCCGGTATATTCCTCTCCAACGTCCGCTCATTGTGTAATAAACTGGACGAACTCCAGCTGCTGGTGGGGAGAGACAGAGACTTTTCCACTTCCTCCGTTTGGTGCTTCACAGAGACCTGGCTCTGTGGATCCATTCCGGCACGGAGGAATCTGCTTCTACTCCAACAACAGCTGGTGCAACGACGTAACAGTGATTCTACAGCACTGTTCGCCGGACCTGGAATCCCTCATCATCCACTGCGAACCCTTCTACTCCCCACGTGAGTTCGCTGCATTCATCCTGGTCGGTGTTGACATGCCGCTGCAGAGCAACGTGCAGGATGCACAGCGGACACTCGCCGAGCAGATACGTTGTGTGGAGCGGACCTACCCGGACTCCCTAGTTATTGTCCTGGGGGACTTTAACAAAGGAAACCTCAGCCATGGACTCCCCAAATACAGACAATTAATAAAATGCCCTACTCGAGAGAGGAGCATTCTGGACCACTGCTACGCCACCTTCAGCAGAGCTTATCATGCAGTCCCTCGTGCTGCACTGGCAAACTCCGACCACGATATGGTCCACCTGATTCCCTCATACAGGCAGAAACTAAAACTCTGCAAACCTGTGGTGAGGAAATTCAAGAAGTGGACCAGTGAGGCTACGGAGGTCCTCCGGGCGTGCTTGGACAAAAGGGTATACTTAGTGTTCTGATGTCCTCAAAATGGTTCCAGGTCCCACCAGATACGCTGTCAGTCATGTCCATGACATACAATCAGCATTTGAGCTCTTCCTAACACTATCAATTGAAAATAATGTACATCAGATGATAAATTTAGAGGGCGGGCGTGTATACGGGGAGAGTTGGAAAGACCTGGATGTGACCGACTTGCAAGCTTACATTGGGCTGCTCATTTTGGCAGGAGTGTACAAGTCCAAAGGTGAAGCAACAGCAAGTCTTTGGGCTGCTGGCACTGGAAGGGCAATATTTCCAGCCACCATGTCTCTAAATACCTTCCATGTTTTCTCCCGTGTCATACGCTTCGATGACCGAGAAACAAGGCAGGCCCGACGAGAGTTCGGTCAGTTAGCATTCTGTCACATTTGAGTGACCATTCGCATGGATCCAGCCCGATACAAAAATTTATTGTTTTTAGTTTTTTTGTGTGTAGAGAACCTACGTGTTCTTTGCTGATGTTCTGATGATGATGATGATGATGATGATGTTCTATATAAAAAAAAATCCTTCTGAATTTTTGAAATTGGTTGCGTTTTTTCTGGGGTCAAATTGACCCCGAACATAACGAATGTTACTCGTCTTAATAACAGAAAATGTGTATCATTCCAAACCTTACAGATAACAAAAATATGTACTTAAGACATCATATAAAGCCATTAAAACATAAAGCATGATCTATTTTAAATGGTATGTCAATCAGTGAGATTTTATTCTGATCTGCATATTTCTCCATAGTTGCTTAACAGGTATTCCCGGATGTTTAAGGGGGTGGGTGTCTTTTTAAAAAAATTAAATTTGCTATTTAAGTAGTCAACAAACATGCACAAAGTTCCTAATAGAATTATGATCATTTTCTGGGTGTTTAAATTGCTGGGGTCAAATTGACCCCAAAGGTAAAAGATGTTAGTAAATTTGAAGGTAAGAGGAGGGCTGGACTCCCCAGGAACCTACGCCAGGATCCTGTTTGTGGACTTCAGCTCTGCTTTTAACACCATCATCCCGTCCCTGCTGCAGGTCAAGCTCTCCCAGCTGCACGTGCCAGACTCCACCTGCAGGTGGATCACAGACTTCCTGTCTGACAGGAAGCAGCACGTGAAGCTGGGGAAACACGTCTCTGGCTCCAGGACCACCAGCACCGGTTCCCCCCAAGGCTGCGTTCTTTCCCCTCTGCTCTTCTCGCTGTACACCAACAGCTGCACCTCCAGTCACCAGTCCGTCAAGCTCCTGAAGTTCGCGGACGACACCACCCTCATCGGTCTGATCTCTGGTGGGGATGAGTCCGCCTACAGGTGGGAGACTGAGCACCTGGTGACCTGGTGCAGCCAGAACAACCTGGAGCTCAACGCTCTGAAGACAGTGGAGATGGTTGTGGATTACAGGAAGAGCGCAGCCCCACCCGCCCCCCTCACCCTGCATAACGCCCCAGTTGACGCTGTGCAGTCCTTCCTCTTCCTGGGCTCCATCATCACCAGGACCTCAAGTGGGAGCTGAACACTAGCTCCATCACTAAGAAGGCCCAGCAGAGGATGTTCTTCCTGAGGCAGCTGAAGAAGTTCAACCTGCCAAAGACCATGATGGTGCACTTCTACACCGCCATCATTGAGTCCATCCTCTGCTCCTCCATCATTGAGTCCATCCTCTGCTCCTCCATCATTGAGTCCATCCTCTGCTCCTCCATCATTGAGTCCATCCTCTGCTCCTCCATCATTGAGTCCATCCTCTGCTCCTCCATCATTGAGTCCATCCACTGCTCCTCCATCATTGAGTCCATCCACTGCTCCTCCATCATTGAGTCCATCCTCTGCTCCTCCATCATTGAGTCCATCCTCTGCTCCTCCATCATTGAGTCCATCCTCTGCTCCTCCATCATTGAGTCCATCCTCTGCTCCTCCATCATTGAGTCCATCCTCTGCTCCTCCATCATTGAGTCCATCCTCTGCTCCTCCATCATTGAGTTCATCCTCTGCTCCTCCATCATTGAGTCCATCCTCTGCTCCTCCATCATTGAGTCCATCCTCTGCTCCTCCATCATTGAGTCCATCCTCTGCTCCTCCATCATTGAGTTCATCCTCTGCTCCTCCATCATTGAGTCCATCCTCTGCTCCTCCATCATTGAGTCCATCCTCTGCTCCTCCATCATTGAGTCCATCCTCTGCTCCTCCATCATTGAGTCCATCCTCTGCTCCTCCATCATTGAGTCCATCCTCTGCTCCTCCATCACTGTCTGGCACGCTGCAGCCACTGCCAAGGACACGGCTAGACTGCAGCGCATCATCTGCTCTGCTGAGAGGTGATTGGCTGCAATCTGCCGTCCCTCCAGGTCCTGTTTGCTTCCAGGACCTTGAAGCGGGTAGGGAAGGTTGAGGCCGACCCCTCTGACCCTGGTCACCACCTGTTGGAGTCCCCTCCCTCTGGCAGGAGGCTGAGGTCCATCAGGACCAGGACCTCCAGCCACACTAACAGTTTCTACCCAGCAGCAGTCGGGCTCATCAACAGAACCAGGTCCACTGACTGACTCTGTCTGCCAGGACCTTCCCTTCTCTCCTTCTCTCCTTCTCTTCCTTCTCTCCTTCTCTTCCTTCTCTTCCCTGCACATCTGTCCACATCGCACATTCAAGGTCACTCGCCACTTTACTCATCACCTGTCACTTTAAACATTACCTCATTCTGTGCACTTTACTTACCTTTACTCTTAGTATTATCATTATTGATCACTACCCCTTTATTTTTATTTTACTTGCATTGCTACTTATTTACTGCATTTACTTATTTACTTGTTTTTGTATCCAAATGTTTATACTTTTACTTGTACAGTTAAATGTTCCTTGTTGTTGTTGTTGTTGTTGTTGTTGTTGTTTTATGATGCACCCTCCGCCAAGACAAATTCCTCGTTTGCAATAACTTACGTGGCAATAAAACGTTTTTCTGATTCTGATTCTAAAACACATGTTTCTCACTATAAAACACATGTTCTTGTTCACTTTTTCTTTTTAATGTCTGGATGTGAGCGATAGACAAACTGACCACCATCACTGGTTAAAAGACAGAAGACGTGTTCGCGTCTCAGGTTTACTTTGGTTCGTCCTTTGATCTTATTTCAAATGTTAAGCACAAAGTGCATACGTGGTCAATATAGTCGCGCAAAACAATAAAAGCAACAATTTGTTTCAGACCAGAAATGTTTAAAAAATGAAGATCAAACTGAAAGTTATGCAGATTACGCTCGAAAAAACTATGGAGAACCAGAAATATTTCACATTTTTTACAAATTTAACAGAAATCAGTACCAGTATTGAACCAAATACTCACTATTTTTGAAATAGAGGTTAAGAAACAAATGTGCTTTTACCTTTTTTTTTTTTTCCATTCAAGTACTTTTTCTCTCCGACCTTTGTGGACTTTCGGCCTCCAAACACACCCCTGAATGGCGTATTTGCCGTTTAGCCACAGGCGCGCCCCTAAACACGCCCCAAATGATGTATTTCCGATTTAAGAGCGCGCCGCACATACTTGCACTCACATTTTCACTCACGTGTGCATTTTCACACGCACACATAAACTACCCACCTTATACTACTTACAGGGACAACGTGGAGTGTAAATACCTTCAATATACTCTCGCGCACGCATATTTTCACCTTCTCTGTGTCAAAGTTAGTGAAATCCCCCTCTCAGAGTACCAGGGGCACTGGGGACAACAGATGGCAGTAGGTGGACGACAACTGTCAGGGCATGCCAAAGTCTCACTTTACCCAGGTCTATCAGTCATCACTCTGAGCTGAAGTACATGAAGAACTGTGACACAGAAAGCTCATTCAAAGGTTTTATTGAAGCAAAAGAAGCATCATCACAATGAAAACACACATCACCAATAAAACACCTACATTCAGAATTATGACGTAAAAACTACAGAAGAATGTTCTTCATGATCAAAAGTAAAAGCACTCGTTCTGCAGAATGAACTCTTTATAGAGCTTTAATATAATAAACATGTTATTGCATCATTATTATTAACATTCTTCTACAAAACAATGCGCCACAATTAATAAGATTAGCACACACTTTATAATAAACATCTTACCCTGCAAAGTAACTACACTCTTAGAAATAAATGTGCTCACTAGAACCCTGGAGGGTCTTTGGTTCGTCCCCAGAGGAGAACCCTCTTTGGTTCCAGGGAGAACCTTTCCTCAAGGTTCCTTTACACAGAGTTCTACCTAGAACTAAGCATCAAGAGTTTTACCCAGAACCACATATGAAGGTTTCTACCTTTAAGGGTGCAAACAAGATCCCACACAGGTTTCCAACAGGAACTAAAGGTCCTCTCTAGAACTCACTACGGGGTCCTCATGAGGTCCATACAGGACTTTGGTTCTTTCTACCACTGATTGAGAGCAAGAGGAGGAAGAAAGGGAGGAAGAGGAGGAGAAAGGAAGCCTGTGAGCAGAGTGGACTGAAGGAACATTACAGCTCATCTCTTCCCTTCTTCCTGCTCTTCTTCTCTTCCTTGTGGAAGACTTTTCCATCCGCCTGCTTCTTCCAGCTCAGCTTGATGTCGTCGTCGTGCCCCTGGTCCTTCAGCTTCTGTTTGAGCTGAGAGACAAACACATTGAGAGAAGAAGTCTTCAGTAAAGCTGTTTCTCTGCATCCTGTCTCACACTGTCCTCATGTGGAAGCTCTGCTGGAGAAGAACTCTGGTTTCCACTAGAGCAGCTCTGTTGTTTCATGTTGTCTGGACACAAGTCTACCTTCAGTCATGACGTGTCCACGTCTGCACAGAGCACCTTTACATTGTTCTTAGTAGTGCACTACCTCACATGTATCACCTGCTGGTTCTGTTGTTACTGAGAGGAAGATGTACCTGCTTCAAGAGGCCCTCCATCACCACAGGGTCATTCAGATCCACAGAGGAGCTGCTTTTCTGCAGCCTCACTTTCACCACTCGCATCGCAACAGGCTCAACGTCTGAAACACAAACAACCTTCATCAGTCACGACATGTCTGCTGATGATCATCAACGTCCTGGAATGTTTATCACTTTGAGTCATGAAAGAGAAAAGTATGGTCATCCATAACTTTATATTTATATCCTGTTAAGTCCTCATGTCAGTCCTGAGTGAATGATAGCTTACCTCTGTAGCAGATGAACGCTGACATGACTTCACACTTCAGGGTCTCCCATCGTCCATCGGCACTAAAATCTGCTGACACACAACCTTCAGTGAAACCAAGAGGCTCATTATATTTCCAGTTCCTAAATGAGGAGTCACTTCCATCAGACCACTTCATTCCGTCTCTGAAGAGGCCGATCCAGGAATTATATCTGTAGGGCACCAGCTTCTGTATCTTCTGGTTCTCCTGCAGGTTCCTCACTATGGCCAGGTCTGTGTGGTGTTCTCTGCAGTAGCTCTGGGCTTCAGTCCACTTCATTTTGGTGTCAATGAAGATAAATGTCTCACTGGGCCCTGAAAGCAGAGCAGAGTGAAGTGCTGAGTAGAGGAACCATAGCAGACTACATGATGCAGACCAGTTTATTGTTCTGCATGAATCTCAGCATGATTTCCCCATTTGTAAATGTAGTATTAAGGACTCATATATGATTAATAAGATAATTTGTAAAGTGTTACTAAATGATAAAAAAAGAGCTCCAACTCATGAATATTTCAGGTAGTTACTTCCCGTTAGTTAAGTATACTTAAGTATTAGAACCTGCTTGTGTTCTCCTGGCCCACGCGTGGGTCATGGAGTTACAGCACATTTACATTTTGTACATTCTCCACTTGAGAGATCTTTATTTATTGTTCAATACTACAAGTGCGAAGTAATCATCATAACCATCATAACAATGTCAAGATCGGACAACTACAGGAGCTACAGTTAACTTTGTCAGACAACAAACAAACAAACAATATAAAAACTTACTGATGACGCCTGATATTGATCCATAACTCAATAACATTACAACAACAGTCTACTTATGTCGTAAAAAGGTCCAATGAATAAAATCCCATACGATATTTACTCAAAGTTAGTGAAATACAACTGTCAATGTACCGGTGACACTGGGGATACAGTCACTGACACTGGGGCAACATAACTGACAGGGCATGACAAGGTCTCACTAAACCTGCTTGGGGTCAAAAGTAGTAAAATACCACTCTTAATGTACCAGTAACACTGGGGGAAACATGCATGCCATGTGACCCCTGGTGGACCAGACCTTTCCTTTAGAGCTCACCCTCCGACCCCGTGGACCCACATTTAAGAACACCTACCGAGTAGAAAATTCTCACCTCTGACATTGAAGCAGACTGTATTGCTTGTCAGGTAACATTCGTAGTCGTTCCATGTCCCATCTGAATACATTAATGTGCAGTGCTGATCTCCGTAACCGTTGCTTGGTTGTCGATAGCTCCATCGTCTGAACTCCATCTCTCCGGGTTTGTAGAAGCTCGAGTTTGTCAGTGACCACCTCCAGCTGTCCACTTCGTCGTACAGTCCTATCCAGACTCTCTGAAACAATATTTCATTGTGATATAAAGAAACAGACTTTCAGACATTTGTACTTCTCATTTATATTCTTGATTCTGACGATCAGTCTGATTTATTATTTCAAGTAAACAATATTCAGGTGCTAATATGAACATAGAAAAGGTTTTATTTCTGTCATCACTTCTGCTGTTCATAATGGACTGAGAGCTGATGGCAATCAGCTAACGGTGCTAAAAGCTAACAATGCTAAAAGCGCTAACATTGCTAACAAAGGCTTCATGACTCCACTATATATTTACATGCATGATGTTTGCTTGGTGGGATTTTAAAGCTGTAAATATCCAGTACAGATCAGCAGCATGTTGCATTAAATTATGTTTTGAATGTAAAATCTGAACCTGTAAAGTAACTCAGTCAAATAAATGTTCCTCTGACATGTAACATCAAAAATCATTGAGCTAAAATACTCACGTAAAGTACAAGTACACACTTCTGTCCAGGTCATTTGCATACTTTCCACCACTGTGTGGATGTAAAACTTTCAGACCACCTGTCACTGACGTAATAACACTCACGGAGACGGAGGCGGCCATTTTGCTTGAACTCAGCGTTGCCTTCAGGGTCTCCAGGTCCTGCAGGTCTCGTATGGTGGCCAGGTCCATGTAGTTCTCTCTGCAGTGTTGCTGTGCTTCAGTCATGTTCTTCAGCTCATTAACAACATGGTATTGACGTACAGCAGCTGATGAGACGGCACACAGCCCTGATGACACACAGCACGCTGATGACATCACCTCTTTATGGATTGTATACACATGTATTAAGTAACAGTGAGTCATTTTTTGACAAAAAATATTTTCCTGCTTCAATCATCTCCTCATAATCTGGCCTCCTCTGGTAAAATCTACATCCTCAGTTAAACAGATCATGTGATTTTACCCCTGTAGTTTAATGGCCTGTGTCAAGAGTCTGACTTAGGACATTTTATTTTGCCAACGTCAAAAGACAATGTGACTTTGGTAAGTTTACATGATGGCATTTCAAAGCTAGAATTTAAGGTAGCAATTGAGTAAGCATTTGTGTCAATGAAAATCTCACTTGACCATAATATTAGCAATCATAATATAATTTGACCTTGTATTACAGTCTTCTTGTTGTGCAGTGTGTAGAGGTAGTGTGTGCACCCTGATTACATTTGGTCAAGTTGTTTATGTTTTTGTGTTTACTGAAAATCCTGAAAAAAATACTTGGGCCATTATTTTATGAAGGAGACTATATATATATATATATATATATATATATATATATATATATATATATATATATATATATATCCAGCTCGTTCTGGGGGACCCCGAGATATAATCCCTCCAGCGTGTCCTGGGTCTTCCCCGGGGCCTCTTCCCAGTTGGACGTGCCTGGAAAACCTCTAATGGGAGGCGTCCAGGAGGCATCCGGATTAGATGAACCACCTCAGCTGACTCCTTTCGATACGAAGGAGCAGCGGCTCGACTCCAAGCTCCCCCCTGATGTCCGAGCTCCTTACCCTATCTCTAAGGCTGAGCACGGGCCACCCTACCGAGGAAGCTCATTTCGGCCGCTTGTATCCGCAACATCGTTCTTTCGGTCACGACCCAGAGTTCGTGACCATAGGTGAGGGTTGGAACGTAGACGACCAGTAAGTGGAGAGCTTCTCCTTCCGACTCAGCTCCCTCTTCACCAAGACGGACCGGTACAGCGCCTGTTTTACTGCTGCAGCCGCACCGATCCGCCTGTCCATCTCCCGCTCCACCTTACCCTCACTCATGAACAAGACCCCGAGGTACTTGAACTCCTTCGCTTGGGGCAAGCATGTTGTCCCCACCTGGAGGGAGCAATCCACCGGTTTCCGGCAGAGAACCATGGCCTCAGATTTGGAGGCGCTAACCCTCATCCCTGCCGCTTCACACTCGGCTGCAAAACGCCCCAGCGAATGCTGGAGGTCACGGTCCGAGGAAGCAAACAGGACCACATCATCTGCAAACAGCAGAGAGGCAATCCCGAGGCCCCCGAACCGGATTTCCTCCGCCCCCCGGCTGCGCCTAGAAATCCTGTCCATGAAGGTCACAAACAGGACCAGTGATAAAGGGCAGCCCTGGCGGAGGCCAACACCCACCAGGAACATGTCTGACTTAATACCGAGGATATGGACACAACTCCTACTGCAGGCGTATAGAGACCGGATAGCCCGTGCCAACGGGTCCAGCGCCCCATACTCCCGCGGCACCCCCACAAAACCCTCTGAGGGACCAGGTCAAAAGCCTTCTCCAAGTCCACAAAGCACATGTAGACTGGTTGGGCAAACTCCCAAGACCCCTCCAGTAGTGCCGCAAGGGTAAAGAGCTGGTCCACTGTTCCACGACCGGGACGGAATCCGCACTGCTCCTCTTGAATCCGAGGTTCGACAAGCGGTCGGAGTCTCCTTTCCAGCACCCTGGCATAAGCTTTTCCCGGGAGGCTGAGTAGTGTGATACCACGATAGTTCGAGCACACTCTCCGTTCCCCCTTCCTAAAGATGGGAACCACCACCCCGGTCTGCCAGTCCATCGGCAATGTTCCCGACCCCCATGTGACACTGAAAAGGCGTGTCAGTCAAGACAGCCCAGCAATGTCCAGCGCTTTCAGCATCTCAGGGCGGATTTCATTCACCCCCGGCGCCTTGCCACCAAGGAGCTCTTTAACTACCTTAGTGACCTCTGCCAGGGATATGGGTGCACCCACCCCAAGGTCTTCAGGCACTGCCCCCTCCCCAGGGGACATGTTGGCCGGGTTTAGGAGTTCCTCAAAGTGCTCTTTCCACCGTCCGACAATGTCCCCAGTCCGAGTCAGCAGTTCCCTTCCCCCGCTGAGAAAAGCCTGGGGTAGGCCCTGCTTTCTCTTCCTGATCTGTCGAATGGTTTGCTAGAACCTCTTTGAGGCCAACCGAAAGTCCTTCTCCATGGCCTCCCCGAACTCTTGCCATGACCGAATTTTAGCATCCGCTACCGCCGCAGCTGCAGTCCTCTTGGCCTGCCGGTACCCATCAGCTGCTTCAGGAGACCCCTGGGCCAACCAGGCCCGAAAGGCCTCCTTCTTCAGCTTGACGGCTTCCCTCACCCCCGGTGTCCACCACCGGGTTCTCGGATTACCGCCGCGACAGGCACCGACGACCTTCCGACCACAACTCCTGGCTGCCGCTTCCACAATAGAGGCTTTGAACAAGGGCCACTCGGATTCCATGTACCCAACCTCCCAACCCAACCTTCCGGAGGTGGGAGTTGAAGACCTTTCGGACAGAATCCTCAGCCAGACGTTCCCAGTTCATCCTCACAACACGTTTGGTCTTGCCAGGTCTTTCCTGCCGTCTCCCCCGCCATCTGACCAATTCGCCACCAGGTGGTGATCAGTTGACAGCTCTGCTCCTCTCTTCACCCGAGTGTCCAAGACATACGGCCGCAGATCAGATAATAAGTTTACAAAGTCGATCATTGATCTCCGGCCTAAGGTGTTCTGGTACCAAGTACATTTATGAGCCACCTTATGCTTGAACATGGTGTTTGTGATGGCCAAACCGTGGCTAGCACAGAAGTCCAACAGCAGAACACCGTTCGGGTTCAGATCGGGCAAGCCGTTCCTCCCAATCACCCCCCGCCAGGTTTCTCTGTCATTACCCACGTGACCGTTGAAGTCTCCCAGGAGAACTATAGAGGCGCAGGGAGGCGACCCTCTCGCTCACTGAAAAAAAGTCCAACATAGCGGCACTCAGGAAGTAGGGATACTCATATCGTGAGTATCCCCACTCCCGCCCGACGCCGCTCACCCTGGGCAACTCCAGAAAAGGACAAAGTCCAACCCCTCTCCAGGAGCTTGGTTCCAGAGCCCTTGCTGTGTGAGGAGGTGAGCCCAACTATGTCTAACTGGTACCGCTCCACCTCCTGCACCAGCTCCGGCTCTTTCCCCGCTAGCGAGGTGACGTTCCACGTCCCTAGAGCTAGTCCATGCTGCCGGCGATCGGCTCGCCCCAGGTCTTCCGCCTGGCCTGCCGCCTGGTCTGCAATGCACCTGACCCCGATGATCCTCTCCACGGGTGGTGAGTCCACGTAGTGGCTGCGGCAACATGGTGTTTTTTCGGGCTGAGCCCGACCGGGCCCCATGGGCAAAAGCCCGGCCACCAGACGCTCGCCGACGAGTTCGCCTCCCGGGTCTGGCCAAAGTATATAATATTTTACTTCCTGTTACCATTAGGTGGCGCTATGACTAAAATTCAAAATTAGACTGCACATCTCTTCAGGCCTGGAGTCTCATCAGATGTGTTGAATCTGGAAAGGATCTGATTGGTTCATATCTTCAAAACGCAATGAGATATCAACAAAGTTGAAGATATTGTTTGATCACATTGAACCAACAATGATCCCCGGAAAGTTTCGTAAGAATCGGACCTAGCTTTTTGGAGAAGTTGGAAAAACAGTGTTTATTACGAATTTCAAAATGGCGGAAAATATAAGTCGGCTGAGCTTAAGGGCCTTATTCAGTTTTTTGTAGAGCAGGTACACCCGGACATGTGTGCCAAATGTCAAGTCAATCAGACATTGGTGGCAAAAGTCGCCGGAGCTGACAACTAAAGGGGGCGCCATCAAGCTAATTTTTTGGGACTTTTTTCTGACACCCCAATCAGATTCGCATGTTCGCCTATTCAGAGGTGTGGACATTTTGAAGAATTTACATTTAGGACTTCTCAACCTCCAAAACTAACCAAATTTGGACAGCTTGTCAGGCCTGGTAAAAAATAGCCATCTGATATAGGCGTAAAAGAAAATACCAAAAAATGACCCTCTAGCGCCCCCAAGAAGTTGGACCGGCGACGCCCCTCGCCCAGATTATCCAATTGACTTGAAAAAATTCACACATGTCCAGCTCGACCTGCTCTACAAAAAACCTCTCAGACCCATAAAGTCTGCCTGTTAAAATGTTTTCGCCATTTTGATTTTTTTTTAAAAACACATTTTTGAACTTTTATCCCAGAATGCTTGGTCCGATTCATATCAAACTCTCTGGAAATCATCAATGGAGTTGTAACATAAAGACTACGTTGAAATATTTTGAATATCTCATTGCGTTGAGGAAAATCAGGCTAATTAACCTCTTATGGGCGTGTCCTATATTTAAATACTTATAACATTAAAACTATATGGACTAATGACTCCAAACGTTTTGTGTATGTGCAAATTGCATCCCTGAACATGCAATAAATCAGTCGCGCGATTCAAACATTAGGGGGCGCTACAGTAATTCGGGCAATTTTGGATTTTGGGCGCATTTTTGTCATTTTTTGCCTTTTTTCCCTTTCTTCTAAATGTATCTCCTCATACAATTTTTATCTGATTGACTTTAATTATGTTCAGGAATGATCTAAAAGCCCTTGAGAGTATGGCCTGTGCTTTGTTTGCGTTTTCACTTAATGGCCGCGACGTGACGTGGACCCAAAGACACACCCATTTTGGCAAATCGCTATGTGATAGAAACCTGTTGTAACTCCAATGCACATCATGCAATCAGCCCAAAACTCCTCATGGATGATGTCGGTCCAGGCCTGAGCACATGTATATGAAGAAATGTTGGGACTGTCATAGCACCACCTGCAGCCTAAATTAAATATGCCTATATACAGTGGTATGAAAACGTTTGGGCACCCCTGATCATTTTCAAGATTTTCCTTTATAAAACGTTTATATTGGGCACAATGTTCGGAACAGCAATTTCATTTAAATATACCATAGAGCAGACAAACACAGTGATATTCAAGACGTGAAATGAAGTTTATAGGATTTACAGAACGTGTGCAATAATTACTTATTACTTGCAAAAGTAGGCAGGTGCATACATTTGGGCACCCTTGTTGTTTTATTGATTTGAATACCTTTAGCACTAATTATTGGAACACACAATTTGTTTGGTAAGCTCATTGACCCTTGACCTACATACACAGGTGAATCATGAGAATGGGTATTTAAGGTGGTTGCAAGTATTTCTCCTCTATGCATCTTCTCTGAAGACTGGCAACAAATATTGTTCAACATCATGGTTTAGAGGCTGTTATTTCTGCAAAAGGAGGATCTACTAAATATTGATGCAATTTTTATGTTGGGGTGCCCAGATTTATGCACCTGTCTACTTTTGTTTAAGTAATTATTGCACAAAAAATTAATAATAATATAATAATATATGTAGGGTTATATATATATATATATATATATATATATATATATATATATATATATATATATATATATATATATATATATATATATATATATAGACGTGCTGGCAAGAGCAAGGACCCGCTTATAGCTGCTTACAACTTGAATGCAAATTATAATTTTACTTCAAAGTAAAAGAGATGAAGAAAGGAAGGAAAGTTAGAGGAATGTCACAAAGACAAATTATTAAACAATATTATTATAATGCTGAAGTTGGTTAAATAATAAAAATATCTTAAAGTCTTGCCTGATACGAGGACGCTCAGGAGAAGTTTGTCCATCCTCGTCTCCTCTCTGTCCTCTCGTCTCCTCTCTGTCACCTTGTCTCCTCTCTGTCCTCTCGTCACCTCTCTGTCACCTTGTCTCCTCTCTGTCCTCTCGTCTCCTCTCGTCTCCTCTCTGTCCTCTTGTCTCCTCTCTTGTCCTCTCTGTCCTCTCGTCACCTCTCTGTCCTCTTGTCTCCTCTCGTCTCCTCTCTGTCCTCTTGTCTCCTCTCTGTCCTCTCGTCTCCTCTCTGTCCTCTCGTCTCCTCTCTGTCCTCTTGTCTCCTCTCTGTCCTCTCGTCTCCTCTGTGTTCTCTCGTCTTCTCTCTGTCACCTTGTCTCCTCTCTGTCCTCTTGTCTCCTCTCGTCTCCTCTCTGTCCTCTTGTCTCCTCTCGTCACCTCTCTGTCCTCTCGTCTCCTCTCTGTCCTCTCGTCTCCTCTCTGTCCTCTCTGTCCTCTCGTCTCCTCTCTGTCCTCTTGTCTCCTCTCGTCACCTCTCTGTCCTCTCGTCTCCTCTCTGTCCTCTCGTCTCCTCTCTGTCCTCTCGTCTCCTCTCTGTACTCTCGTCTCCTCTGTGTTCTCTCGTCTTCTCTCTGTCCTCTCCTCTGTCCTCTCGTCTATCCTCGTCTCCTCTGTCCTCTCGTCTATCCTCATCTCCTCTCGTCTCCTCTCCTCTGTCTCAGGCTGTGACTGTTGAGCTGCAGGTCGTGTAAAGTACTGCAGACACAATTTGCTTATTAAATTAAATTCAGTCTATTTTGTATAGCCCAAAATCACAAGTACAAATTTCCCTGAGAGAGCTTAACAGTCTGTACTCATAAGATAGCCCTGTTCCGGGACTTCACATCGATCAGGAAAAACTTTATATTTGAATGTCTTCCTTCCTGAAGTTCCGCTTGAGCTCCATTTCAATCAGGGGAGACTTCTTCTGAATTCAAAAGCAAAAGATTTTAACTCAATAAAATAAATGGATACCTTAACTACAGCCGCAGTGGAGGCCTAAGCAAAGGGAAGTCAATCAGAAGAGACATGGTAACCTTAGTACGGGTTAGGTGAGCTAGCATGAGTAGACATTGACCCCGTAAAGAGTTCAAGTTAAACACCCAAAAGTAAATGACCCTAGTTTAGACCAAGAAGTAGTAACGTTAGGCCAGGAATTTAAGAAGTTGTCACGATAGACCAGAAAGTCAGCAGAGGTCACGATATACCATGAATGTAGGGTCGGTCATGATCATTTATTTAATTTACTGGCAAAAACATAGTCTGATTGGGGCACTCACAGGAGTACAACAATGATCAGAGTCCCACAAAACTGTTTTTTACTCTTCAGGCATAATTTTTACATCAAATCGGAGGAAATATTTTACTTGTGGTGCACATGCATCATGAAATCCAACAAATGTATACTTTTTTTTTCAAAAAGCCTGAAAGCAACATAAAGTCTAGCCAACTGCTGCATTGGACTGTTTTTTGATTAAAAAAAGCAAGAAGTAGACCCAGGGGCCTAGTATACACATGGTACATATAATGAGTAGTATACACATGTACATATAATAAGTAGTGTACACATGACACATATAATGAGTAGTATACACATGTACATATAATACGTAGTATATGCATGGTAGATATAATGAGTAGAATACACATGGACTTAAAATGAGTATATATATATATATATATATATATATATATATATATATATATATATATATATATATATATAAACATGGACGCCTCAAGATTGGAAGGGTTACTGAACGGGCTAAGCAGCATTTTGTTTCCTAAAGCAGAGCCCTGACAGGACCGAGGACCTGCAGCCTGATCTCTGGTCTTTGCTAGTCCTGCTATTCGACCAGCGACAAGTGTCGAGAATCGGCCAGTGGCAGTGTGGTTTACCAGTGCTCACTGCAGGCATTCATCTCTGTGAATTACAGCCCTCCACTCCTGGTAACTCTTTTTCTGAAACCTGGGTTTCAATTTGTCGCAACACGTAAAAGTGGTGCAATGTAACAATAATGAAGAAATAAGTTTTGGTTCCTTAATTCACAGTCTATTTGGAACCCCTGGTACTCTAGATATCGCCCCCCCCCCTGGTACTCTTGATTCGCTGGACATGATTTTCAACTTTTCTTCAGATTTTTTTCTAAATTTCATCTCAGAGCCTGAGTACTGTAGATTTTTTTATTTTTTTTTTAAGTTAAAGTTTTTTCTTCCCGAGGGAGGGGGACTTACTCTAAAAGTAGCAAATGAAAAATGGTGGAGGCTGAGCAGCAAGTGAGATGAGTTTAACCCTCATGTTGTGTTCACACCGAACGCATGGAGATTTCGACGCGCGTCAACAATTTATGTCAAGTCAATGCAAAGCTGTGTCGACGCAGCTTCAACGCAGCTTTGCATTGACTTTACATGAATTCTCGTATTTCCCAGCGGGCAGCGCGTGAAGCAGCACCAACAGCCCATTGGCTGCGCAGCGAACACGGGTTGACGCGCGAGTTGAAATCTTTCAACTCCGGCGGCAAAAACGCGTGAGTCATAGTTGCGTCAGCCAATCAGCGTTGAGATGGTCCGCTCGTCACCGCCGTCCTGCCGGTGCTGAACCAAACTGCTGGCGGTCACCTGGAAGGAGCTGATAGCTTCATTCAGGCTGTTGTGGGACTACGGAGAATATTATGAACCCAGACACCATGGAGTTTATGTTCACACGTTTCTGTGACTTCCACAACAAGTATGAAGCAGATCTAGTGGTTATTTCATCTATAGTCTATAACGGAAAACATTACTCTTTTCAAGGAGAAAAGTGAGCTAAGCCACGCCCCCTTTGTAAATCTTAACACGTGGGGTGTGAACACACCATGAGAGCAACGAGTGACTGGACCCTACACTCTTCCATAAATGGGTCAAAATTGACCTATATTAGAATCAATGTGTTTTTATGCCATTTCTTGTGATTCTGGTTAAAAATAGACCACACAACAATGATTTTATATTTGAAATATCTTTATTTTTCACTTCTTTCACTTTTTTTTTTGAAAAAGAAATTTACCCAGAACAGCAATAGAAAAATGTGAACATCCATTGTGTGTGTGTGTGTGTGTGTGTGTGTGTGTGTGTGTGTGTGTGTGTGTGTGTGTGTGTGTGTAACTGTCCAGTCACTAAAAGTTCCTCTATCTTTTCTCTGTTTTGCCTTCTTGTCTCAGTGTATGCAGTTCAGACAAACTACCTGTTTCTGGCTGTGATCGTTGCACACAGGTGCGTTGCATCTTCCACACCTGTTGTGGACTTTGCAATCTTTGTTACTTGGACAGATTAGACACCTCTTTCTCTTTGGTTGGTCCTGTCTGCTTATCTCTGAGTCCAACCCCGTTACTACCTCTGCATCATCATCATCATCATCATCAGTAGGCCCATTTCAGGTGTGTCGTGACAGCAGTCATGACACCTTGGATGAGGAAACATAAGAGTATCGTTTTCAATAGATCAATATGTTGCTATATAAATAAATACACACACACTTACACACACCTCGACACACACTACATATATTAATGTAAGCTAACTTAGTTAAACAGGAAGTTATTGGATCATTATTACTCATTAACATGTTGAGATTAAACAAAACAAGCTCATCACACAATTTATATAAAGCATCCTAATGTGCAAAGTAAATACACTCTTAAAAATAAATATGTTAACGAGAACCCTTAAGGGTCTTTGGCTGATCCCAAGAGGAGAACCCACATTGGTTCCTGCTGGAACTTTTCCTAAAGGTTCCCTTTCAGAGAGTTGTACCTAGAACAAAGAATCAGGAGTTTTAACCAGAACCAAGTGTGAAAGTTTCACCCAAAGGTTCCACAGAGAACCCTATATGATGGACCACTTTCACCCAAAATCTCCTCTGGAGGTTCCATGCAGAACATTTCCACCTTCTTAAGGTGCAATCAAGATTCTATGTACTGGGGGTGACGTGATGTAGCTAAACCCAAAATTAATGGCTTTCATAAGCATCTGTGCTTTTTAAAATCACTGCAGAAGGAAAGGGTTCTTCAGAAGCAAATGGTTCTGGGGAGAACCTTAGCCGTCACAAAGAACCTGATTGTAACCCTTATATCTGAGAGTGTATAAACTACAGCTAACAGATAAATGTAGTAGAGTGAAAGTCTAAAGGACTATGACCTGGAAACAGGGAACTTCACTGCAAAGGGTCTGTAATTGGGTACTTTGGTTCATTCTACCACTGATTGAGAGCAAGAGGAGGAAGAAAGGGAGGAAGAGGAGGAGAAAGGAAGCCTGTGAGCAGAGTGGACTGAAAGAACATTACAGCTCATCTCTTCCCTTCTTCCTGCTCTTCTTCTCTTCCTTGTGGAAGACTTTTCCATCCGCCTGCTTCTTCCAGCTCAGCTTGATGTCGTCGTCGTGCCCCTGGTCCTTCAGCTTCTGTTTGAGCTGAGAGACAAACACATTGAGAGAAGAAGTCTTCAGTAAAGCTGTTTCTCTGCATCCTGTCTCACACTGTCCTCATGTGGAAGCTCTGCTGGAGAAGAACTCTGGTTTCCACTAGAGCAGCTCTGTTGTTTCATGTTGTCTGGACACAAGTCTACCTTCAGTCATGACGTGTCCACGTCTGCACAGAGCACCTTTACATTGTTCTTAGTAGTGCACTACCTCACATGTATCACCTGCTGGTTCTGTTGTTACTGAGAGGAAGATGTACCTGCTTCAAGAGGCCCTCCATCACCACAGGGTCATTCAGATCCACAGAGGAGCTGCTTTTCTGCAGCCTCACTTTCACCACTCGCATCGCAACAGGCTCAACGTCTGAAACACAAACAACCTTCATCAGTCACGACATGTCTGCTGATGATCATCAACGTCCTGGAATGTTTATCACTTTGAGTCATGAAAGAGAAAAGTATGGTCATCCATAACTTTATATTTATATCCTGTTAAGTCCTCATGTCAGTCCTGAGTGAATGATAGCTTACCTCTGTAGCAGATGAACGCTGACCTGACGTCACACTTCAGGGTCTCCCATCGTCCACCGGCACTAAAATCTGCTGACACACAATTCTTAGAGAAATCATTCGGCCCCAGAGGTTTCCAGTTCCTAAATGAGGAGTCACTTCCATCAGACCACTTCCATCCGTCTCTGAAGAGTCCGACCCAGCCTCTTTTTCCGTAAGGTACCACATTCTGTATCTTCTGGTTGTCCTCCAGGTTCCTCACTATGGCCAGGTCTGTGTGGTGTTCTCTGCAGTAGCTCTGGGCATCAGTCCACTTCATAAAGGTGTTAATGAAGATAAATGTCTCATTGGGCCCTGAAAGCAGAGCAGAGTGAAGTGCTGAGTAGAGGAACCATAACAGACTACATGATGCAGACCAGTTTATTGTTCTGCATGAATCTCAGCATGAAGGTGGATCAACACGGAGCTGTGTGAACATGAACATGCAGCGTCCATTGAGTCCACATTCATAAAGCCATCAGAGATATTTGACTTCCAGAGTCACGTGCTCTGAGCAGGGTCCGCACCTCGCCGTTGAGCCACTTTGATGGCTTTTGTCTCAGCCACACCGGCAGCACAAAAGTTCATGTAGGAGAGGACGGCCGTCGTGTGTCCCTCCAGATCTGTCTCCTCAACAAATATGTCCCAGTCTGTGACATCGAAACAGTCCTGTAGGGCTGAGGTGGCTTCCTCAGTCCACACCTGGATCGTTTTAGTGGAAGGTTTCTGTCTACAGATCAGGGGTCTGTATGCTGGGGTCAGAGACAGGGACAGATGGTCTGATGGTCCGAGATGTGGGAGTGGAGTGGCTCTATAGGCATCTGGAATGCTGGTATAGACCTGGGCCAGTATGTTTTTCTATCTTGTAGGGACGTTAACATTTTTGAAGAACTTCGGCATGACAGATTTTAAGTTAGCATGGTTGAAGTCTCCTGCTGCAATCACAAGGCTGTCTGCTTGAGCTGACATGTCGTTGTTAATGGCTCTCTGTAGCTGCTTCAAGGCAAGCTTAGCGTTAGCACTTGGTGGTATATAGACAGCCGTTATCATTACAGATGTAAACTCCCTGGGCAAGTAAAAAGGTCTACAGCTCAGCATCAGGTATTCTATCTCCGGGGAACAGTGTGTCTCAATAACCCTGGCGTCAGAACAACAGCTGTGGTTGAGGTAGATTCAAAGTCCTCCACCCCTGCTTTTCCCGGAGTTGATGGTACGGTCCGCTCTTTAAACAACACGGTCTGCTAGCTCGATTTCAGCGTCCGGGGTGTGTGAGTCCACCGAAGTCTCTGTTATTAACATCACACAGTACTCCAGGCAGCGCGATGTAATCCACAGTCTTATCTTAGTCTAGTCCTGCTCCTCTATAGTCTCAGTGTAGTCCTGGTCCTCTATAGTCTCAGTCTAGTCCTGGTCCTCTATAGTCTCAGTGTAGTCCTGGTCCTCTATAGTCTCAATCTAGTCCTGGTCCTCTATAGTCTCAGTGTAGTCCTGGTCCTCTATAGTCTCAGTCTAGTCCTGGTCCTCTATAGTCTCAGTGTAGTCCTGGTCCTCTATAGTCTCAGTGTAGTCCTGGTCCTATATAGTCTCAATGTTATCCTGGTCTTCTATAGTCTCAGTCTAGTCCTGGTCCTCTATAGTCTCAGTGTAGTCCTGGTCCTCTATAGTCTCATTGTAGTCCTGGTCCTCTATAGTCTCAGTCTAGTCCTGGTCCTCTATAGTCTCAGTCAGTCCTGATCCTCTAGAGCAGCGGTCCCCAAACGTTTTTGAGCTACAGACCAGTTTTGTGTTGGACAATATTTTCTTGGACCGGCCTTCACGGTGTGGGCGATAAATATGATGTAATAAACTGATACAACCGGTATTAAGCTATTATAAAGTGCATAAAGATACAACTCACCATTACGCCAAATTAGTGGGAGTCCTGAGCTTATTTCTCCAACTCGGTGTGATGGGAGAAAACGTCACTCGACGTGTGTTCATGTTCTGTTAACTCTGTAAATTAGATGTCTTACTGCTTAATTTAAACCCGCTTCACAAAGACAGGATGTTGAAAATGGAGGCAGGGTTTTCAGAACTTTTTTGGTGATATCAAAGATACTCTGCCTTGTTTTTAATCCATAACACCAAGTTAAAACAGACTTTTAAGTTTCATTTTTGGGGTAACTATCGTGTAACATGTGTCAAGAGGTTACATCTGAGGTTAAGCACAGACGGATGTATCCGGTCTTTTTTCAAAATAAAACTTTTTTCTGACCTTGAGTATTTTGTATAATTTTTTTTTTCATTCTTTCTCTGCAGCCCAGTAGCAAGGGACGACACAACTCGGTACCGGGCTGCGGCCCGGCGGTTGGGGACCACTGCTCTATAGACCTCAGTGTAGTCCTGGTCCTATAATCCACACTACCACTCTAGTCCACAGGGGGCAAAAGAAAAAAATACAACATGAAAGTTTGTCATAGTAACTTTAATATTCTCACCTTTGACATCAAAGCAGACTGAGTTCATGGCCAAATGGCATCTGTAGTCGTTCCATGGCCCATCAAAATACATATACACACAGTGTTGTTCTCTGCCGTAGTTGTTTGGTTCTCCAGGCTTCCATTGTCTTAATTCTGTCTCTCCAGGTTTGTAGAAGCTTGAGTTTGTCAGTGACCACCTCCAGCTGTCCAGGTACAGTCCTATCCAGACTCTCTGAAACAATATTTCATTGTGATATAAAGAAACAGACATTCAGACATTTTTACTTCTCATGTGCAGTCTTGATTCTGACAATCAGTCTGGTTAATGCTAACAGCTAATGATTCTAGAAGCTAACATCAAACTATGCTAACAGCTAACGATTCTAGAAGCTAACATCTAACTATGCTAATAGCTAATGATGCTAATGGGCAAAGATGCTAGAAGCTAACAATGCTAACAAATAATGATAGTAACAGCTAACAATGCTAAAAACTAACAATGCTAACAGTTAATGGTGCTAAATGCTAATAATGCTAACATATAACGATGGTAACAGATAACAATGCTAACAGCTAAAGATTCTAGAAGCTAATGATGCTAACATATACAAATGGTAACAGCTAGCAATGCTAACAGTGCTAACAGTGCTAACAAAGGCTTCATGACTCCACTATATATTTACATGGATGATGTTTGTTTGGTGGGATTTTAAAGCTGTAAATATCCAGTACAGATCAGCAGCATGTTGCATTAAATTATGTTTTGAATGTAAAATCTGAACCTGTAAAGTAACTCAGTCAAATAAATGTTCCTCTGACATGTAACATCAAAAATCATTTAACTAAAATACTCACGTAAAGTACAAGTACACACTTCTGTCCAGGTCATTTGCATACTTTTCACCACTGTGTGGATGTAAAACTTTCAGACCACATGTCACTGACGTAATAACACTCACGGAGACGGAGGCGGCCATTTTGCTTGAACTCAGCGTTGCCTTCAGGGTCTCCAGGTCCTGCAGGTCTCGTATGGTGGCCAGGTCCATGTAGTTCTCTCTGCAGTGTTGCTGTGCTTCAGTCATGTTCTTCAGCTCATTAACAACATGGTATTGACGTACAGCAGCTGATGAGACGGCACACAGCCCTGATGACACACAACACGCTGATGACATCACTTCTTTATGGATTTTGTAGATATGAATTAAGTGACATATTAGGTGAGTCATTTTTTACCCCTGTAGTATAACGCACAGGTCAACAACCTTTTTTCTGCCACGGACCGGATTTGTGTCAGACAATATTTACACACACCGGCCTTCACGGTGTGGGCGATAAATATGACGTAATAAAATGATACGACCGGCATAAAGCAACTAGAAAATTTCGCCCTCCTTTCAAACCCTTTCAAACTATTTTTAAAAAATGGTACTTTAAAAGCCACTATAGAGCGTTAGGAAGACTTAATTAACAGATACTGTGACTGGTGAGTCTGTACGATAGAACATGTGTCTGTACGGGCAATTTACAAATCAGGTACGAGCTTCAGGGGAGACGTGGCTTTGGAGGGAGATTTAACATGGCGGCGGATGGCAGAGCGAGGTGGACTTGCTCTCACATTCAGTCGGATTTCAAGACGTCTGAATCTGTTGGATTCCTATCGACCGCAGTTTATGACAGAAGACAAGATTTCCAACGTTTTGAGCTATAAATTATGCCCAAAGAGTACACGGTACGGAGTTTACGGCAAATTAAAAAAAAAAATTCCACAAGATCTAACGTCGCTCTGCACTCTAAGTATGACATCACGCACTCTGAGCGGCCCAATACACACCAATGTTAAAGGGAGAAAAGGCGGGAAAAAAAACATAAAACTAAAACAATAATTACATGAACATTGTACGAGCTATCAAAAAATGTCCAATTAGGCAAATGAACTCAAGCCTTTTGTCGACGTTTTAAACTTTAATTAATTTCTCTAACTCCTATTATGGCGAGTCACTATGGGCACAAAGATGAGTGTTTTTTTGCTCTCTTCGCGGCGAAACCCCATTCAAAGTCAATGGGAAAATTTCTCGCGTTTTTGCGATTTTCGGGAAAACGGCTGGGCGAATCTCTTAGAAAAGTCATAGCTCACGATTCCCGTGCAAGCCGTACGTTTTGATGTATTTTGACACACGTGCTGGCAACGCCGCGGGAGGAGTAGCGGTCCAAAGTTTTGATAATAATAAGCAACTAGAAAATTTCGCAAGAGATTTTGAAAGTGTGGCTACTACTGCCGTAAGACGTCGCAATATATAGCTTTTGTTTCTGACGCCCGTCTCTCCTCCAAAACACTTGAGTTGGTTTGTGTGTTAAACTGATTGGCTGATATGAAGCACCTGTGTGCTCTCATCGTCATGGTGACCAAAAGTAAGCAGATTGATTAGAGGCAGACTGGCCTGTGGACTTAAGTAAGAGCATTAATTATTTATTTTTAAAAAATCCTCATTTGAGCTTTATGTTACGATACAGTTAATTCACAGGGCTTTTATTTTGGTGAGAGAGAGAGAAAGAGAGAGAGAGAGAGAGAGAGAGAGAGAGAGAGAGAGAGAGAGAGAGAGCGAGAGAGAGACAGAGAGATTAGTAGTGGTAGTTGTTTGATTGGCAGTAGTAATAGTCAAAGTGTTAGCAGCAGTAGTCAGACAAGAAGACAGACAGAGACAGAAGTCATCTGTGTTGTGTGTGTATGTGTGTGTTTGTTTGTTTGTTTGTTTGTTTGTGTGTGTGTCTGTGTGTCTGTGTGTGTGAGACAAACAGACAGAGAGACAGAAGTCATCTGTGTTGTGTGTGCGTGTGTAAGTGTCTGTGTGTCTGTTAAACTGCCCTAACGAGAACACCTGTGGGTCGCTAGATCAAAGGTTGCCATGGTGATGACTTCAAAGGGACTTCCTTACGCTGAGCTTAATAGACCTAAATACTGTGGAACTCCTTTCAAACTATTTAAAGAAATGGTACTTTAAAAGCCACTATTGCTTCGATATCGCATATTGAGCGTTAGGAAGACCTGATGAACAGATACTGTGACTGGCGAGTCTGTACGATAAAACATGTGTCTGTACGGGCGATTTACAAATCAGGTACGAGCTTCAGGGGAGACGTGGCTTTGGAGGGAGATTTAACATGGCGGCGGATGGCAGAGCGAGGTGGACTTGCTCTCACATTCAGTCGGATTTCAAGACGTCTGAATCTGTTGGATTCCTATGAACTGCAGTTTATGACAGAAGACAAGATTTCCAACGTTTTGAGCTATAAATTATGCCCACAGATTACACGGTACTGAGTTTACGGTAAATTTAAAAAAAAATCGACAAGATCTGACGTGCTCTGCCCTCTGAATATGACATCACGCACTCTGAGCTCCGCAATACACACTAATGAAGCCACACTTAACTAGAAAGAGCATTTCCTCCAGAAAATGCGTTGGAATGCAAAAAGCTGAAGCTTATAGCTGAAGTATTTGAAAGAAATAGCTGAATATAGCTGATCGTAGTGGAATATAGCTTAAATTAGCTAAATATATTTGAAAATGAAAGAATATCTGAATATAATAATATAGCTGAAAATAGCGGAATAGATGAACATATAAATAATTATTTAAAAAAATCATAAAAAGCTTAATAATTTGGAAATTGAAAAAGTCAGAAATATGAAAAGTCATAGCCATCGTGTCCTTAAGTAGCTGAATATTTGAATAATTGAACTTTTTTCTGTAACTGAAAATATGAAGGACTAGTTACGGTCCAAAATACGGATGGAAGAAATAGAAGAAACAGTTTAATAAAGATTTGAAGAACAATAGTTGGAGTGCTTGCAGCATTTCAACTAATAAGCCCGCAGGAGAACATGAAGCCACACTTAATTATAAAGTGTATGAATAAACAACTTACGCCAAATTAGTGTGAGCCCTGAGCTGATTTCTCTGCAAGGAGCCGGGTCAGAGTGATGGAGACATTCGATGTGTGGACTTTATGTCCAGTCTACTGCTTAACTTAAACCTTTTATGTCCAGTCTAACTTAACTTAAACCTTTATGTCCAGTCTACTGCTTAAATCCCGCTTCCCAAACTCAAGAATGCCGCGGTCCAATTTCAAATCTGAAAATCTTCTGCGGCCCACCCAAAGATTTTTCCTCCGCAGAGTTTAGAAATTCAAATATGCTTAAATTCAGCGGGAAAGCAAGAAAACAATAACACAAGCACACGATTATAAACATATTTGTAATAAACAATACAACTAAAATATGCATATAATCAAAGTCTATTTGTAATACGTCAAACACCGACGTAATCAGGGAGCCGCTTTTCACTGCTTTTCCTTGGAGGGATAGATTGAGTCCATTAAGACCTGAACATGTCGGCCAAACACGCCAAAGTACAAAGCCTCTTGAAGTCACAGGTCTGACAGGTCAAACCAGGAGTTCACACATGTCCTGACTTCATCACGCAGCTCAAACAGTCAGTGAGCAGCACACCAGTAAAGCCACCGGACGTCAGTGAGAAAAAGAGAAGCTGCCGGTGGTCGCTTCCTGTCTCATAATATGGCAAACAGGTGCAGTGGAGGACTTTTGATGAAATGTACTGTTCTCACCGCTTCATCCAAAACCACCTTTTATTCCACAGTCATCGTCTTTGTTGCCAGTGTAAGATATTGTATTGTATTTCCGGGGCTTTTATTTTGAATGAAGAAAACGGAAGAAGAGGTGCAGAGAAATGTTGGAGGTGGAAAAGGGAAGACGTTAATAAAGAAGTTGCCGGCTTGGTTGACGAACGATCGTTTTATTATTTTATTAATACCACCCAGTATAGGCACTAAAAGAACCCTCTGTTACACCAGTAAAAGAATAACGCGTCATTTAAATCATTAATATTTTTATATTCATTTTAAACTTTTCAAAATTGAAAATTAAAAACGTTTTATTTATTTATAAATTACCTCTCACGGCCAACCTGCAGTGCCTTGGGCCACACAGTTTGGGATATATATATATATATACACACCAGGGGTGGGCAATTATTTTTCGGCCCGCCCATAGCGCCAGGTCTAACAATAATGATAATTCCACACAAAAAATATAAAAAATTAAAAATTAAATCAGAAGGATTATAATACTTGACGGGCCAGATTAAAACGCCCAACGGGCCGTACCTTGCCCACCCCTGATATACACATACACATATACACATACATATACATTACAGTACATATACATTTAACTATACACAAAATAAAATATAAACAAATACATGAAATAAAATCAACATATAGTGTTATTACCCCTCCTACTATTGATGAAACCTGCCCCCCCATACATCTTCAAATATTTAAAGGCAATGTATTATATTATGAGACAATTACATAAATAGTTGGATTTTGTTTTAAGCCGTAGACAAACAGTATATTGACTATATTACATATTAATAACCTAACTAATGCAAATTATAGTTTTACTTTAAAAGGAAAGTCACAGGAAGAAATTATCCACAATATTATTATAATGCTGAAGATACTAAAGAATAAAAATATATTAAAGTCTTGCCTGATACAACGAAGACGCTCAGGAGAAGTTTGTCCATCCTCGTCTCCTCTCTGTCCACTTGTCTCCTCTCTGTCCTCTCGTCACCCCTGTCCTCTTGTCTCCTCTCGTCACCTCTCTGTCCTCTTGTCTCCTCTCGTCTCCTCTCTGTCCTCTTGTCTCCTCTCGTCTCCTCTCTGTCGTTTTGTCTCCTCTCTGTCCTCTCGTCTCCTCTCGTCTCCTCTCTGTCCTCTCGTCTCCTCTCTGTCCTTTTGTCTCCTCTCGTCTCCTCTCTGTCCTCTTGTCTCCTCTCTGTCCTCTCGTCTCCTCTCGTCTCCTTTCGTCTCCTCTCGTCTCCTCTCTGTCCTCTTGTCTCCTCTCGTCTCCTCTCTGTCCTCTTGTCTCCTCTCGTCTCCTCTCTGTCCTCTTGTCTCCTCTCGTCTCCTCTCTGTCCTCTCGTCACCTCTCTGTCCTCTCTGTCCTCTCTGTCCTCTCGTCACCCCTGTCCTCTTGTCTCCTCTCGTCACCTCTCTGTCCTCTTGTCTCCTCTCGTCTCCTCTCTGTCCTCTTGTCTCCTCTCGTCTCCTCTCTGTCGTTTTGTCTCCTCTCTGTCCTCTCGTCTCCTCTCGTCTCCTCTCTGTCCTCTCGTCTCCTCTCTGTCCTTTTGTCTCCTCTCGTCTCCTCTCTGTCCTCTTGTCTCCTCTCTGTCCTCTCGTCTCCTCTCGTCTCCTTTCGTCTCCTCTCGTCTCCTCTCTGTCCTCTTGTCTCCTCTCGTCTCCTCTCTGTCCTCTTGTCTCCTCTCGTCTCCTCTCTGTCCTCTCGTCACCTCTCTGTCCTTTCGTCTCCTCTCTGTCCTCTTGTCTCCTCTCTGTCCTCTTGTCTCCTCTCTGTCCTCTCGTCTCCTCTCTGTCCTCTTGTCTCCTCTCTGTCCTCTTGTCTCCTCTCTGTCCTCTCGTCTCCTCTCGTCTCCTCTCTGTCCTCTTGTCTCCTCTCGTCTCCTCTCGTCTCCTCTCTGTCCTCTCGTCTCCTCTCGTCTCCTCTCGTCTCCTCTCTGTCCTCTTGTCTCCTCTCGTCTCCTCTCTGTCGTCTCGTCACCTCTCTGTCCTCTCGTCTCCTCTCTGTCCTCTCGTCTCCTCTCGTCTCCTCTCGTCTCCTCTCTGTCCTCTCGTCTCCTCTCTGTCCTCTCGTCTCCTCTCTGTCCTCTCGTCTCCTCTCTGTACTCTCGTCTCCTCTGTGTTCTCTCGTCTTCTCTCTGTCCTCTCCTCTGTCCTCTCGTCTATCCTCGTCTCCTCTGTCCTCTCGTCTATCCTCATCTCCTCTCGTCTCCTCTCCTCTGTCTCAGGCTGTGACTGTTGAGCTGCAGGTCGTGTAAAGTACTGCAGACACAATTTGCTTATTAAATTAAATTCAGTCTATTTTGTATAGCCCAAAATCACAAGTACAAATTTCCCTGAGAGAGCTTAACAGTCTGTACTCATAAGATAGCCCTGTTCCGGGACTTCACATCGATCAGGAAAAACTTTATATTTGAATGTCTTCCTTCCTGAAGTTCCGCTTGAGCTCCATTTCAATCAGGGGAGACTTCTTCTGAATTCAAAAGCAAAAGATTTTAACTCAATAAAATAAATGGATACCTTAACTACAGCCGCAGTGGAGGCCTAAGCAAAGGGAAGTCAATCAGAAGAGACATGGTAACCTTAGTACGGGTTAGGTGAGCTAGCATGAGTAGACATTGACCCCGTAAAGAGTTCAAGTTAAACACCCAAAAGTAAATGACCCTAGTTTAGACCAAGAAGTAGTAACGTTAGGCCAGGAATTTAAGAAGTTGTCATGATAGACCAGAAAGTCAGCAGAGGTCACGATATACCATGAATGTAGGGTCGGTCATGATCATTTATTTAATTTACTGGCAAAAACATAGTCGTATATTATAGTTGTATATTTCTATGTTTTTCTGATGTGTTTTGATGCTTTAGCAATATCGTTGTTGCAACATTCAAGCCAAAAAATGATAGAGAGAGAGAGAGAGAGAGAGAGAGAGAGAGAGAGAGAGAGAGAGGTGAACATAGCAGTGAGTAGTGCTGGGAAGACTAAAATGAATGATTATTTTTTCCAATCATTCGTTCATTTCGGAGGAGGAGGGGCATAAAATTTGTGCATTAAAAAAAAATGCATCGTGACAGTTTGGATTACTTGAAAAGGGTCATTATTATCACACTACCATTTAATTATCACGGCAAACAATTACGCTGAACTATAAGTAAACCTCCACGAATCGCCACCTTAACGTGGTGGAGGAGTTTGAGTGGCTCAGTGATCCTGGGAGCTATGTTGTCCGGGGCGTCAGCACCTTGTAGGGTGTCCCAAGGCAAACAGGTCTCGGGGGAGAGCCCAGACTAAGAGCGGTTCAAAAAACCGGATGGAGAGCAGCACTACGAGTTTAGTCACCTCGCCCAGACAAAGGAAACCGGGGCACCCTCCCGGAGCCAGACCCGGGAGGTGAGCTCGTTGGCGAGTTTCTGATGGCCGGGCTTTCGCCTATGGGGCCCGGTCGGGCTCAGCCCGAAAAAACATTATGGTGCCGCGGCCAATCCATGGACTCACCACCTGCGGAGAAGATCATCCAGGTCGGGTGCATTGCAGATTGGGCGGCAGGCCAGGCGAGTCGATCAACGGCAGCATGGACTAGCTCTAGGGACGTGGAACGTCACCTCGCTAGCGGGGAAAGAGCCGGAGCTGGTGCAGGAGGTGGAGCGGTACCAGCTAGATATAGTTGGGCTCACCTCCACGCACAGCAAGGGCTCTGGAACCAAGCTCCTGGAGAAGGGTTGGACTTTGTCCTTTTCTGGAGTTGCCCAGGGTGAGAGGCGCCTGGTGGGTGTGGGGATACTCACGATCGAGTATGAGTATCCCCACTCCCTGAGCGCCGCTATGTTGGAGTTTTTCCAGTGAGCGAGAGGGCCGCCTCTCTGCGCCTCCGGGTTGCGGGGAGTAAGGCTCTGACTGTTGTTTGTGCTTATGCACCGAACAGCAGCTCGGAGTATCCGGCCTTCTTGGAGTCGGTTGGAGGGGTCCTGGAGAGGGCGCCTCCTGCCGACTCTATTGTTCTCCTGGGAGACTTCAACGGTCACGTGGGTAATGACAGAGAAACCTGGCGGGGGGTGATTGGGAGGAACGGCTTGACTGATCTGAACCTGAACGGTGTTCTGCTGTTGGACTTCTGTGCTAGCCACGGTTTGGCCATCACAAACACCATGTTCAAGCATAAGGTGGCTCATAAATGTACTTGGTACCAGAACACAGGCCAAAGATCAATGATCGACTTTGTAAACTTATTATCTAATCTGCGGCCGCATGTCTTGGACACTCGGCTGAAGAGAGGAGCAGAGCTGTCAACTGATGGTTGACCTGGTTGTGAGTTGGATCAGATGGCGGGGGAGACGGCAAGAAAGACCTGGCAAGCCCAAACGTGTTGTGAGGATGAACTGGGAACGTCTGGCTGAGGATCCTGTCTGGAAGGTCTTCAACTCCCACCTCCGGAAGAACTTTTCACACATCCTGAGGGAGTTTGGGGACATGGAATCCGAGTGGAGCTTGTTCAAAGCCTGGAGTTGTGGTCGGAAGGTCGTTGGTGCCTGTCGCGGCGGTAACCCGAGAACCCGGTGGTGGACACCGGGGGTGAGGGAAGCCGTCAAGCTGAAGACGGAGGCCTTTCGGACCTGGTTGGCCCAGGGGTCTCCTGAAGCAGCTGACGGGTACCGGCAGGCCAAGAGGACTGCAGCTGCGGCGGTCGCGGATGCTAAAACTTGGGCATGGGAAGAGTTCGGGGAGTCCATGGATAAGGACCTTCGGTTGGCCTCAAAGAGATTCTGGCAAACCATCCGGCGGATCAGAAAGGGAAAGCAGGGCCTACCCCAGGCTGTTCTCATCAGGGGAGGGGAACTGCTGACTCGGACTGGGGACATCGTCGGGCGGTGGAAAGAGCACTTTGAGGAACTCCTAAACCCAGCCAACATGTCCCCTGGGGAGGGGGCAGCGCCTGAAGACCTTGGGGTGGGTGCACCCATATCCCTGGCAGAGGTCACTAAGGTAGTTAAAGAGCTCCTTGGTGGCAAGGCGCCGGGGGTGGATGAAATCCGCCCTGAGATGCTGAAAGCGCTGGACATTGCTGGGCTGTCTTGGCTGACACGCCTTTTCAGTGTCGCATGGGGGTCGGGAACAGTGCCCATGGACTGGCAGACCGGGGTGGTGGTTCCCATCTTCAAGAAGGGGGAACGGAGAGTGTGCTCGAACTATCGTGGTATCACACTGCTCAGCCTCCCGGGAAAAGCTTATGCCAGGGTGCTGGAAAGGAGGCTGCGACCGCTTGTCCAATCTCGGATTCAAGAGGAGCAGTGCGGATTCCGTCCCGGTCGTGGAACAGTGGACCAGCTCTTTACCCTTGCAGGACTACTGGAGGGGTCTTGGGAGTTTGCCCAACCAGTCTACATGTGCTTGGAGAAGGCTTTTGACCGGGTCCCGTGGAGGGTTTTGTGGGGGGTGCTGCGGGAGTACGGGGTGCTGGACCCGTTGGCACGAGCTATCCGGTCTCTGTACACCTGCGGTAGGAGTTGTGTTCGTATCCTCGGTATTAAGTCAGACACGTTCCCGGTGGGTGTTGGCCTCCGCCAGGGCTGCCCTTTATCACCGGTCCTGTTTGTGACTTTCATGGACAGGATTTCTAGGCGCAGCCGGGGGGTGGAGGAAATCTGGTTCGGGGACCTCGGCATCGCCTCTCTGCTGTTTGCAGATGATGTGGTCCTGTTTGCTTCCTTGGACCGTGACCTCCAGCATTCGCAGGGGCGTTTTGCAGCCGAGTGTGAAGCGGCAGGGATGAGGGTTAGCGCCTCTAAATCCAAGGCCATGGTTCTCTGCCGGAAACCGATGGATTGCTCCCTCCAGGTGGGGACAACATGCCTCCCCCAAGCGAAGGAGTTCAAGTACCTCGGGGTCTTCTTCACGAGTGAGGGTAAGGTGGAGCTCTTGGACGCCTCTCATTAGAGCAGGGGTGTCAAACATACGGCCCACGGGTCGGATCCGGCCGGGGGTCCAGTCCGGCCCACCAGGGTGTTTAATCCAAAAAAAAAAGTTTTTTTTTTTTTTAAAGAACAAAAGTAGCAGAGCTGGGATTGAAACCTCTGATCCTCTGCTTATAAGACAGACATGCAAACCATTGATCCACAGTCACAACTGATGTGAGCACTGATATTAATGTGTTAGAAGTCATTAAACATGGATCACATCATGAAAGTAGCACCACAAACATGTCACAAAGTGAGGGAATCTGCAGAGGAGAACCCAGGCAGATAAACAGAGGGCTGATGTTTGAATTTTTGGTTTTTATGTTTCTAGATAATTGTTGAAAGACCTTAAAAAAGAGTTTATCATCTAAAAACCTACACCAATTATTTAAACATAGAGAAAGATTGTCGTTAATTATGCGTTATTATACTGTGATTTTTCTGGTCCGGCCGACTTGAGATCAAAATGGGTAGTATGCGGCCCCTTCACTAAAACGAGTTTGACACCCCTTCATTAGAGGTTTTCCAGGCACGTCCAACTGGGAAGAGGCCCCAGGGAAGACCCAGGACACGCCGGAGGGATTATATCTCCCGGCTGGCCTGGGAACGTCTCGGGGTCCCCAGAACGAGCTGGAAAATGTTGCGGGTGAGAGGGAAGCCTGGGTTGGTCTGCTGGGTGCTGCCACCGCGACCCGACCCGGATAATAGATGGATGTAAGTAAAGTACAAAAAAGTAAAATAACTTAATTATTACTTGTAAACAGATTCACGTCTTACTAAATCTAGCCATGCGAAAGTGAACAAGCGAGGTAAACAAATCCTTTCTGTTTCCTCTTCTGAGTCTATGCAGGTCACGTGAAAAATGATCTAAATATCCGTACCGAAGACCCTATCAAAATGAACGAATCATGACTGTTTAGCTGGGTAGGAGTGCTGAGTCTTTGGATCAATGTTTCGTTCTTCTGCCAACCGAGTGTGTTAGCCTGGGCTTCTAGCACATGCGACAGTCAGTCTCCCACCTTGTCCTCATTCCTGCGCTTCTCTGATGAGATGCGTAGGGTTTTTGATCACCCCTTTAGCAGTAAGGACATTGCCTCACATCTACTTTCACTACAACAGAGGTCCCGCAGCATAGCTGAGTTCTCTATTGTCTTCAGAACTGTAGCACATGGGTCTGATGTATATCTCCAGGGGGATTTTCTCAGGGGACTAAATAACCCAGTAAGGGAGGAGTTAGTGGTAAGGGATGACTTGGAGAGTCTTGATGTCTCAATTGCCCTTGCGGTACGGCTAGAGAACCGCTTGGGGAGTTTAGGAGAGAGAGACCGAGTCGCCTTTTTAGCTTGCCAGCCCCTCCTTCCCTCAGGAGAACCGGCCCAGCCTCGACCGGAGCCCACTCCCCAGCCACCTTGCTGCCAGCCCGGCCCCTAGGGTTCCTGCCCCTACTGGCTTCTCCACTCCCCACTTCTCGACAGAGGAACCCATGCAGATTGGGAGGACCAGCTTGACCCCCGAGGAGCGTCAGCGCCTCTTACGGGAGGGCAGGTGCATCTACTGTGGCCAGAGGGGCCACCTTATCGCCTCCTGCCCAGAAGTGAGGAGTATGACACTGGTGAGTCGTACTACCCTGTCCATAAGTCCCCCTTGTGTACTTCCCAGGGTTTCTATCACCTCCTCCACCGCCTCGCTTAGGTGTTGGTGGATACTGGTTCCGACGCAAACTTAATGGACTGTGGTTTGGCTCGGAGGCTAGGGTTGGAGGGCCGCAACCTCTCCAAACCTCTAGAAGCTAGCGCTCTTGATGGGCGTCTACTCTGCCGGGTAACCCACCGCACAACTCCTGTTCAGGTAAACTTCCCAGACCACCACACCGTTCCAGTCCCTGCAACACCCCCTATTTTTGGGCCCACCCTGGTTGACACAGCACAACCCCCACATGGACTATTTGCAGCTCTGGCCAGCAGAGGGTGCTCAGCTCTTTTCTTAGGAAGGGCTCAGGCCTTTCTACAGAGCCAACCTATTGTGGCGACCTCTAACCTTCAACTTGTGACCACTTTCTCCCCATCTCCAGTGCAGCTCGTCAGAGTGATTAGAAACAAGTTCAGAAAGCACATCACAGGTTCTTCCCTGCTGCAGCGTCACAGCATCATTGATGCTGTTAGTTCAAACGAACAGACGTGAAAAAAGATGTGAAGCAAAGCCAAAGCCGGACGGGTATGGGGGATGTTTTCATCTTAAACCCATTTTACTTTATTCATCACGACTTGATTCATCCGTTGTTTGAGCCTCTGAACTGGGATATGACAAGTAATATTGTCTCCCTGGCTCTCAGTGGTTGTGTTGAGACACCACGAGGCCGATTGTGGGTGTGCAGTCTGGGTGTGTGCATGAAGTGTGAGTGACTCTTTCCTTGACGGACTTTCATTCGTTGGCCGAGGGCTCCATCTACTGACCAAACCTGGTTCGTACAGCCGGGTGAGTTACGACACCTCCAGGCTGTAAAAGTGGCATTTTAGGCCCAAAACGCACTGTTTTGCTCATGGAGCGGGCTGAGAACCAAGGAGAATCCTCCCTGTTTGCCTGAGGTGCTTGGGAGAATTTACTGCTCACATTTGGAGTGTCTGGCACGTGATAATGACATGTCAAGAGGTCAAGAGGTCTCCAAGTCCTTGAATGGCGTTCTGAGGCTGTTTTGAGCCCGTGTAGAGTTCCCTGGAAGGTGGAGAGGACCCAGAGTAAACCTGCCTGTCTCCCTGAGGTTCTTGGGCCATAATAGCAATCCGATTTGAGGGCGTTGGAAAGGGCACTATGAAATGTCAAGAGGTCAGGAGGTCTCCAGGGCACTGAATGGCATTCTGGGACGGTTTATACTCAATGAAGAGCCCTCTAGAAAGGGGCTAGGACCCAGGGGAAGCCCAATGTCTGCCTGGGTCTCCAGGTCTTTGAATGCTGTGGGGCCATTTTGAACCAGTGTCGAGCCCCTTCTCTGGGTCAACATGAGTGAAATTTCTTTCAGTGTCTAAGCAGGGAGATAGGAAAACAAAGCTTAATATTGCTTATTTTTCCAGTGTGCCACATTAAGCTTACCATGATTTGAAAGCGGACATTCACAGAAATCGATGCCCACAGGCAGGCAGGTCATAGTGGCTCTATAAACTGAATTAATACACTTTGAGAGAGAAAAAAGGCGTTTATAAAATAACAGCCTGCACTTGCACGGATCAGTCTGCTCGTTCAGAGCACTATTCTGGGCCTGGAGAGAGGTCCCACGCGGTGTCTGAACCCACACAGCTATTTTATACAGTTTGGCGTTAAAAAAGGCACATGTGAAGCCGACAGAGAGACTTCCACGGAGCAGTGTGTGTTTTCCTTAAACTAGTCTGGGCATTAAGAGAATGGCTTCTACGCCTGGGAGGGCTAATGGCGCAAAGGGTCACCCAATACCCCTGTATCCTTCCTGGTCGAGCTATGAATCTAAATATTCATTAGGGTCCCAGTGACTGACGTAGTCAGTCCCGAGAGGACCCTATTGTAACTGCTAGGGGAACATTGGGCGCCGTTTTGGGGGACTTGTCATACTCCCAAACTCACCAAATTTGGACCGCTTGTCAGGCTTGTCAGGTCAATAACTTGAAAAAATTCACACGTGTCCAGCTCCACCTGCTCTACAAAAAAGCCTCTCAGACCCATAAAGTCCGCCGACAAAAAATTTCCGCCATTTTGAATTTTGTGAAAAAAAAGTTTTTTCACTTTTATCCTAGAACACTTTGTCTGATGATACCAAACTCTTTGTAAATCATGAATAGAACTGTATCTTCAATACTGCGTTTAAAGATTTTGAATATCTCATTGCGTTTAGGAAAATCAGACCAATTAATAGGGGCGTGTCCTATTTTTAAATACTCATAACATTACACGTATATGGACTAATGACTCCAAACTTTTGTCTATGTGCACATTGCATCCCTTAACATGCAATAAATTACTGATGCGATTCAAACGTTAGGGGGGCGCTACACAAGAGCAGGGACTCACTACTCAGCCCTTTGGGGTCCCTGTGGGGTCTCTGTGGAGTCTGTTGGGGGTCCCTGTGGTGTCTCTAGGGGGTCTCTGTGAGGTCTCTAGGGGGTCCCTGTCGGGTCTCTGTGGTTCTCTATGGGGTCTCTGTGGAGTCCCTGTGAGGTCTCTGTGGGGTCTCTGTGAGGTCTCTTTGGGGTCTCTATGGGGTCTATGTGGAGTCTCTATGTGGTCTATGTGGAGTCTCTATGGGGTCTCTAGGAGGTCTCTGTGGAGTCTCTGTGGGGTCTCTATGGGGTCTCTGTGAGGTCTTATGGGGTCTCTGTGGGGTTTTCAGAGAGTTTGTGGTGGATGATGTGTTGGATGCTGAGGTGAAATCTGTCTTACATAAGTGTCCTTGTGTGTTCTCACTAATAATCCCACCGCACAAATGACTTATGGAAATACTCATTTAAATTGAGTCAACACACAAACAAAACCACTCAAACGGACTCTGACAAACATTTTGAATACAGCAATAAACCTGGAAAACAGCGGCCAACCACAGGCTGCCACATGTGCATCTGATGTAAAGTTCTGCTGACATCGTTTTCCTAATGACTTCATCATCATTTCACTAACTAAGAGCAGCTGGTGCGTGTGACCTTCAGGTGCTTTGTTGGACACGGGACAAAGGAAGAGACCATATTACCCCACTAGAGAGATCATAGTACCATATTACCCCACTAGAGAGATCATAGTACCATGTTACCCCACTAGAGAGATCATAGTACCATGTTACCCCACTAGAGAGATCATAGTACCATATTACCCCACTAGAGAGATCATAGTACCATATTACCCCACTAGAGAGATCATAGTACCATATTACCCCACTAGAGAGATCATAGTACCATGTTACCCCACTAGAGAGATCATAGTACCATGTTACCCCACTAGAGAGATCATAGTACCATGTTACCCCACTAGAGAGATCATAGTACCATATTACCCCACTAGAGAGATCATAGTACCATATTACCCCACTAGAGAGATCATAGTACCATGTTACCCCACTAGAGAGATCATAGTACCATGTTACCCCACTAGAGAGATCATAGTACCATATTACCCCACTAAAGAGATCATAGTACCATATTACCCCACTAAAGAGATCATAGTACCATGTTACCCCACTAAAGAGATCATAGTAACATATTACCCCACTAAAGAGATCATAGTACCATGTTACCCCACTAGAGAGATCATAGTACTATATTACCCCACTAAAGAGATCATAGTACCATGTTACCCCACTAGAGAGATCATAGTACCATATTACCCCACTAGAGAGATCATAGTACTATATTACCCCACTAAAGAGATCATAGTACCATGTTACCCCACTAAAGAGATCATAGTACCATGTTACCCCACTAAAGAGATCATAGTACCATATTACCCCACTAGAGAGATCATAGTATCATGTTACCCCACTAGAGAGATCATAGTACCATGTTACCCCACTAAAGAGATCATAGTACCATATTACCCCACTAGAGAGATCATAGTATCATGTTACCCCACTAGAGAGATCATAGTACCATGTTACCCCACTAGAGAGATCATAGTACCATATTACCCCACTAGAGAGATCATAGTACCATGTTACCCCACTAGAGAGATCATAGTACCATGTTACCCCACTAGAGAGATCATAGTACCATGTTACCCCACTAGAGAGATCATAGTACCATGTTACCCCACTAGAGAGATCATAGTACCATATTACCCCACTAAAGAGATCATAGTACCATATTACCCCACTAGAGAGATCATAGTACCATATTACCCCACTAGAGAGATCATAGTACCATATTACCCCACTAGAGAGATCATAGTACCATATTACCCCACTAGAGAGATCATAGTACCATATTACCCCACTAGAGAGATCATAGTACCATGTTACCCCACTAGAGAGATCATAGTACCATATTACCCCACTAAAGAGATCATAGTACCATATTACCCCACTAGAGAGATCATAGTACCATATTACCCCACTAGAGAGATCATAGTACCATGTTACCCCACTAGAGAGATCATAGTACCATATTACCCCACTAGAGAGATCATAGTACCATGTTACCCCACTAGAGAGATCATAGTACCATATTACCCCACTAGAGAGATCATAGTACCATATTACCCCACTAGAGAGATCATAGTACCATGTTACCCCACTAGAGAGATCATAGTACCATGTTACCCCACCAGAGAACTAGGAGGTCCATCTGTATGAAGTAAAGCTGTTATTCTTCATCTTTCATAATCACATGTATGAAACATCATAATGTTTGCACTGTTGACAGATGATTTATTTAATAGCAGGTTGTTCAGCTCATTGGCTGTTGGCTCGGTTCTGCCCCCTGCTGATGAATGAGTGCTCTTCAGCAATATTCATTAAATATCTTCCAGATTACACAATCTTCTGTGTTTCTATGTTTAAGAGTTCTGAGTTAAAAGCCGACATGCTTCATACAATGACAACATCTTCCGCATTTTAACATTAAAACAACTTTACTGAATATTAAAAACACACAAAACAACAAACATCTTACAGTTTCCTGACAGTATTTACATGAGTTTCTGTACAAGTGGAGCAGACGTGAGGTGGAAAAGACGACTATGAGTCTAAAGCAACAGCTGACTGGTTCACCTGCTGGAGAAGCCAAACAGACACATGATGTCATACAATATTTACAATAATTAAGCAGAAAGTGTAAAAACTCTTAAGTCCTTTAAAGCATTATTTCCGTCTAGAGCCTTCTGAGGGCCCAAGAGGACGTTTCACTGTGAATGTTTGAGTTAAATAGTTTATACTTCGTCTTTACTGCTATGATTCATAATAATAACAGGACGTGATCAGTGTCATCACCAGATACTGGTTTGAGATCTGAGACAACGCTGTAAATGAAAAGGGATCAGAAAACAAACATGAAAGCTGAAATGATTTTCTCATAAAGAGGTCGTGAAGGCGGCAAACGGTTACGCCTCATTTTAAGATGGCTGGCTTTGGTCACGTGACCTCCAGAGACCAAAGCAGGCGATCACAGAGCGGACAGGAAGGACTGGACGATCGCCGAGACACTGATGAGGATCAGGAGGGGCGTGGCCTGAAGGGGAAGGGCGGAGCCTTTTAGCGTCACCTCCACAGGTAAACTAGAGCTCACCTCCAGCGCCTGAAGGAGAAGCAACAGAGTCAAGACAACAGACACGTCTGTGTCCACCTGTTACTGCAGACGGACTACAGACATACAGACATACAGACTACTGACATACAGACAGACAGGCTACTGACATACAGACTACATATCAACTACAGACATACTATAGACGACATACATACATACTACTGACATACAGACTACAGAGAGACCACAGACAGAAATACAGACAGACTACAGACAGACAGACTACAGATCGGCTACAGACATACTACAGACGGCATACTACAGTACTACAGTCAGACTGAATACAGACAGACTACACATTACAGATAGACTACAGACAGAATACAGACAGACTACAGACATACCTTGCTCGTTGGTAGTTTGAATACTTTGACATAGTTGAAGACGTTGGCAGAGAACGGAATGACGGCCTTCATGAAGGATTTCCCATGAACCACGATCCTGAAACACACACACACACACACACACACACACACACACACACACACACACACACACACACACACACACACTACAGTGGTGCTTCAAAAAACAAAAATATATTCTTAAATTTGCAAAAACATGCATTCCTCTTCGCCTCTTTCAGTCCGTCACACACTCTGTCTTTCTCTCTCTCTCACACACACACACACACACACACACACACACACCTGTCAAAAGCACAGTTGGTGTCGGGGGAGATGGTGGTGTCCACTTTGTCTCTGATCAGCCAGTGAAAAGTGTAGTTGCTGTACAGTCTGATGTTCTTCCTGTTTGCTCGAGTCACATAAGCACAGCTGGCGTGGAAATCTCCCAGGAACATCACATTCTTCACACACACACACACACACACACACACACACACACACACACACACACACACACACACACACACACACACACAGTAATACAACTTTGCTGAAACACTGATATTCGTACTAGAAGCTTGTGAAATGACCATGGACCCGTCTATCGCAGCGTTCGGTCTGAAAGGTGAAGCCATGGCTTCACGTCTTCAACCTGCATGCTTGAAGTGTGAAATGAAGAATCCTCAAACACAGAGAGCTGAGGGCCGATGCGGACAGCCCACAAGCCAGAGGACACGGTCGAAAAACCAAGATATGGCATCGGCCGAAAAAAAAAGGATTGCCGACCATAAAACAAGATGGCCGTCCAAAAACTTAAAACCCAACGGCCAAAACCCAAGTTAAGTTAGTGAGACTTTGACTTTCAGATGATATCATCATCTCGGTTGTCCACCCAAAATAAAGTTCATACTTTAAAAAACACATTTCATGAGGAAAATAATCCTGTTAGACTTGTTAACAATGAGTCAACGTGTTGGCAGTTAGCTTCCAACAACTAAACTAGCTGGTTAAAAGATGGTGGTTTGGATTCTAATAAGTACGGAAGAGGTTTGCTTCTAATGTGCCAAATGAGTCAATGTGGACTTTTAGTTTCCCACATGAACACCAGTCAGAAAAAACAGATACTTCAGTCCTCGCTGATGCTCGTTCCTAGCTAACAGCTCGAACTAACGGCCGCGCCTTCACCACCACTGACGACGAGCAGATGAAACTTTCCTCCATATTCAGTCAGTGATACGACATCTTTATTTCACATTCCATCTCCTCACCGTGTTGTTCCATTTCTTGCTGACTTCTTTAAAGACGTCGTAGAGCCGGTCGATCTCCTGGACGGCCTGGCCGGGATCAGAATGCAGAGGTACCAGAACAAACCTACCGATTGCTGCAGGACAGGAGGGAGGAGGAAAGGGAAGGAAGCACCAGGACAGGAAGGAGGGAGGAAGGGTAAAGGTCAGTCATGTTGTTTCAGGTTGTTTCATCCTGACACCAGAAGCTGTTCCCGTTTAAATAGAAGCTTCTCTTCGTCTGGCAGAACCATTGAACAGGGTTTGTTCTCCATCTACTCAACTACATAGCATATTACATAACAGATACACTGCCTGGCCAAAAACAAAAAGGTCACAACACTAATATTTGGTTGGAGCGCCTTCAGCTTTGATTCCAGCACTCTCTGTGGCTTTGTTTCATGCGCTGCTGCAATGTCTCAAGATGTATTTCCATCCAGTGTTGCATTAATTTCTCACAGGTCTTGTGTTGATGATGGTAGAGTTGTAGAGTCTGACGCTGCAAAGCTTCTCCATCACACCAGAGACTCTCTCTGGGTTCAGGTCTGGACTCCATGTTGAACATGATGCCTCATGCTCTCTGAACCTCTCTTTCACCATCTGAGCCCCATGAGTCCTGCATCGTCATCAGGGAATATGCCATCAGGGAAGAAACAATCCATGATGGAATAATCTGGTGGTTGCTGAACCTGGACCTGAACAACTGCAGCAACCCCAGAGCACAGCACTGCCCCCACAGGCTGGTGCAGGAGGAGTTACATCCAGGTGGACACTTGTTTTTTGGCCAGCCAGAGTATTAGTAAAGAGACTTTCTCCAAGATAAAACCATCAAAGACCTTGCAGGTATGACTGGACACGATCCAGCTTTGAGGCAGAAGGTTACGAACTCTCGTGTACGTCACACATTGATGGCGTGATTTAGACGAGGCGTTTCTGTAGTTTCTTACACCTCCCATACACCGATATTCCTGACGTCAATGAGCTTGTTTCCCTGAACGATTCGTTGCGTTTTGTGTCGACTGACCAATTTTGTTGCTTTGGAATTGAACGGCGAACGGCGGTCTGACGAAAGTGTTTTTCTGCAGGTACTGATGCTGCCCTGTCATGTTCACGTTCTCCACCCTGTTTGGACAGAAGAAGAAGAAGAAGAAGAAGAAGAAGAAGAAGAAGAAGAAGAAGTCTGTCTTTTCATTGATTGTCATTCTAGTTTTGTAAATCACCCGCAGGCTGTGAGAGCATCCAGGTGTGTACAGGTGTGTTTCTCCTGGAGGAGGACGAGCACTGTGTCCTACCTGTAGATGAAAACGTAGTGCTGCATGTCCACGGGGGAGTTCCCCAGACTCTCACTGGACACGGACCTGTAGCTGTAATTGTCGTACCTCAACACAACACATAAACAAAGAGAAGCTTGATTACTGAAATAAAGCAGGAAGTCAGCATTTAAAGACAGGAAGACGTCACACGCTCGTCGTGGAGAAACAGCTCAAATGACATCTCATGTTCCCTTCCAGGCCTTTTGGGTTTGAAGTTCAATGATTTACACTCTAAAATAAAATAAATAAGCTGAATTGAATCATAAGGGATCAAACTTTAAGTAGGGGTTTCCCTACTTAAAGGTATTAGTGTGTAAGTGTAAACCTTTGGTGATGAGAGCCACCTGAAATATGACCAAACCTAAATCCTGATTCAAGATTTAATATTCAAGGAAGAGATAACGTAGCTTTCGCCAGCTGCTCTCCATCTGAACGAGTTAGTGAACAAGCCCGGAGTCTAACCCAAACCCTACTTCTTCCACCACTGGGAAAGCCACCCAACCCAGTTAGCTCCAACATTAGCTTTTGGTCATTTTAAATACCAGTTTGACAAGACGCCTCCCACAGATCCACACATGCACAACATCCTCTGTGTTTGGAGGAGTCACGCTTTTAATCCCATGTGGATTAATGACGTGTACCTTCAGAATGGGTCCGGGGGCAGCGATGGGCATGCAGTTGTTCGGCAAGACGAGTGCTTGCAAATCCCACATTCCCATTAGCATAGCCAGCTAGCTAAATTCCATGAGCAGACCCAACCCAGCCACCAGAGAGAGTAAATAAATGACAGCCCAACAAATCAGACAGGGAAACGATGTGTTCAATGTTAGACATGAGCAGAAAGAAAGCAGCTTCCCGCTAAGCAAAGCAAACCTTGTACCAGTCATGCAAATGGGGTTAAATTGGGTCATTTCTAAGGTGGAGCCAAAAACGGTGTACTTAAGTACCACCATCATGAAATGTACTTCGGATTTTTTAGTGAAAAAATATATAATTTTTAAGATTAGGAGTATGGTATATAGTAGAATGACAGAATTATATACACACATATATATATATATATATATATATATATATATATATATATATATATATATATACATATACATATATATATATATATATATATATATATATATATATATATATATATATATATAAACTCTAGTAGAAGACCACTTTCATTGATATACTCCAGTAAAAGTACATACGATTAATCCTGTAGGAATGACTCAATAATATTTCTAACATCTTTGAATATTTATTTTTAACTGTTTATCCACAAACATCAAACAAATGTAGGACCATTTGTAATCTTCTCACCATTCCTACTGTAACACGTCAGAAAAGGCTGTTCAGTAAAAGTATTTTTGATCACGTCAGATCAGACTTACAACTTCTCACTAACCAAAATGCATTCAGCATAAGTTTATGTTCTGGTCTAATTTGTTACTTGATCATATTAATTGAGTTCAGCGTCCGTCTCTCCTGGATGGGGTGTCCCTCAAGGCTTTGTATTTGGTCCACTACCTTTTTAAATGTAGGAGGCGACAAGAACCAGACTCAAGAAATATGAATAGCATTTTCAATAATTTGCTGATGACACTCAAATCTATGTTTGTGTTCCCAGCTCTGGATTATGGGCATCGGAATGAAAGATACCAAAATGTTCTGCGTGAGACACACGATGTCTTGCTTTACAGAATATAATTTATTAACCTTGCTGAGATTTTACAAATAACTCCATTAATGAAATGTCTTGACGCGTCAAACAAATGTCTGGATAGTATGTAAACTGATTGATATAATACTTGTTGGCTTCATCGTGGCAAAATCCCAATTTAACCCTTTCTTAATTAGGTGTAACACTTTATTTTGGTTAATCTGCTCAATTAACTCTTCCTGTCTCATTCGTTGAAACAGAAGTGTTGCAGAGTAACTGTAACAGCGACTACCTAAAATAAAGTGTTACCTGAGTGCTGCAAAAATGAGTCCTAAAACCCTCAAATGAGCTTTTACGCACTTCTGGTTCCCTCGTCTCAGAGTCCATGGGTTTTTTGTTGGACAACTTTAATAAGGTCCGTCATTAAAACAGTTTAAGAGATTTAAAAATGTTGTTTGATGTAAAAGTAAATACTCAGCGGTCGCAAAGTGGCTGAATGAGTCATCAAGGAAATGACACGTCATGACGCCCGACACAGAAACTCATCTACTTACTCATCCTCCTTTTTACAGCCTCGTTGTGTTTGTGCTCTTGAATACCACAAACCTTCCCGTAAACCTTTCATTTTACAATCTTAACCTCGTTTAAAACTGCAATCATAGTCATAGTTTGCTGAAGACAGCGCCCCCCCAACGGTTATTTGGGCGGCGTCCGTAAGCGATGAGCTGGAAATGTGAACGTCTTGACAAATGACATCGAAGTCATGTGACCGTGTGTCCAGTTCGCCTTTAGCCTAATGCTAGTCTTTTTCTTCTGAAGCTTCTATTTGCACTTTTAAAAAAGTCTGAAGAGCAGAGTTTGTTTGTGAAGATTATCTCGCTGAACAAAACGCGTAAGTGGCATGAACACATATTTGCAACAGAACTTGTTTTTGGGTGTAAAATAATAATAAAAATACCTCATTCCTGCAGCACTCTATTAATACAGGCATGGTGGTTAGTGAAGAGGGTAAATAAAGATGACTGAGATGATTGACAATGATTAGATGATGTTATTACATGGTCATGAAATCCACTGTACCTGCCAGTGTCCCTGTTGGAGGCAGACAGACAATGATCACCAGATGTTTTATGATATTCACGGTGCAGTTCCTGCAGCGTTAGCGTTACTGTCCGAGCACCTTTTTTAAATCCTTCAGTTTAGTCGGTGACGTTTTGTCAGCATTCAAATGGTCAAACATGAGCATGCAAAGTCCCATTTAACCGCTTTATTAGTTACAAATATGGACGACTTCCATCTGTTCTCTACACCCTGCAGTGAACCTGCCTAACTCCCAACAATATTTAAATAAATAAAACCTGTGCAACATCAGCTACAAGCAGACATTATACAGATGTTTTAAAGTCTGTTAATTACTGAACCGACTGACCGAGTTGGTAACAATGTCTAACTAATGAGGCACCCTTTGATAAAACAAAAGGTTCATGAGCTGAATATGAAGTATCAACTGCTTTTAAAAGCCTTACAGTTTTTGTAAAACAACAAGTTGTTACACAATATAATAAAAGATTAATTATAGGTTGTAAATAAAGGCTCTAGAGCTCCAGACCACAGACCACCCAATGTACAGACACAGACCTCCAGACTCCCTGATTACAGACCTCTAAACCTCCAGACCACATGCCACAGACGTACCAACCGACAGACCAACACATCTGCAGACCCACAGACCAACGGTCAGTACCCGAGAGAAGCAGTCAGTGAGCGAGATCCGCTTCAGGACATTTGTCTTTACCTGTTGAGAGAAACCAGCAAAGTTCTGATGGCTCCAGAATCCAGCACATTCTGCAGGAGACAGACATCACAGCGAGACACGATCTACAGACAGACAGGCAGACAGACAGGCAGACAGACAGACAGACAGACAGACAGACAGAGAGACAGAGAGACAGACAGACAGACAGAGAGACAGACAGACAGACAGACAGACAGAGAGACAGAGAGACAGACAGACAGACAGACAGGCAGACAGACAGACAGGCAGACAGACAGACAGACAGACAGACAGACAGACAGACAGAGAGAGACAGACAGAGAGAGACAGACAGACAGACAGACAGACAGACAGACAGACAGACAGACAGACAGACAGGCAGACAGACAGACAGACAGACAGACAGACAGACAGACAGACAGGCAGACAGACAGACAGACAGACAGACAGACAGGCAGGCAGACAGACAGGCAGGCAGACAGACAGACAGACAGACAGACAGACAGACAGATTGATGTGTCATCAGGACAGCAGGAGATGATTGTTTATCTCAGAGCTTTTCAGTAAGAAATGATTAAATATTTAATATTTTCCCTCTTTTTAACCAACTGTCTTCACATCCCATAATGAACTCCTCGACATGTGAACGTCGGTTCTCGAGGATGAATGAAGTAGTGAAACCTAAAGTACTGAAACTCCTACCCGCTTCACGATGTGCAGCACTCTGGAGTCGGATGCTTTCGCCGAGTCAAACTTCTCCACATTGTAGGCGCAGATCTTGAAGTCTGAAGCTGAGACCAGCCGGACCAGCAGGAGGAGGAGAGGAAGACGAGGAGAGCGCCACCCCATGGCTGGACTGAGGAGAACACCGGAGACACGTGGTGGCCGTAAGGAACCAAGGACACCTGAAGTGACACTGAGGAACTTCCACCTGGTCCTGGTGGGCAGGTGTTGGTTCTGGTGCCCCACACGGACACCAGAACCAACACTACCTCTTTAGTCCACAGGGGGCACTAGAACCAACACTACCTCTTTAGTCCACAGAGGGCACTAGAACCAACACTACCTCTTTAGTCCACAGGGGGCACTAGAACCAACACTACCTCTTTAGTCCACAGGGGGCACTAGAACCAACACTACCTCTTTAGTCCACAGGGGGCACTAGAACCAACACTACCTCTTTAGTCCACAGGGGGCACTAGAACCAACACTACCTCTTTAGTCCACAGGGGGCACTAGAACCAACACTACCTCTTTAGTCCACAGGGGGCACTAGAACCAACACTACCTCTTTAGTCCACAGGGGGCACTAGAACCAACACTACCTCTTTAGTCCACAGGGGGCACTAGAACCAACACTACCTCTTTAGTCCACAGGGGGCACTAGAACCAACACTACCTCTTGTTTCTCTTCTTCGTGACTTTAAAGGTTTCTCTGGATTGGAACGTTTGACTGATTCAGAAATGAAAGATTTCAGTAACTGACGTTGAATGTTTGACTTTCTGGTTTTCAAACACTTTCTCCAGTTCCCTGTTTTCATGTGTGAATGTTTCGCGTCACTGGGGAGGAAACAGTCGCTCATGAAGCACGTGAAGGGAGAATGTAGAGAAACATGTTTTCCGTGCTTGAGCCTGGAGACCAAAGGTTGTGTTTGTGAGTTCAGCAGAAGAAGGATTAGCGTTTAAAATGAGACGTGCAGGTTGTTTTGGCTTCTCCGTGTTCAGCGCTCAGTGTCCAACAGCAGCAGATGTATTCATGTGTTTGATGGCAGTACAAGTCATAATAGTTAAGTAGTACTACTAGTACAGTCATGAATTATCAGCTTTACTTTCATTGTCAGTAAAAGTAAATAAATATTAGAATCTCCAAAATAAATGAAAGTACCAAAAATTCTAAATTAGCAGAAAACTGTATTCTGTATTTAAACATGAATGTTCATCTGAGTCTTTCCTCAAACAATAGAAATAAACTTTAAGTTATTTCTTGAATATATTTGACATCATTGATCTGAACCTGCAAAGTAACTCAAGTCATCAAAGAGGAAAACGTACAAAATAAAAAGTACAACAGTTCCCTCTGAGATGTAATGGAGTACAAGTCAGACGTAGCGGTACCTGAAGTATTATATCAAAGTACTTTCCATCCCTGGTACTCATGTTCATTCACTGAGGGAGGTCTATAGAGGACCAGGACTACACTGAGACTATAGAGGACCAGGACTACACTGAGACTACAGAGGACCAGGACTACACTGACACTACAGAGGACCAGGACTACACTGAGACTATAGAGGACCAGGACTACACTGAGACTACAGAGGACCAGGACTAGACTGAGACTACAGAGGACCAGGACGAGACTGAGACTACAGAGGACCAGGACTACACTGAGACTACAGAGGACCAGGACTAGACTGAGACTATAGAGGACCAGGACTACACTGAGACTACAGAGGACCAGGACTACACTGAGACTACAGAGGACCAGGACTAGACTGAGTCTACAGAGGACCAGGACTAGACTGAGACTATAGAGGACCAGGACTACACTGAGACTACAGAGGACCAGGACTACACTGAGACTATAGAGGACCAGGACTACACTGAGACTACAGAGGACCAGGACTACACTGAGACTACAGAGGACCAGGACTAGACTGAGACTACAGAGGACCAGGACGAGACTGAGACTATAGAGGACCAGGACTAGACTGAGACTATAGAGGACCAGGACTAGACTGAGACTATAGAGGACCAGGACTACACTGAGACTATAGAGGACCAGGACTAGACTGAGACTATAGAGGACCAGGACTACACTGAGACGATAGAGGACCAGGACTACACTGAGACTACAGAGGACCAGGACTAGACTGAGACTATAGAGGACCAGGACTAGACTGAGACTATAGAAGACCAGGACTACACTGAGACTATAGAGGACCAGGACTACACTGAGACTACAGAGGACCAGGACTAGACTGGTTCAGGTAGAAGTTCTTTACTGTAGCTTGTTGATCAGCCTCCAGCTGGACAGACCAGTAAAGTGACTTCTGTCCCAACACGCCCTCAACTCAACACAGCGACTGTGACACACACACACACACACACACACACACACACACACACACACTTTGATCTCCAACATTTAATCAGTTCATATTTGAGTCAAATCTTCAAACATGGTGAACTTCAAGATTTGCAACAAACTGGAAACCCACATTTTGTGCACTACGTTGGTGTTTAACAACGTGGAAGTCTTAAGTTTGTCCATTCTGGGCATCTGTAGAAACATGGAGGAGCAAAACATAAAGGGCCAAAATATGGCGGCGTTCGTGCAGAGAACCTTCTCCTCATGTTGATATGAAGGACTAACAAAAACACACAACGTTTCTTAGGTCCAGGTGATTCCACACTAATGAAAACATAGTTATTAATATTATATTTGGATGCGTCACACTGGCTCTTTAAAGCCTTGCCACATGCCTCAGATCAGAAGTGTGTGAATTGGTCCCTTTGCTCTGAAGGTGCCGGTTGGTTAGGACAAAGTCACCAATTAACACAGAAACCAGTTAATCTTTAACACCGGGTAACTAGAAACATCTGAACTCACAGGACTCTAACGTCTCCACGTCTCCTGGAGGCAACAAGAGACTCGACATCTCATCCTGTTTGACAAAACACGAGTGAAACCCCCCAAAATATTTACAAACTCCAAGTTTCCTAATCTGACGGTCTGCTGCTTTAACTGGTTATGTGATAATCAATTTAATCTGTCTGGATTTCAGACAAAAGAGGCAGTTTGATGACATCACCCCGCGCAACAGGAAATACCAAGAAGAAGAAGTGGACCTCGCCACTCATTCATGGACAGGCGTTTTGAAGCCTTGAGTTTGGCGTAACGACCGTCGCCATCTTGTTCATTTGGAACCGGACGTGACACAAAAAGGGAGGAGCTTCACACATCTGAGCGTTGAATCATTTTTAGGCTGCCGAAAATGATTTAATTAACTTTCATGGAGTGAAATTGGAGGATGACAACTTTTAAACTGGACAACATCGGGGAAGAGCCCTGTCAATCATCTTGTAGCCCCGCCCCTAAAGCATCCCCTGCTTTAAGGTCTGTTTGACTCTAACAGACCATAAAGTACTAAATGAACATCGTGCTGTATAGAAGAAGACTAGAAACTAGAGATTGAGACATAAACTCATGTTTACAATGTTTACTGAGGGAATACATCAAGAGAGAAGTAGAGTCACTTATATAGACTTCTATACAACCAGAGGAGTCGCCCCCTGGTGGTCAGGAGAGAGAATGCAGCTTTAACACGTGAAGCATAGACTTCTATACAACCAGAGGAGTCGCCCCCTGGTGGTCAGGAGAGAGAATGCAGCTTTAACACATGAAGCATAGACTTCTATACAACCAGAGGAGTCGCCCCCTGGTGGTCAGGAGAGAGAATGCAGCTTTAACACATGAAGCATAGACTTCTATACAACCAGAGGAGTCGCCCCCTGGTGGTCAGGAGAGAGAATGCAGCTTTAACACATGAAGCATAGACTTCTATACAACCAGAGGAGTCGCCCCCTGGTGGTCAGGAGAGAGAATGCAGCTTCAACACATGAAGCATAGACTTCTATACAACCAGAGGAGTCGCCCCCTGGTGGTCAGGAGAGAGAATGCAGCTTTAACACATGAAGCATAGACTTCTATACAACCAGAGGAGTCGCCCCCTGGTGGTCAGGAGAGAGAATGCAGCTTCAACACATGAAGCATAGACTTCTATACAACCAGAGGAGTCGCCCCCTGGTGGTCAGGAGAGAGAATGCAGCTTTAACACATGAAGCATAGACTTCTATACAACCAGAGGAGTCGCCCCTGGTGGTCAGGAGAGAGAATGCAGCTTCAACACATGAAGCATAGACTTCTATACAACCAGAGGAGTCGCCCCCTGGTGGTCAGGAGAGAGAATGCAGCTTCAACACATGGAGCATAGACTTCACTTTAAAGATATAACAGTATTAAATTGTCGGTCACATCTTTATGTAACTTTATTTTAAATAACAGTAGTTCAGGCTGCGTTCAGAAGAAAAGGTTCACACAATAACAAACAAGACGTGTTCAACATGAACGGAACAAACAGCTGAAGAAAAGCTCTAAAAACAAGACGACAAGCACTGAAACTGAACATACATGTTGCACAGCACAGACGCACCTAATGTAGGTCACACACACTGTGACACTCAGAGCCTCACACACCTCCAACACACTGAGCGGACCCAGCAGATCGTACTGGTCCGCTCCCAGTAAGGTGTGCTGGTGCTGCTGGTTTTCTTACCTGTTCAGGTGAGCGGGGGTCGACCGTGTGTCTCTGCTGCTGAGCTTCCTGCTGCTTCAGGGTGGAGGCTCTGAACCTGCTGCCACTTCGCACACTTCACACCCACAGTCTGCTACACCTTCCTGGTTTGGCCAGGTTGGCCACGCCCTCCCGTGCTGCTGCGTTCAGGGCCCCGTGGGAAAGACGGGGCGTCTGTCTTTGTGTGTCATCGGTAGGAGTGGACGAACAGGAAGACACGCGGCTGCTCAACATTCTGCCACATGCAGTAAACTCCTGTTTGAACTTGTCTGACAACAAACAGGTTTCATATTCCTCCAGCTGTTTCACACACACAAAGTTACATGTGGTCAATTCAGCTGATTACACATTGAGAAACCTAATAACAAAATGCTACATTTAAAACATTTTGATGAAGTTAACAGTTATATTTTACAGTAAATTTCATTATGTTTTGACTTAACAAAAGAAGATAGAATGGGCTCCATCACCAATGTGTTCCCTTTATTCCTCGACATGCGTGACTTCACAGACATTTATTTAACCAAAAATCTACAATATTGTTAGTTTCAAGTTCAAAAGACTTCTTCTTTTCAGTGGGAGGAGCTTATCGCTTTAAATCTCTCCAGATGTAGTTCAGACCTGGCGTCTCACGGCTCTCAGTCCGGCCCTGTGAGGTCAATCAAACATGAATCAACTGCTGGTCTTTAACATCTTTAAGGTAAACAACAGACTGCGTTACATGCATTTGAATTACTGGCTCAG
>NW_027176153.1:831972-844472 GCF_023055335.1 Clinocottus analis
CTCGTCATAGCGCCGTCTAGTGGCAACAGGAAGTTACATGTTTTCTACTTTTATAGCTCCTCCTCACATATTATTCAGATCCCTCTCAAAAGGTGAAGACATTGATGAAGCATCACTTTGAAGATTGGACGGATCCGTTGACCGGCGTCGAGTCGGAGCATCACGGTTCAATCCTCGACTCATCGTCATATGATCCTTTCCAGGTTTCAGATGTTTGATGACCCTCCGTCTAACTTTTCATGGTTGAAGGACTTTCCTGATGCCAGTGCCCAAAGTTTGTCATGTTTCGTGTAACACTGTTGGTCAACAACGAAGGTGCTTTCGAGGCACTAAGCTTGAAACGTAACTAAACCTGGCACAAACATTTGAAGGCAAAGATGTAGTTACCTGACATGAATTGAATGATTCAAAAAAATGTTTCTTCCTACAAAACTCTACTCTTTTGTTTTTTACAACCCTTGAGTTGTGAAAGTCCACAGCTTCAGTCCCAATGAGCAAGCAACCTGCAATTTGGCACACATGTCCGGTTGTGTCTGCGATACAAAACACGTCAGCGAGCATTAGGCTCCGCCTACTTCAATTTTCCACCATTTTGAATTTTGTTAAAAACTATTTTCTTCCCAACTCTTACTAAATCCTGCGTTCGATTCTCACATAATTCCCTTTGGATCAATAATGGCGACATCAAAGGCGATCAAAAACTTGTTTATATCTCAATGTGTTCAGAATAAAAAGATCAATGACCTTCAAAGAAGAACATTTAACAAAGTTCCACAAAGCTGGCCTCAACATCAAGATATACAACATTTAGCAAGCATATGTAGCACACGTAAACTTACAAATAACTCTTGGGACCATGCGCTTAACTGTACAAGAAGTCGGCCATTTTGAGTTTTGTGTAATTTTTCTGTTCATTTTTTTCTATTTAAAGGTCAAATTGCTATGGTTTCCCAGTAGGTGGCACTCTGATTATGAGTTAATATTAGCATGCAGAAGCCTTCAGGCCATGACTCTCATAAAGCATGTTCACTTTGGAACTGTTTTGACAAAATGCAGTTTTGTCCAAGAACCAGATGAAATAGCCGCCACATCACTTCCATGCCAGAGATCCATGAAACCTCAAGCTTTCGATTACTCTATAACTATATATGTATAATTGTTACAATAACCAATTAACAATAATTGTTAATTGGTTATTTTTTGACCTTGCAAATCTATGTGTTGCATTGATTTGTCATTTTGTGTTTGTATTAAGTTATATTGCTGATTTTTTTTTCTTGAAGTAAATTTGCATGTGTCCGAATTAACCAGTAACACCATATATGTTACTATAGTTAATATTATTAAAATTATAACAAGAAAATGACCTCAGGGTCCAGAGGGAAAGGTGTGTTGTAAAAGCCCTCAGTAACAGTCATGTAACACAACAACCTTTTCATTTATTTATAGGATTCTCTTGAGGTTCATTTTAACATGAATGGAGGCGAATCCTGACAAAGAAAACACCAACAATATTAAAACATACAACAATATGTTCATGATAAGGAAGCCTAACAAAACAAAAACGATAGATATGTTGTTTTTAGTGAATTTTACAGCTGATTTAAGACTTGGGTCAAAATCGACCCGTTACCACAAGAGATGCTAAGAGAAAGCTAATGCAAGAGATGCTAACAGAAAGCTAACACAAGAGGAAGGTTAAGACAGACTTGAAATAATTAATCAGACTGATCGTCAGAATCAAGACTGGAAATGTATAACATATCTGAAAGTCTGTTTCTTTATATCACAATAAAATATTGTTTCAGAGAGTCTGGATAGGACTGCACGTGAGCAGCTGGAGGTGGTCACTGACAAACTCAAGCTTCTACAAACCTGGAGAGACGGAGTTCAGAGGATGGCATCCTCAAGCACCGGAACACCTCTACGGAGAAGAACACTGTGTGTTAACGTATCCACATGGAAAATGGTTCAACATCGCATGTAAGAAGACCCAAATGGTAATCTGCTTTGATGCCAAAGGTGAGAATATTAAAGTTACTATGACAAACTTTCATGTTATGTTGGTTCTAGCGCCCCCTGTGGACTAAAGAGGTAGTGTTGGTTCTAGTGCCCCCTGTGGACTAAAGAGGTAGTGTTGGTTCTAGTGCCCCCTGTGGACTAAAGAGGTAGTGTTGGTTCTAGTGCCCCCTGTGGACTAAAGAGGTAGTGTTGGTTCTAGTGCCCCCTGTGGACTAAAGAGGTAGTGTTGGTTCTAGTGCCCCCTGTGGACTAAAGAGGTAGTGTTGGTTCTAGTGCCCCCTGTGGACTAAAGAGGTAGTGTTGGTTCTAGTGCCCCCTGTGGACTAAAAAGGTAGTGTTGGTTCTAGTGCCCCCTGTGGACTAAAGAGGTAGTGTTGGTTCTAGTGCCCCCTGTGGACTAAAGAGGTAGTGTTGGTTCTAGTGCCCCCTGTGGACTAAAGAGGTAGTGTTGGTTCTGTCGCCCCCTGTGGACTAAAGTGGTAGTGTTGGTTCTAGTGCCCCCTGTGGACTAAAGAGGTAGTGTTGGTTCTAGTGCCCCCTGTGGACTAAAGAGGTAGTGTTGGTTCTAGCGCCCCCTGTGGACTAAAGAGGTAGTGTTGGTTCTAATGCCCCCTGTGCACTAAAGAGGTAGTGTTGGTTCTAGTGCCCCCTGTGGACTAAAGAGGTAGTGTTGGTTCTAGTGCCCCCTGTGCACTAAAGAGGTAGTGTTGGTTCTAGTGCCCCCTGTGGACTAAAGAGGTAGTGTTGGTTCTAGTGCCCCCTGTGGACTTAAGTGCCAGTGTCTCTGAGCAGCAGGGTCTGACAGTCTGCCTCTCTTAGTCCTGGTTCTGGTTCTCCCGTGCCCCCCTTCCCTCCAGCGAGTCCAGCAACACGTCCTGAGTCTACAAGCAGTGTGGTGTCTGTCCCAGAGAAGAAAAAGTTCTGCTCCTGGAGGACTGCTCTCTGCTAGATCTGGGTCTGTCCACATTGGACTGGTCTCTACTGGAGGTCTCACTAGAGTCTGAGCTGAAGGAAGTTCTGGTGAACCTGCATGATGTCATCTGGTTTCACCGGAATCCGACCCGGTGGCTCTTTGAGGATCTTTAAGAAGAACTCTCTAGAACCAGACCATGTTGTCTCCGGTGGTCTGGTTACTGATGGAGGTCTATAGAGAACAAGGAATACACTGAGACTATAGAGGAACAGGACTATACTGAGACTATAGAGGACCAGGACTACACTGAGACTGTAGAGGACCAGGACTAGACTGAGACTGGTCCAGGACCAGTTAAAGGTCCTCAGGGTTACTTGAACTCGTCTTCAGCTCCATGAAAGTCATTTAAAGCAGATTAATGAGCTCATTCAGCCGGTTTGTATCAAGTCTGTTGGAGGTCAAATATCTCTGATGGCTTTATGAATGTGGACTCAATGGACGCTGCATGTTCATGTTCACACAGCTCCGTGTTGATCCACCTTCATGCTGAGATTCATGCAGAACAATAAACTGGTCTGCATCATGTAGTCTGTTATGGTTCCTCTACTCAGCACTTCACTCTGCTCTGCTTTCAGGGCCCAATGTGACATTTGTCTTCATTAACACCTTGATGACGTGGACTGAAGCCCAGAGCTACTGCAGAGAACACCACACAGACCTGGCCATGGTGAGGAACCTGGAGGAGAACCAGAAGATACAGAAGCTGATACCCGACGGAAAAAGAGGCTGGATCGGCCTCTTCAGAGACGGATGGAAGTGGTCTGATGGAAGTGACTCTTCATTTAGGAACTGGAAGTCTAATGAGCCTCGTGGTGTCTCTGAGGATTGTGTGTCAGCAGATTTTAGTGCCGGTGGACGATGGGAGACCCTGAAGTGTGACGTCATGTCAGCGTTCATCTGCTACAGAGGTAAGCTATCATTCACTCAGGACTGACATGAGGACTTAACAGGATATAAATATAAAGTTATGGATAGAAAACACATTGAATATGCAGATCAACTGCAGATGATGGAGTGCTGGCCTCAGTGATGCACCAATGCTAGTGCTAAAACCATGCTAAGCTAAGCTAAGGTGTTCTGTGGGGCTATGGGCCCTGATGTGTATTTGGACAGATTTTTTCCTATTGGCATCCACCAATTGTCTTCAATGGTTTCTACTTCCAAATCCTCTACCTGTCTCCTGGACCCTGTTCCGACAAGACTTCTTTCATTAGCACCTCCCTATTAGATATTATTAATGGGTCTTTACTAACGGGTCAATTATATCCATTGATTAAGCAGATGAAATCCACCAGGTTGCTAAACTTCAGGCGTGTCTTAAAGACATAAAGATCTGGATGACCTGTAACTTCCTGCTGCTGAACTCTGATAAGACCGAAGTTATTTGACTAGAACTCCTCAGAAATCAATTATCTAATGATGCAGTTTCTCTGGATGGTGTTGCTTTGGCATCCACCACCACAGTAAGGAATCTTGGAGTCGTATTTGACCAGGACTTGTCCTTTAGTCCACATATAAAACAAATTTCAAGAATTGACTTTTTTCACTTACGTAATATTTTAAAACATATTCTGTCTCAAAATGACGCAGAAACGTTAATCCATGCATTTGTTACTTCAAGACTAGATTACTGTAACTCCTTATTATCAGGCTGCTCTGGTACGGCCTTCGGGTCTCTCCAGTTGATCCAGAATGCTGCAGCTCGTGTACTAACGAGGACTAGAAAGAGAGATCACATTACTCCTGTATTAGCTGCTCTCCACTGGCTTCCTGTAAGATTTAGATTTATATTTAAAATCCTGCTCCTCACCTGTAAAGCCTCAACTGGTAATGCACCATTATATCTTAAAGAGCTCATAGTGGCATACTACCCCACTAGAGATCATAGTACCATATTACCCCACTAGAGAGATCATAGTACCATATTACCCCACTAGAGATCATAGTACCATATTACCCCACTAGAGAGATCATAGTACCATATTACCCCACTAGAGATCATAGTACCATATTACCCCACTAGAGAGATCATAGTACTATATTACCCCACTAGAGAGATCATAGTACCATATTACCCCACTAGAGAGATCATAGTACCATATTACCCCACTAGAGAGATCATAGTACCATATTACCCCACTAGAGAGATCATAGTACCATATTACCCCACTAGAGAGATCATAGTACCATATTACCCCACTAGAGAGATCATAGTACTATATTACCCCACTAGAGAGATCATAGTACCATATTACCCCACTAGAGAGATCATAGTACCATATTACCCCACTAGAGAGATCATAGTACCATATTACCCCACTAGAGATCATAGTACCATATTACCCCACTAGAGAGATCATAGTACCATATTACCCCACTAGAGAGATCATAGTACCATATTACCCCACTAGAGAGATCATAGTACCATATTACCCCACTAGAGAGCTCATAGTACCATATTACCCCACTAGAGAGATCATAGTACCATATTACCCCACTAGAGAGATCATAGTACTATATTACCCCACTAGAGAGCTCATAGTACCATATTACCCCACTAGAGAGATCATAGTACCATGTTACCCCACTAGAGAGATCATAGTACTATATTACCCCACTAGAGAGATCATAGTACCATATTACCCCACTAGAGAGATCATAGTACCATATTACCCCATTAGAGAAATCATAGTACCATATTACCCCACTAGAGAGATCATAGTACCATATTACCCCACTAGAGATCATAGTACCATATTACCCCACTAGAGAGATCATAGTACCATATTACCCCACTAGAGAGATCATAGTACCATATTACCCCACTAGAGAGATCATAGTACCATATTACCCCACTAGAGAGCTCATAGTACCATATTACCCCACTAGAGAGATCATAGTACCATATTACCCCACTAGAGAGATCATAGTACTATATTACCCCACTAGAGAGCTCATAGTACCATATTACCCCACTAGAGATCATAGTACCATATTACCCCACTAGAGAGATCATAGTACCATATTACCCCACTAGAGATCATAGTACCATATTACCCCACTAGAGATCATAGTACTATATTACCCCACTAGAGATCATAGTACCATATTACCCCACTAGAGATCATAGTACCATATTACCCCACTAGAGAGATCATAGTACCATATTACCCCACTAGAGAGCTCATAGTACCATATTACCCCACTAGAGAGATCATAGTACCATATTACCCCACTAGAGAGCTCATAGTACCATATTACCCCACTAGAGAGCTCATAGTACCATATTACCCCACTAGAGAGATCATAGTACCATATTACCCCACTAGAGAGATCATAGTACCATATTACCCCACCAGAGAGATCATAGTACCATGTTACCCCACCAGAGAGTTACGTTCATTGAATGCAGGGTTACTTGTGGTTCCCAGAGTCTTAACACATAGGTTTGGGGCTAGAGCCTTCAGTTATCAAGCTCCTCTTCTGTGGAATAAGCTTCCACTTTCATGATGCCAACCTCCTGTCCACCCCGCTCATGACCAAGCGCTGAACCTGGGGTGACAGAGCTTTCTCCATCGCTGCCCCCTCCCTCTGGAACTCACTCCCCAAACTCATTACAGACTGCACCAACCTGACAACTTTTAAATCACTAATCAAAACGCACCTTTTTAGATCTGCTTTTAATGTGTAATTACTGCTGTGATTTTATATGATGTCCTTGTTTTATGTTGATTTAAACCATGACTTTGAGTATTTTGAAAAGTGCTATATAAATAAAATGTATTATTATTATTATTATTATTATTATTATTATTATTATTATTATTACACCAGTCAAATGACTCTTTCATGACTCAAAGTGATAAACATTCCAGGACGTTGATGATCATCAGCAGACATGTCGTGACTGATGAAGGTTGTTTGTGTTTCAGACGTTGAGCCTGTTGCGATGCGAGTGGTGAAAGTGAGGCTGCAGAAAAGCAGCTCCTCTGTGGATCTGAATGACCCTGTGGTGATGGAGGGCCTCTTGAAGCAGGTACATCTTCCTCTCAGTAACAACAGAACCAGCAGGTGATACATGTGAGGTAGTGCACTACTAAGAACAATGTAAAGGTGCTCTGTGCAGACGTGGACACGTCATGACTGAAGGTAGACTTGTGTCCAGACAACATGAAACAACAGAGCTGCTCTAGTGGAAACCAGAGTTCTTCTCCAGCAGAGCTTCCACATGAGGACAGTGTGAGACAGGATGCAGAGAAACAGCTTTACTGAAGACTTCTTCTCTCAATGTGTTTGTCTCTCAGCTCAAACAGAAGCTGAAGGACCAGGGGCACGACGACGACATCAAGCTGAGCTGGAAGAAGCAGGCGGATGGAAAAGTCTTCCACAAGGAAGAGAAGAAGAGCAGGAAGAAGGGAAGAGATGAGCTGTAATGTTCCTTCAGTCCACTCTGCTCACAGGCTTCCTTTCTCCTCCTCTTCCTCCCTTTCTTCCTCCTCTTGCTCTCAATCAGTGGTAGAAAGAACCAAAGTCCTGTATGGACCTCATGAGGACCCCGTAGTGAGTTCTAGAGAGGACCTTCAGTTCCTGTTGGAAACCTGTGTGGGATTTTGTTTGCACCCTTAAAGGTAGAAACCTTCATATGTGGTTCTGGGTAAAACTCTTGATGCTTAGTTCTAGGTAGAACTCTGTGTAAAGGAACCTTGAGGAAAGGTTCTCCCTGGAACCAAAGAGGGTTCTCCTCTGGGGACGAACCAAAGACCCTCCAGGGTTCTAGTGAGCACATTTATTTCTAAGAGTGTAGTTACTTTGCAGGGTAAGATGTTTATTATAAAGTGTGTGCTAATCTTATTAATTGTGGCGCATTGTTTTGTAGAAGAATGTTAATAATAATGATGCAATAACATGTTTATTATATTAAAGCTCTCTAAAGAGTTCATTCTGCAGAACGAGTGCTTTTACTTTTGATCATGAGGAACATTCTTCTGTAGTTTTTACGTCATAATTCTGAATGTAGGTGTTTTATTGGTGATGTGTGTTTTCATTGTGATGATGCTTCTTTTGCTTCAATAAAACCTTTGAATGAGCTTTCTGTGTCACAGTTCTTCATGTACTTCAGCTCAGAGTGATGACTGAACAGCCTAACCGTGATGCTGTTCACCTCCCTGCCTGAGGGGGTTGCTGTTGTATAAATTGCCTTGCTCTATGCTTCTTTTCGTTGCTGGTGATTGGACGGTGGTATTTAATACCCCTTTGGGGACTGAGATCATTTTCTTGATTTTACATAATTTCACAAAATTCAACTTTAAATGTCACTTGCATGCTAGCTATATACCAAAGTGTTATCTGTATGATGAGGCACTATTGTCCTCAGGCACAAGTGTAAAATGATATTATGGCCTTACAGCTAAAAGATTGAAGCTTGATTATCCAATTTCTTTATATCTCTTTACTCATGTGATCGAACTTATTTGGTGGTTGAAATTGTTTTACTAAAGGTCTTAGGTTCACAAAAGCACTGAAAAACATGAAAACATTTGTAGATACAAGTTAATACATGTCTAATACTAAATTCCTTACAGTTTTCAGGACAAGACATTTTAGCTGGGTAGTGTGCTATCTATCTTCATGAAAACCAGTGTCTCTATGCAGCGCAGCTGGGCGGGTCGGTCTTTTGGGATTTTTAGGGAGTGTTCACTGAGTAGCTTCACACAAAATGTCGACGGACACCCGAATTGACAAATCACAGTGAAAGACGGAGCTCCACACAGACTCCAACCTAACAACAACAAAATCTAATTTCTGGAAGGTTTTTTCATGGAGCGATTGGGGCGGACCCCAGAGGGTTTCCACATGCAGCATGGACTTCTATACAACCAGAGGAGTCGCCCCCTGGTGGTCAGGAGAGAGAATGCAGCTTTAACACATGAAGCATAGACTTCTATACAACCAGAGGAGTCGCCCCCTGGTGGTCTGGAGAGAGAATGCAGCTTCAACACATGAAGCATAGACTTCTATACAACCAGAGGAGTCGCCCCCTGGTGGTCAGGAGAGAGAATGCAGCTTTAACACATGAAGCATAGACTTCTATACAACCAGAGGAGTCGCCCCCTGGTGGTCAGGAGAGGGAATGCAGCTTTAACACATGAAGCATAGACTTCTATACAACCAGAGGAGTCGCCCCCTGGTGGTCAGGAGAGAGAATGCAGCTTTAACACATGAAGCATAGACTTCTATACAACCAGAGGAGTCGCCCTCTGGTGGTCAGGAGAGAGAATGCAGCTTTAATACATGAAGCATAGACTTCTATACAACCAGAGGAGTCGCCCCCTGGTGGTCAGGAGAGAGAATGCAGCTTTAACACATGAAGCATAGACTTCTATACAACCAGAGGAGTCGCCCCCTGGTGGTCAGGAGAGGGAATGCAGCTTTAACACATGAAGCATAGACTTCTATACAACCAGAGGAGTCGCCCCCTGGTGGTCAGGAGAGAGAATGCAGCTTTAACACATGAAGCATAGACTTCTATACAACCAGAGGAGTCGCCCCCTGGTGGTCAGGAGAGAGAATGCAGAACACAGGACGCTTAGATTCACTCTTCAGAACTGGAGGTTGTTTCCTGGTTGTTCTGCAACAGAATCGGTTCTATCAGAACTGCAGAATATTTCTTCATTGAAAGACAGCAAAGAACGACCCTGAAGATATACTTCACATATTTCACTATTTTTCAGATTATGACAATATTCTGAATTTGAAACATAAGCTTTGATTTCAAAGATCCGAAGCTTTTATTCACAAACTAAAACCAGTCACTGTGTTGCTGTTAACCACCTCATCGGTCCATCCATTCCTGCATCCTCCAATCAAAGTGCTCAGCACTTTGTCGTTCAGTATGTGTGTGTGTGTGTGTGTGTGTGTGTGTGTGTGTGTGTGTGTGTGTGTGTGTGTGTGTGTGTGTGTCAGGACTCTGATCTGAAAGTCTGGTACTTCTTTTTGAAACACACCTAAACATTTATTTACAAATACATTCAAACACAACCAGGAGCTAGTTGTTAGACAGCAAATAGCACCGCAGAGTAAACACGTTTGGGTTGAAAACAACAAAAACCACAACAACAAAAAGAATCTCTACAGGCAGAAGAAACAACACTTTACACTGTTAGGACTCAAACCACCGGCATGAAAATAGTGATGCAACAGGAAGAAGTCATCACAGGAGAGGAACCAGAGTGTATGTATATATATATATATATATATATATATATATATATATATATATATATATATATATATATATATATATATATATATATATATATATATATAAATATATATATATATATATATATATATATATATATATATATAAAATTGTCAAAATGTATATTTTAATATTTCCTATTGAGTCTTCGTTATATTAATAATATATTATAATTACAATATAGTATGTTATAATAATATATCATAATTATAACGTCTGAACACATGAATCATTCTTTTGTGGTTTATGAACAGGAACGCGGCACAGAGCCGTTACCTGATTGGTCGACACATCGACCAATCACCTGCCATCTACCTGCTCTGTGCTGCTGAAAGGCATTCTGGGAACTGTAGGAAATCACAAACCAAGGCAGAAAAAGCGAGACAAAAAATAAAATAATAATAAGTGCTTGAAGCAGACGGTGGATTGCACCGCGTGAGAGCGTCATGTTTCTGACACGTCTTCATATTCATGTCAATCATCTCTTCAGTTTCAACGCCAGCATCACACCACGATCACATCTGATCCCATCACACCACGATCACATCTGATCCCATCACACCACGATCACATCTGATCCCATCACACCACGATCACATCTGATCCCATCACACCACGATCACATCTGATCCCATCACACCACCAACACATCTGATCCCATCACACCACGATCACATCTGATCCCATCACACCACGATCACATCTGATCCCATCACACCACGATCACATCTGATCCCATCACACCATGATCACATCTGATCCCATCACACCACGATCACATCTGATCCCATCACACCACGATCACATCTGATCCCATCACACCACCAACACATCTGATCCCATCACACCATGAACAGATCTGATCCCATCACACCACCAACACATCTGATCCCATCACACCACGATCACATCTGATCCCATCACACCATGAACAGATCTGATCCCATCACACCACCAACACATCTGATCCCATCACACCACCAACACATCTGATCCCATCACACCACCAACACATCTGATCCCATCACACCATGATCACATCTGATCCCATCACACCACCAACACATCTGATCCCATCACACCATGATCACATCTGATCCCATCACACCACCAACACATCTGATCCCATCACACCATGAACAGATCTGATCCCATCACACCATGATCACATCTGATCCCATCAGAAGCAACGTTTGAAATTTTACATTTTCACTAATTTAAACTTGGGATTAACGGATGGATGTGGGAGAAAAATGTGACAGCAAATAATTCAAAAGAAAAAAACATATGGAAAAGGAAGAGAGAAAGAAGTTATAGGAAGTGAAAAGGAAGTTATAGGAAGTGAAAAGGAAGTTATAGGAAGTGAAAAGGAAGTTATAGGAAGTGAAAAGGAAGTTATAGGAAGTGAAAAGGAAGGGAAATTGAAGTTAAAGGAAGTGTAAAAGAAGTGAAAAGGAACTTAAAGGAAGTGGCCACATGTGACGGTTCTCATGAAACCTGAAGTGATGAGTTTCCACCAATCGGCTGTGAGTTCTGAAAGCGATGACATCACCGTCTAGTCCTCTTCTTATTGGCTCACGAGCGGTTTCAAGTTCACACTTTTTCTCTTGTTTTCTTTTTCATGCTCGTTTTTTCACTTTCAATCCAAAATGTTCTCGTTGGTGACGTTCCTTCGGGGCCGCCGCGTTGCATTGTGGGTACTGTAGTCAGCCACCAGGTTAGTACAGCCGCAGCTCTGTCGTGCTCAAGTTAGTGGAACAAATAAAATATAAAGAAGAAAAGAGGCGGTTACATCGGCTGTGATGTCACAGCGTCCGACATTTGCTCCGCCCCTTTCTCTCAGTCTGAGTTTAGTAACAACAACAACAACAGGAAGTCCTTTAATGTCTTCACAGACGTTGGAAAGACTAAATATGAACAGGGCAAACAAATATGGCCGCTGGGAGGTCACCCGAAGAAGATGAGGAGGAAGATGAGGAGGACGAGTTTATCAACTGTTTTATCACTAAAGGAAATCAGCTTTTTAGACAGAATTAAGAAAAATAAATAAAGTAAACAGGAAGTGTTGCTTCCTGTTGACGTTTGTTAAAAGTGGAGATATTATAATATGTTTTTTAATGTATCATTGTCATGAATAAAGAGCTCAACGTTGTGATTCTTACTAAAACCTTTCTGTGCAAACTTGAGTCCTGAAATCATAAAGTTCTTAAAGGTACAGTGCACCTGAATATAATGTGAATCTGT
>NW_027176153.1:846972-861972 GCF_023055335.1 Clinocottus analis
AAAGTGTGTGTGTGTGTGTGTGTGTGTGTGTGTGTGTGTGTGTGTGTGTGTGTGTGTGTGTGTGTGTGTGTGTGTGTGTGTGTGTGTGTGTGTGTGTGTGTGTGTGTCCTACGTGTCCAGTAGGGGGCAGTGTGCCAGTGCTGGTTGTCGTGAGTGAAGCAGGTGAGTCCGGGCATCGAACATGTGTCGTTGTTTCTGATCCTCTTGATAATCTTCCTCATCTTCTTCCTCCTCTTTTGCTCCTTCAGAAGCCACGCCTTCTTGTCCCGAGCCCCGCCCTTCCTGCACACACACAGATAAAACACACATAATGCACACATACACGTTCACACACACACACACACACACTTCAGTGCGTTTGTTGTGAGCCGCGGACGTCGCCATGTTGAGAGCCGTTGAGAGTCAATCAAAATGCTTCCAATCTCAAGCGACGTACCTTTCCACTTCCTTTCCACTTCCTTTCACTTCCTTTTCACTTCAGTTCACTTCCTTTTCACTTCCTTTTTACTCCCTTTCATTTCCTTTTCAGTTCCTTTTCACTTCACGTGAGTACAGCCGAGAAACTACGTCCTGTACTACATCTCAGAGGTACATGTTGTACATTTTATGTGCAGAAATTGGAGAATTCTGGGAAAACGGGAAGATTGACATAACAGAACACCATTTGATTTAGAACTGGTCCCACTGACCCAGACCGGGTCAGACTGGGTCAGACCGGGTCAGACCGGGTCAGACTGTTCAGACTGGTCAGACTGGGTCAGACTGGTCCTGCTGGGTCTCACAGTAAACCTCTGGTCCTCACCTGAAGGGGTGTCCTCCACCTGCTCGGTACCTCAGCTTGTTCTTCAGTTTGGACTTATACCTGGAAAACACACACGTTACCACACTGGCCTGGTCACACACTGTGTGTGTGTGTGTGTGTGTGTGTGTGTGTGTCTGTGTGTGTCTCACTCACAGGTATTTATTACAGTCACACTCCAGGGGGCGGGCCTTCTTCAGGTGACCTCTGACCTCTCTCAGGTTCTTGATCTTCGTCTGCAGCGTCTCGATCTGACAGGAAGAGAAAACCTTCAGCCTCGAGTTCCTGTACACTACGTGTACTTTGTACTGCACCGCAGTATTCTGACACAGTGTGTTACTTTACCAACAAAAACATGTAACTGGAAGTGTGTCTTAAGTAACAGAGTATTTATCTGTCTAGTACTAGTACCTTCCTGTAGTAACAGAGTATTTATCTGTCTAGTACTAGTACCTTCCTGTAGTAACAGAGTATGTATCTGTCTAGTACTAGTACCTTCCTGTAGTAACAGAGTATGTATCTGTCTAGTACTAGTACCTTCCTGTAGTAACAGAGTATGTATCTGTCTAGTACTAGTACCTTCCTGTAGTAACAGAGTATTTATCTGTCTAGTACTAGTACCTTCCTGTAGTAACAGAGTATGTATCTGTCTAGTACTAGTACCTTCCTGCAGTAACAGAGTATTTATCTGTCTAGTACTAGTACCTTCCTGCAGTAACAGAGTATTTCCCCGTACTAGTACCTTCCTGCAATAACAGAGTATTTCCCCGTACTAGTACCTCGTGGTCGATGTGCAGCTTGTGGTCCTTCCAGGCCTGAAGAGACTGATACACTCTAGTGTCACACTGGACGGAGGTGTTGGGAAGAATGGAACATCTGGAGGAACAAGAAGGAACACAGAGTGGAACATCTGGAGGAACAAGAAGGAACACAGAGTGGAACATCTGGAGGAACAAGAAGGAACACAGAGTGGAACATCTGGAGGAACAAGAAGGAACACAGAGTGGAACATCTGGAGGAACAAGAAGGAACACAGAGTGGAACATGTAGAGGAACATGTAGAGGAACAAGAAGGAACACAGAGTGGAACATGTAGAGGAACATGTAGAGGAACATGTAGAGGAATAAGAAGGAACACAAAGTGGAACATCTGGAGGAACAAGAAGGAACACAGAGTGGAACATGTAGAGGAACAAGAAGGAACACAGAGTGGAACATGTAGAGGAACATGTAGAGGAACATGTAGAGGAACATGTAGAGGAACATGTAGAGGAATAAGAAGGAACACAAAGTGGAACATGTAGAGGAACATGTAGAGGAACATGTAGAGGAACAAGAAGGAACACAAAGTGGAACATGTAGAGGAACATGTAGTGGAACATGTAGAGGAACAAGAAGGAACACAAAGTGGAACATGTAGAGGAACATGTAGAGGAACATGTAGAGGAACATGTAGAGGAATAAGAAGGAACACAAAGTGGAACATGTAGAGGAACATGTAGAGGAACATGTAGTGGAACATGTAGAGGAACAAGAAGGAACACAAAGTGGAACATGTAGAGGAACATGTAGTGGAACATGTAGAGGAACATGTAGAGGAACATGTAGAGGAATAAGAAGGAACACAAAGTGGAACATGTAGAGGAACAAGAAGGAACACAGAGTGGAACATGTAGAGGAACATGTAGAGGAACATGTAGAGGAACATGTAGAGGAACATGTAGAGGAACAACACCCGACTGTAACAGAAGTTCACTGTTATTTTGTAACTTTCCCACTTTTTCCTGAATGTGTTGCTTCATAAAATAAATATTCTTCTCCTTGAAATATTTCACAGCCGGTGGGTTGTGTGATAGTTGTGTGATAGTTGTGTGATTGTTGTCGTGTTAGTTGTGCTAGTTGTCAAACAATACCAAAGGAACACCAAAAAGGCCTGTGATGATGTATTAAAGTGTTCAAACGTACCTGGACAGTTGATTCTACGAGACCAACGGACTATTGATCCGTTTCATTGATCCTGTCCATGGGTAGAGAATCTTCAACATCGGCTCACCTGTGTGTGACCTTGTGGGAGTTGGGCGTGGCCACGGCGTTGGGAACTCCTCCCATCCCGCTGAACTCGTCCTCGGACTCGTTTCTGATTGGCCGAGCCCAGTCGGCTCCGTCCAGAGAGCTGCGGTTGACGGGGAAGCTGTTGGTCATGTGTGCAGAGCGGCTGAATCGGTTCCTGGAGTAACTCTTCAGGGCCTTGAACTCTGACCCAGAAACAGAAGAACACAGTTCAGTCGTTTGAATCAACAACTTCTTCTCTTCAGTGGCAAAGTAACGAAGACCAAGACGCTAGTGTTCGTGTGTCTACTACCGAACACTTCATACTGTACACTTCATAAAGTACACTACACTACCGAACACTTCATACTGTACACTTCATAAAGTACACTACATACAGTACACTTCATACAGTACACTTCATACTGTACACTTCATAAAGTACACTACATACAGTACACTTCATACAGTACACTTCATACTGTACACTTCATAAAGTACACTACACTACCGAACACTTCATACAGTACACTTCATACTGTACACTTCATACTGTACACTTCATACTGTACACTTCATACAGTACACTACACTACCGAACACTTCATACAGTACACTTCATACTGTACACTTCATACAGTACACTTCATACTGTACACTACACTACCGAACACTTCATACAGTACACTTCATACAGTACACTTCATACAGTACACTTCATACAGTACACTTCATACAGTACACTTCATACTGTACACTACACTACCGAACACTTCATACAGTACACTTCATACAGTACACTTCATACTGTACACTTCATACTGTACACTTCATACTGTACACTTCATACAGTACACTTCATACTGTACACTACACTACCGAACACTTCATACTGTACACTTCATACAGTACACTTCATACTGTACACTTCATACTGTACACTTCATACAGTACACTTCATACTGTACACTTCATACTGTACACTTCATACTGTACACTTCATAAAGTACACTACACTACCGAACACTTCATACAGTACACTTCATACTGTACACTTCATACAGTACACTTCATACTGTACACTTCATACAGTACACTTCATACTGTACACTTCATACTGTACACTTCATACAGTACACTTCATACTGTACACTTCATACAGTACACTTCATACTGTACACTTCATACTGTACACTTCATACTGTACACTTCATAAAGTACACTACACTACCGAACACTTCATACAGTACACTTCATACTGTACACTTCATACAGTACACTTCATACTGTACACTTCATACTGTACACTTCATACAGTACACTACACTACCGAACACTTCATACTGTACACTTCATACAGTACACTTCATACTGTACACTTCATACTGTACACTTCATACAGTACACTTCATAAAGTACACTCTTCTTCCGCCATGTAGCCAAGATGGCGCCCGTCTAGTGCGAGGCGTGTCCATCGCTTTACACTGAATCTTTTGACCGTTTGCAGAGCGCCATGCGGGTTCTTTCAGTGCTCTGAGTTCTGCTGGTTCTGTCAGCGTGGCGCACTAAACACTGGAAGTCAGAGCTCAAAGTGCTCAAGTGTCTGGTAGTAGACACGGTCTTAGGGTCCGGGTGGGCGGTGCAGTTTCCACCTCGGACACTAGAGGTCAGCACCACATCAGGACCCACAGTGAGCTGCCGGAAACCAGAAAAGTCAATCTGATCATGTGATCGTTGGTGAGTTTGATGCTGATGAGAGAACCTCTACTTGGATGCTCGAGGCGGATTGATTTTTATGAAAAACATTCTAGATCCAGAAAACTCTGGATTTTTAGTAAACCCTCACAAATACACAGCAACAAACTCGTGACTTGTATTATTCCTGTTTGTTTTGTGTTATCAGACGTTGTTTTATGTACATTGTGACTTCTTGGTTCTGGTGAGTCCGGGCATGTGTGATGAAGCAGAATGACTCATGGTCGTCTTACTGCATTTCCCTGTGAATAAGATCAAGAATCCTTGTGCAACGGTCACATCTTGAAGCTGAAGTCCAGTTTCTGACAGTAAGAGAAATTATTATATCGTTCTACCAATAACTCACCTTCTTTCAGACACAAGGAAATATAACATTTATTTATATTTATTTCATTACTTTGTCTATTAACATCTGTAGATTTCTTTCTAAATTCACCTTAACCCGCCATTACATAATGCCTTATATGCACATTTAAACATATTATTTAATAAAACTTGTAATACAATAAATCCTCCTCTTCAGGTCAGTAATCAACTGAGGATGTTTCATGGTGATAGAAATCCTCAGGAAACACGTATTTCCCAGGAAGTAATGCCCCCTATCGCCCCCTGCTGGACTGAACTCGCATCACTCACTCTTCTTGGAGAAGAAAGACTTCTTGTTGAACGGCCTCATCGTGGAGGGTCGCGGGTTCAGAGGCCGGAGGTCGCGCAGGTCGCAGTCGCAGGCGGCGGCGGCGGCGGCGGCGCGGCGGTACAGCTGAGACTTGACGCTGAGCGGACGCTGGCGGCCGGTCGCGCCCCTCTGCAAGCCCGGAGCCCCGCCTCCTTCATTCTTGCACTTGAAGAGCCGAAGTTTCCCCGTGGCGTCCTCCACACACTGCCACTTCTGCACACAGACACACAAAGAGCTGTGCGTTACACACTTCAGCCTCTGGAGTCACTGTGGCACCGCGGACAGGTGAGGCCAAAGACACGCAGCTCAGGTCGATTGGAGACTGTGAATAGGTGTGAACGGTTGTCTGTCTCTATGTGAGCCCTGAGATAAACTGGACACCTGGCCAGGTGAACCCTGCCTTCACCCAATGCCTGCTGGGATTCGACTCCAGCCGCCGCTGAACCAGGGAGGCGGCGTTCTCTACACTTTCCACCACAGGAAACATCCTCTCTTTGTCTTTGAGGATTTCTTTCTTTCGTCGCTGTGCAGTTGTTCATTTGCAGCAGCTGAATACATTTCTGTTGTTGACAAAACGCCTGAATTCTTAATCTCACACACACACACACACACACACGCACACACACACACACACACACACACACACACACACACACACACACACACACACACACACACACACACACAGAGCATCCTCTACAGGCTGTTTATCAGAGCCATCCAGCAAGCCAGCAGACACTGTTGCTAAGAAACTAATCAACTGGCTAAAAGGATTTCTCGACAAGTGTAATTAACTTCAAACAAGCATGAACACACACACACACACACACACACACACACACACACACACGCACACACACACACACACACGGCTCCTGAAAGTTTGTGTTGTGCCGCTCCATCTTGATTCTCCTCACGTCGGCTCTCTTTGACTCCGAGCGCTCGGTCCGTGGTGCTCGTTAGCGGCGGTTCTTGTGTCTGTTTGAGGAGAAGACATCTGGTCTCCATCCCTCTTGCTGGTCTACTCGCTTTCTTCTCAGTCTTTGTTTGTCGGTTGCAGCCAGAAGGCATCGCACTTTTCCTGCCTTCATCCCAGAACTGTTCCCTGTTCTGAGATGTGAACGTCTCAGCTCCATTTAGTCATTTTTAACATGTGAAGAGAGTAAAGACTCATGAGTAACGGGACTGGGATCTGGACTGAAGGAGGGACATCAAGAGGGAAGCAATGGGATAAGGACCAGGACCAGGAGGACCATGGAGTAGGACTAGAAGGAGGAGGACCAGGAGGACATCAGGAAGACTGGAAGGAGGACCAGGAGGACAAGAGTAGGACTGGAAGGAGGACTAGGAGGACTGGAAGGAGGACTGGAAGGAGGACCAGGAGGACATCAGGAAGACTGAAAGGAGGACCAGGAGGACTAGAATAGGACTGGAAGGAGGAGGACCAGGAGGACATCAGGAAGACTGGAAGGAGGAGGACCAGGAGCACATCAGGAAGACTGGAAGGAGGACCAGGAGGACAAGAGTCGGACTGGAAGGAGGACCAGGAGGACAAGACTAGAACTGGAAGGAGGACCAGGAGGACATCAGGAAGACTGGAAGGAGGACCAGGAGGACTAGAGTCGGACTGGAAGGAGGACCAGAAGGACAAGACTAGAACTGGAAGGAGGACCAGGAGGACATCAGAAAGACTGGAAGGAGGACCAGGAGGACTAGAGTCGGACTGGAAGGAGGAGGACATCAGGAAGACTGGAAGGAGGACCAGAAGGACAAGACTAGAACTGGAAGGAGGACCAGGAGGACATCAGGAGGACTGGAAGGAGGACCAGGAGGACGAGAGTAGGACTGGAAGGAAGACCAGGAGGACAAGAGTAGGACTGGAAGGAGGACCAGGAGGACATCAGGAGGACTGGAAGGAGGACTAGGAGGACAAGAGTATGACTGGAAGGAAGACCAGGAGGACTGGAAGGAGGATCAGGAGAAGAATAACTGGAAGAACTCCTCCTTCCAGTTATTCTTCTCCAAGACAGGAGTGGGACTATAGGGAGTGGGACCAGGGGGACAGTAACTGGAAGGAGGAGGACCAGGAGGACAAGAGTAGGACTAGAAGGAGGAGGACCAGGAGGACAAGAGTAGGACTGCAAGGAGGAGGACCAGGAGGAGAGCAGGAGGGCTTGGAGTGAAGTGATGGGCTTCGGGTGGAAAGCAGCTCAGTACCTGTCCAGTCTGCTGACAGGGCGTCTGGTACTCGGCTCTCTGACAGAGGTCTTTTACTCGTTGGTATTTGGGCAGGAAGTTCTCCTCTTGCGACACTTCCTTCCCCTCGACCAGCTGGTGCAGCAGCTTCCTGTGGACACACAGACAGTTTCACTTCCCCTCCTGATTAAAGTCTTCCTTGATCTGGATCAGAGGTCTGAGAGGATGCTGTCTGCGGCACCTGTTGTCAGCTCCCTTGGGTTCATATTTAGTAGCAGTGACAATCGCTGTGAGGTGGTGGACTTACCCTCTCTCCACCAGGAACGAGTCCCTCCACACCTTCGGCTTCTTGTTCACTTGGAACCTGAACAAGGACGGAAAGAGCGGTGGGAGTTTAGTAATGAATCCTGCAGGGGTCCACTTCAGTTCCCTCGTTACTTTTACAGGTAACTCCAGGAAACACTCGACAGTCCGCCTGGTAAACGTTCTGGTTGGAGTTCCTCTTTCAATTCCTGAGTTCACTTAGTTCAAATATAAACTTCCCTGGTTTACATCATATCCACAACACACTGCGTCCCCTCGTCCATCTGCTTTCTATTCTGGGATGTTTGTGACTTTAACTTTGAGGAATAACATGTGGATGTCCCTGTTAGAAGAGAACAACCAGTGGAAACAGCTGCAGGACCTTTTCCCTTCGCACAGACAAGTCGGGAGCGACCGTGCAGAAGTGAAAGTAAAAGACTCTCCGGGCCGACGGCCACGTGGCGCTCTGGAGAACAAGTTACTTCAAAAACAAGGAGATGAATCACAGAAAAAACGAAGCATCAGCATGTTGGGGACCAGCTCCAGTCACAAAACTGTGAAATAATACTTATTTCATGGCAAAACATTGTCTGATTCAGGCATGCTGGGTACTGAAATGTGACCTTACAGGAACTATCAGTGTTTGTGAGGATGCGTATCGCTGTGTTAGGCTCCAACAAGCCTCTTGAGTCATGGGGTCGTGTTTCTTACAGAGATCTGAAGCTGTAGAGTGAACTCCTTAATGCTTCAGTTGTTTTTTTTTAAAATTTCAACCATGTGGTTGCAGAGATAATTAAGGCAACGTTTTAAATAGAATAGGCACTGGGGGGGCTTTGTACTTATGAGGTTAACATTACTTTAACCTTTTGGAAACCGTGCGTGAAAATCCTCCCGCTCCAATTTCAAGTCCCAGCATGCCCCATTCAGACAATCTTTTGGCATACAATTTTTTCCTTTTTTGAACATAACGACACAGTGTTTTGACTGAAACTTCTTCCTAACAGGACAAGTCTTTGTTTTATTGTGATTGTTGTTGCAGATTCTGGTTCTTTAGGTCCTAATCTTTCCATAAAGGTCTTATTGATGCTCCAGGAGGCTTTTTTGGGGAATCTGGCTCATATCATGCTGGATGTTCATAGTTACCATCAAAATATTTTTCAAAAGTGATTTTTTTGCAAATATACATTTTTTTCCCAAGACTTTGCTGAACAAATACAAACAATAAACACAAGTATTGGAGTTAGTTTGGGGTTCCTACGAGGACTCAAACAGGAAAAGGAGGTCTGGAGACAGAACTGCTTTCTGTTGGGTTTCTTGCCCTCCAGCGTCCATCATGACGGACAGCAGCGTGCACTGTATTTATTATAAATCAATGAGAGTTACACTTCCAGAAGATGTGTTTCTTGACAAAACACATGGAAACAACATGAACACAATATGAATATGTCTAACCATAACTTTGCACCTGCAGTTGAACATCTTCCAGTCCTGCTTGTTATCCTGTTTGCTCCGAGCTCCCGACCTTTATGTTTGCCTTTTGTTGTCAATTTGATCGTTATGAATATTAACACAACATGTAAATCCCTTCAGGCGGACCAGATGGCACGCAGGTGTTGAAATGAAGCGCTCCAGTCCGGAGACGCGTCTGACCTCCGTCTTCAACAAGCTGGTTATCACATCAAATACAGGTGTGTGTGTGTGTGTGTGTGTGTGTGTGTGTGTGTGTGTGTGTGTGTGTGTGTGTGTGTGTGTGTGTGGTCCTGTACCTGTTGGCAGGCTTGTCGGTCTCCAGCAGAGACAGAATGGACTTCCCGTCCATGTCTGCAGGCGTGTCGAGGCCGGCGATGTCCAGGATGGTCGGAGCCAGATCAATGTTCAGGACCATGTGAGTGTTACTGACACACACACACACACACACACATGCATAATGCATAATGAAACATGTATAATAGTAGTATTGTTATGGTAATACATACGTGGTTTGTGACTGTGAGACGTTTGATGTTTTCATATTTCAGCATTAAATGTGTCGTGTAGAATGCAGCTCTCTCTGAACTCATGATCTCCTCGTGGAACGGATCTGACTCTAATCTACTTTACCAGGACACACACACACACACACACACACACACACACACACACACACACACACACACACACACACACACACACACACACACACACTGCTGCTCCACTGATCCACAGATTTACTTGAGCTTCTCGTCACTTTTATCCTTTAAAATGTAATCTGTTTCTGTCCACTAGGGGGCAGAAACACGGTCCGGACATACTCTCATTATGTTGTACAGGTGAATGTGTGTGTGTGTGTGTGTGTGTGTGTCTGTGTGTGTGTGTGTGTGTGTGTGTGTGTCTGTGTGTGTGTGTGTGTCTGTGTGTGTGTGTGTGTGTGTGTGTGTGTGTGTGTTTACATGGTCCCCTGCTCCACGTTCGGTCCTCGAATAAAGAACGGGACTCGGATGTCAAACTCGTACGGCATGGATTTACCTGCAGACACACACACACACACACACACACACACACACACACACACACACACACACACACACACACACACATATACACTGTTAAATGTGTCTGGAGGAGATCGTTGACTTCACTTTGCGTCCTCGTGTTTTTTTTTACCTTTGACGAGTCCGAACTGTCCGATGTGATAACCGTGATCAGACGTGTAGATGATGTACGTGTTCTCTAACTCGCCCGTCTCCACCAGCATGTTGTAGAGCTGAGAGAGAGAGAGAGAGAGAGAGAGAGAGAGAGAGAGAGAGAGAGAGAGAGAGAGAGAGAGAGAGAGAGAGAGAATTTCTTTAGCTATATTGATGTTTTCTTATCATTTAACTTTGCAAACAGACGTGAAGAAATAGCTGAAACTGTGTGTGTGTGTGTGTGTGTGTGTGTGTGTGTGTGTGTGTGTGTGTGTGTGTGTGAGTGTGTGTGTGTGTGTGTCCTCCACCTTCTCCACGCTGTCGTCCACAGACAGGAGCGTCTGCAGCCGTTTCCTCTGCAGCATGTTGGTGAACTCCATGTGGATGGGCTTCATGGAGCCGGTGTAGCGCATGATCCAGTGCTTGTCCTGGTTGGGAGCGTAGTTGTAACTGGGAGTACTGGGAGGACGAGAGGCAGGAGGAACCCAACAAAGGAATGAGAGTGTGTGTGTGTGTGTGTGTGTGTGTGTGTGTGTGTGTGTGTGTGTGTGTGTGTGTGTGTGTGTGTGTGTGTGTGTAATGAATGCGTCCCCTAAGACCGCTCATTTCTCCTCTCTACTTAATTAAAAGTCCACGTTCAGCTTCCTGCTGAAACCTTCCTCCAACCTTCCTCCAACCTTCCTCCAACCTTCCTCCCAACCTTCCTCCCAACCTTCCTCCAACCTTCCTCCCAACCTTCCTCCAACCTTCCTCCAACCTTCCTCCCAACCTTCCTCCAACCTTCCTCCCAACCTTCCTCACAATCTTCTTCCAACCTTCCTCCAACCTTCCTCCCAACCTTCCTCCCAACCTTCCTCCAACCTTCCTCCAACCTTCCTCCCAACCTTCCTCACAATCTTCTTCCAACCTTCCTCTAAAACTTCCTCCCAACCTTCCTCCAACCTTCCTCCCAACCTTCCTCCAACCTTCCTCCCAACCTTCCTCCCAATCTTCTTCCAACCTTCCTCCAACCTTCCTCCAACCTTCCTCCAACCTTCCTCCCAACCTTCCTCCCAACCTTCCTCCAACCTTCCTCCAACCTTCCTCCCAACCTTCCTCCAACCTTCCTCCAACCTTCCTCCCAACCTTCCTCCCAACCTTCCTCTAAACCTTCCTCCAACCTTCCTCCCAACCTTCCTCCCAACCTTCCTCCCAACCTTCCTCCTAACCTTCCTCCTAACCTTCCTCTAACCTTCCTCCTAACCTTCCTCCTAACCTTCCTCCAACCTTCATCCAACCTTCCTCCTAACCTTCCTCCAACCTTCATCCAACCTTCCTCCAACCTTCCTCCTAACCTTTCTCCAACCTTCATCCAACCTTCCTCCTAACCTTCCTCCAACCTTCATCCAACCTTCCTCCTAACCTTCCTCCAACCTTCCTCCTAACCTTCCTCTAACCTTCCTCCTAACCTTCCTCTAACCTTCCTCCTAACCTTCCTCTAACCTTCCTCCTAACCTTCCTCTAACCTTCCTCCTAACCTTCCTCTAACCTTCCTCTAACCTTCCTCTAACCTTCCTCCTAACCTTCCTCTAACCTTCCTCCTAACCTTCCTCCTAACCTTCCTCTAACCTTCCTCTAACCTTCCTCTAACCTTCCTCTAACCTTCCTCCTAACCTTCCTCTAACCTTCCTCCTAACCTTCCTCCTAACCTTCCTCTAACCTTCCTCTAACCTTCCTCTAACCTTCCTCCTAACCTTCCTCTAATCTTCCTCCTAACCTTCCTCCTAACCTTCCTCTAACCTTCCTCCTAACCTTCCTCCTAACCTTCCTCTAACCTTCCTCTAACCTTCCTCTAACCTTCCTCCTAACCTTCCTCTAACCTTCCTCCTAACCTTCCTCCTAACCTTCCTCTAACCTTCCTCTAACCTTCCTCTAACCTTCCTCTAACCTTCCTCTAACCTTCCTCCTAACCTTCCTCCTAACCTTCCTCTAACCTTCCTCTAACCTTCCTCCTAACTTTCCTCTAACCTTCCTCCTAACCTTCCTCCTAACCTTCCTCTAACCTTCCTTCTAACCTTCCTCCTAACCTTCCTCTAACCTTCCTCTAACCTTCCTCCTAACCTTCCTCTAACCTTCCTCCTAACCTTCCTCCTAACCTTCCTCTAACCTTCCTCCTAACCTTCCTCCTAACCTTCCTCTAACCTTCCTCCTAACCTTCCTCTAACCTTCCTCCTAACCTTCCTCTAACCTTCCTCTAACCTTCCTCCTAACCTTCCTCTAACCTTCCTCTAACCTTCCTCTAACCTTCCTCCTAACCTTCCTCCTAACCTTCCTCTAACCTTCCTCCTAACCTTCCTCTAACCTTCCTCCTAACCTTCCTCTAACCTTCCTCCTAACCTTCCTCTAACCTTCCTCCTAACCTTCCTCTAACCTTCCTCCTAACCTTCATCTAACCATCCTCCTAACCTTCCTCTAACCTTCCTCTAACCTTCCTCCTAACCTTCCTCTAACCTTCCTCCTAACCTTCCTCTAACCTTCCTCCTAACCTTCCTCTAACCTTCCTCTAACCTTCCTCCTAACCTTCCTCTAACCTTCCTCCTAACCTTCCTCTAACCTTCCTCCTAACCTTCCTCTAACCTTCCTCCTAACCTTCCTCTAACCTTCCTCCTAACCTTCCTCTAACCTTCCTCTAACCTTCCTCCTAACCTTCCTCTAACCTTCCTCTAACCTTCCTCCTAACCTTCCTCTAACCTTCCTCCTAACCTTCCTCTAACCTTCCTCCTAACCTTCCTATAACCTTCCTCCTAACCTTCCTCCTAACCTTCCTCCTAACCTTCCTCTAACCTTCCTCCTAACCTTCCTCTAACCTTCCTCCTAACCTTCCTCCTAACCTTCCTCCTAACCTTCCTCTAACCTTCCTCTAACCTTCCTCCTAACTTTCCTCTAACCTTCCTCCTAACCTTCCTCCTAACCTTCCTCTAACCTTCCTTCTAACCTTCCTCCTAACCTTCCTCTAACCTTCCTCTAACCTTCCTCCTAACCTTCCTCTAACCTTCCTCCTAACCTTCCTCCTAACCTTCCTCTAACCTTCCTCCTAACCTTCCTCCTAACCTTCCTCTAACCTTCCTCCTAACCTTCCTCTAACCTTCCTCCTAACCTTCCTCTAACCTTCCTCTAACCTTCCTCCTAACCTTCCTCTAACCTTCCTCTAACCTTCCTCCTAACCTTCCTCTAACCTTCCTCCTAACCTTCCTCTAACCTTCCTCCTAACCTTCCTCTAACCTTCCTCCTAACCTTCCTCTAACCTTCCTCCTAACCTTCCTCTAACCTTCCTCCTAACCTTCCTCTAACCTTCCTCCTAACCTTCCTCCAACCTTGCCGCAGCTTGTTTTTGGTTTCCTCCTCTAGCTGCCGGCCTGTCTTCGCATTGTGCTTAAAGTTGTATTTGTTTGTAAATGTCTTGCACTGCATGCTATCTTAATTTCTTATCCTCTTGTGCGCTTCATGGACTTGGTTCTGTTCCCACGGTGACGCTCGTGCGCTCTGTGACAGGAGGTCATAGAGCGAGGACCACGCCGCTGATAGCTCATGCTCATAGAAACAACAGCAAAGGAGAAGTGTGGGCCTACATGTGCTGCGAGGCGTTGGGGAAGGCGGTGCTGTACTGCGGCGCCGAGTCCTCGGGTCCGTGCGGCGCCGCGTGGCTCAGCACCATCAACACCGGCCGGTGAGGGTACACTCGCTTCGACGAGCGGAAGTACCGGATGGACTCGGCCGTGATGAGGTCGGTCAGGTAGTCCTGCATAGACACGCATTGTGTTACTGACAGTGTTGGTCGTGTGCGTGTGTGTGTGTGTGTGTGTGTGTGTGTGTGTGTGTGTGTGTGTGTGTGTGTGTGTGTGTGTGTACCTGTGGGTACTGCGCTCCGTGTTTCTCTCGCTCTCCGTTCCTGCTCAGTGTGTAGTTGTAGAATCGGCTGTTCTTCACCAGACCGAGCCACTGCCTCCAGCCGGGGGGGACGTAGGACCCGTTGTACTCGTTCAGGTACTTCCCAAAGAACGCTGCACACACACACACACACACACACACACACACACACACACACACTCACACACACACACACACGCACAGTCAAAATCACAAAGTTGTAATACAAACCTCCACCTGTGTGTGTGTGTGTGTGTGTGTGTGTGTGTGTGTGTGTGTGTGTGTGTGTGTGTGTGTGTGTGTGTGTGTGTACCTGTCCTGTATCCGGTGCTGTTGAGGTAAACCCCGAAGGTTCTTGGTTCATGCTGCCGTTGCCATGACGGCGAGGAGCAGTTCTCGTTGTTGGTGTAGGTGTTGTGGTTGTGAACGTACCTGAAGACACAAAGTTACATATTATATATATATATATATATATATATATATATATATATATATATATATATATATATATATATATATATATATATGTAATATATAGAGATATGTAATCTCTGTCTGACTTACTTCCCAGTGAGCATGCTGGATCGTGACGGACAGCACATGGGCGTGGTCACAAAGGCGTTGGAGAAGGAAGTCCCGCCCTCCTCCATGAT
>NW_027176153.1:874472-879472 GCF_023055335.1 Clinocottus analis
AGATCTGGTTGTCGGCTGTCTGCTGGAGACCAGCTGGAGCAGAAGAAGAAAAACATCCAGATGTTGCTTTAAAGCCGTGAATACGTTCTGAAAAAAGTATCGAGACCCACGAAGACCAGACGGCCGGGAACACGTTGAACTGGATAATCTTGTCTCGTTGGATGATCTGATTACACCCAGAATGCAGCGGGAACATGAATTATCTGGTGTTTCTGCACCGAGGATGACGAGGACATCCGTCAAAATGTATAATTCATACAGCAACCCATGCGGAGAAGGAACATGTCAAGTTCGGGTGAGACGGAGGACGAGAGAGACGAGAGAGACGAGAGGGACGAGACGAGAGAGACGAGAGGGACGAGAGGGACGAGAGGGACGAGAGAGACGAGAGAGACGAGAGAGACGAGACGAGAGAGATGAGACGAGAGAGACGAGAGGGACGAGAGGGACGAGACGAGAGAGACGAGAGGGACGAGAGGGACGAGAGAGACGAGAGAGACGAGAGAGACGAGACGAGAGAGATGAGACGAGAGAGACGAGAGGGACGAGAGGGACGAGACGAGAGAGACGAGAGGGACGAGAGGGACGAGAGAGACAAGAGAGACGAGAGGGACGAGAGAGACAAGAGAGACGAGAGGGACGAGAGAGACAAGAGAGACGAGAGGGACGAGAGAGACAAGAGAGACGAGAGGGACGAGAGAGACAAGAGAGACGAGAGGGACGAGAGAGACAAGAGAGACGAGAGGGACGAGAGAGACAAGAGAGACGAGAGGGACGAGAGGGACGAGAGAGACGAGAGGGACGAGAGGGACGAGAGAGACGAGAGGGACGAGAGGGACGAGAGAGACGAGAGAGACGAGAGAGACGAGAGAGACGAGAGGGACGAGAGGGACGAGAGAGACGAGAGGGACGAGAGGGACGAGAGGGACGGGAGAGACGAGAGAGACGAGAGAGACGAGAGAGACGAGAGAGACGAGAGAGACGAGAGGGACGAGAGAGACGAGAGGGACGAGAGGGACGAGAGGGACGGGAGAGACGAGAGAGACGAGAGAGACGAGAGAGACGAGAGAGACGAGAGGGACGAGAGAGACGAGAGGGACGAGAGGGACGAGAGGGACGGGAGAGACGAGACGAGAGAGACGAGAGGGACGAGAGGGACGGGAGAGACGAGACGAGAGAGACGAGAGGGACGAGAGGGACGAGAGAGACAAGAGAGACGAGAGAGACGAGAGGGACGAGAGGGGAACTTCAGCCGAGCTGCATTGAGGCCGATGAGGTGGATTGAGAGACGTCAGCTCAGCGTATCACAGCTGACGCTCTGATCCAGGAAGTTGTTTAACGAAATGATGGTGAGAAACACGCAGAGAAAAGAACCTTTTCACGAGCGGAGAGTTTGATTGTTCAAGCTCTGTGTTCCCTTAGTCATACGTTCCCTCACCTCTACGTTCCCTCACCTCTATGTTCCCTCACCTCTACGTTCCCTCACCTCTACGTTCCCTCATCTCTACGTTCCCTCACCTCTATGTTCCCTCACCTCTATGTTCCCTCACCTCTACGTTCCCTCATCTCTACGTTCCCTCACCTCTATGTTCCCTCACCTCTATGTTCCCTCACCTCTACGTTCCCTCACCTCTATGTTTCTTCTCCTCCTCCTCCTCCTCCTCCTTCTTCTTCTTCTTCTTCTTCTTCTTCTTCTTCTTCTTCTTCTTCTTCTTCTTCTTCTTCTTCTCCTTCTTCTTCCTGATGATTCACCGTTTGAAATGAATCTGTGAAGCTTTGTTCAAACTAAAATATCCTCCTCGCTTCCCTCTCAGAGTCTCTCTGAAGGTCAGCAGCTCCATCGCGGCGCTCTATAACGATTACCAATTTCATCAATTCTGCTACAGCGGTGTGTGTGTGTGTGTGTGTGTGTGTGTGTGTGTGGAGGGGGGCGGGGCTTCATCATCAACAGCGCTAGGAGAAGGCTCACCAATCACAGCTGCTTTGAGATAAAGAGAGAAAACGCTCGCCGACCTTCTGCTCACAAAGTGAAAAAGACAATTAAGGAGGCGCTGATGTGAAGTTACACTGCGGCAGCACCGCCCCCTCCAGGCCGCAGTGGTCACTACAGCCACCACGCGCCAACGAATGGGAGGCCATGAACGGCAGATCATCCTCTGGGGAGCAGGACTCCTGACCCGACGTGAAGGCTGCTGGTCCTCAGGTCCTGTTGGCTGATGGTGATGTCTGTGTTCCTGACGCTTCATTACTGAAGGCAATGCTCAAGACAATGCTCAACACAACGCTCAACACAACGCTCAACACAACGCTCAACACAATGCTCAACACAATGCTCAACATAATGTTCAACACAATGTTCAACACAATGCTCAACATAATGTTCAACACAATGTTCAACACAATGTTCAACACAATGTTCACCACAATGCTAAACACAATGCTCAACACAATGTTCAACACAATGCTCAACACAATGTTCAACACAATGTTCAACATAATGTTCAACACAATGTTCAACACAATGTTCAACATAATGTTCAACACAATGTTCAACAATGCTCAACACAACGCTCAACACAATGTTCAACACAATGTTCAACACAATGCTCAACACAACACTCAACACAATGTTCAACACAACGTTCAACACAATGCTCAACACAATGCTCAACACAACGTTCAACACAATGCTCAACACAATGTTCAACACAATGTTCAACACAATGTTCAACACAATGCTCAACACAATGCTCAACACAATGTTCAACAATGCTCAACACAACGCTCAACACAATGTTCAACACAATGTTCAACACAATGCTCAACACAACACTCAACACAATGTTCAACACAATGTTCAACACAATGTTCAACACAATGCTCAACACAACACTCAACACAATGTTCAACACAACGTTCAACACAATGCTCAACACAATGCTCAACACAACGTTCAACACAATGCTCAACACAATGTTCAACACAATGTTCAACACAATGTTCAACACAATGCTCAACACAATGCTCAACACAATGTTCAACACAATGCTCAACACAATGCTCAACACAATGTTCAACACAATGTTCAACACAATGCTCAACACAATGCTCAACACAATGCTCAACACAATGTTCAACACAATGTTTATAGGTAAACGTTGGTAACCGTTGAGTTTCAGTATTTTGGTAAAGTTGCCGCGGCGATGTTTCACTGAATCCTTAAAAAGAAGCTCTCCATGTTGGATCTCACAGACACACTCCTGTCACCCTGCGGCCTGTGGAGTCCAACAAAGCAACACAACTCATTCACTTCCTCCTATTAGCACCTGTAGCGTCAGATAACCAACAGGTGAGGGTTCCTCACGGGATGTCTTCTCCTTCCTGCTCTCACCTGACACACAGCTTCATACGGAAATATGTGTCTCGCCACTTTTTGCTCACAGTTTAGGTTTAAAAAAAGAAAGTGTGTTTCAGCGTGCCTTAAGTTCAGGAAGTGGGTCGGTTCAGGCGCTTCCTTCAGGAGCAGAAGTGTGTTTCACATGAACAGGGTCTCCTGGTCCAGGCCCTGCGTTGAACAGGGTCTCCTGGTCCAGGCCCTGCGTTGAACAGGGTCTCCTGGTCCAGGCCCTGCGTTGAACAGGGTCTCCTGGTCCAGGCCCTGCGTTGAACAGGGTCTCCTGGTCCAGGCCCTGCGTTGAACAGGGTCTCCTGGTCCAGGCCCTGCGTTGAACAGGGTCTCCTGGTCCAGGCCCTGCGTTGAACAGGGTCTCCTGGTCCAGGCCCTGCGTTGAACAGGGTCTCCTGGTCCAGGCCCTGCGTTGAACAGGGTCTCCTGGTCCAGGCCCTGCGTTGAACAGGGTCTCCTGGTCCAGGCCCTGCGTTGAACAGGGTCTCCTGGTCCAGGCCCTGCGTTGAATAGGGTCTCCTGGTCCAGGCCCTGCGTTGAACAGGGTCTCCTGGTCCAGGCCCTGCGTTGAACAGGGTCTCCTGGTCCAGGCCCTGCGTTCGGTCAACGTGTCTGCAGACCTGTTGGAGTCTTTCCTCTTCTCCACATTTACTCTTCACACGCTCCTGAAAGCAGCTGGAAGCATCCAGCAGCGGAACCCCGCCCCTTCTGAGGGTCGAAATGCTGCCTTCAACACACACACACACACACACACACACACACACACACACACACACACACACACACACACACACACACACACACACTTTGAGTGTGTAAAATGCCTTTCTATTGAACAGAAGAGACCCTGCTGTTCTTTACATTTGTACATGTGACCCCAATGACCCAACACACACACACACACACACACACACACACACACACGTACACACATGTACACACACTTTCCAAATGAATCGGTGTTTGAAAAAAGCAAGAAAAAGTTAAAAAAAAAAGAAAAGTGAAGCACGGCGTGTGTGTGTGTGTGTGTGTGTGTGTGTGTGTGTGTGTGTGTGTGTGCATGTGTGTGTTTGTGTGTGTGTGTGTGTGTGAAATGTTCTGTTTCTGCTGACATTCTATAAATTCAGTCATAAAGTACAGAAGCCCAAAAGGTTTTTTTTTAAAATTAAAATGGAATTCCTGTGATTCATTTATAAAGAAATGTTATAAATTAATTGAATTTACACATTCAGCATAAAAGTGTTATTAATGCAGTTTAATTTCAGCTCGTTACAGTTTTAGTATTTTGTTTTTAAAATGGTCACAGTGCAAAAGTCTGATTGTATTTTCAGAACATCAGTCAGGAGTCTTGCTCCTGGTGTGCCCCCTGTTTGTTGCCCCCTGTTTGTTGCCCCCTGTTTGTTGCCCCCTGTTTGTTGCCCCCTGTTCGTTGCCCCCTGTTTGTTGCCCCCTGTTCGTTGCCCCCTGTTTGTTGCCCCCCTGTTTGTTGCCCCCTGTTTGTTGCCCGCTGTTCGTTGCCCCCTGTTTGTTGCCCCCCTGTTTGTTGCCCCCTGTTTGTTGCCCCCTGTTTGTTGCCCGCTGTTCGTTGCCCCCT
>NW_027176153.1:884472-886972 GCF_023055335.1 Clinocottus analis
AGTGATCGTCCACCCCAAAAATCCCTGAAGCGAGTGAACGGACGCTGGATCTCCTGCCGTGAGCGCTTCAGCTCTTAGCTGCCGGCTAACTCAATTTGTTCAATTCAGTCATAAATCAAAAAGTGTCCCAATCAACCGTGAGATCCTCGAGTGTCTTCACAACTTACCGTTCCTCTTGTGTTAGCTTTGTGTTAGCATCTCTTGTGTTAGCTTTGTGTTAGCATCTCTTGTGTTAGCTTTCTGTTAGAATCTCTTGTGTTAGCTTTCTGTTAGCATCTCTTGTGTTAGCGGGTGGGTCTTGACCCATCTCTTAAATCAGCAGTAAAATACAGTAAAACAATGATCTATCATCAAGGTGTTCCTCATCTCTTGATGACCTTGTCAGGCTTCTTTATCAATGAACATATTGTTGTATGTTTTAATATTTTTGGGCCTTTTCTTTGTCAGGATTCGCCTCCATTTCTATTAAAACATTAAAATGAACCTCAAGAGAATCCTATAAATAAATAAATGTGTTACCTGAGTGTTACTGAGGGCTATTACAACACATCTCTTCAATACATGTGTTTTATTTATGGTTTCATTTGAATATTATTAACTACAGTAACATCTATGGTGATATGGGTTAATTTGACTCATGTATATTTACTTCAAGAAAAAGGATGAAAAGTTTTTTTTTTCAGCAATATAACCAAATATTAAACAAAGATAAGAACATGCTAATCAGTCCACTTTAGACTAAAGGCTGAATTATACTCCTGCAACTACAACTGCTGCTGCCACGCAGTCGGATTGACGGACTCGTGTTGCTTTTTAGTTCCTGTGTGTTTTCATACTCCAGACCAGCAGGTGGCGCAACGAGCGTTTAGAGTGGACCTGCACACCGACGTTCACGATATCTCCCTCCAGGAGTTCACCTCCATCTTTGTGTCCTGATACTCCGTCAGGTTTTATAAACGCTCATATTTGTGGACCTCTTCAGCCAAACGTTCTTCAACAGGACCCAACAGCAGACTCAGAAAGGACATGGTTAGCGGACCAATCACAGCCTTGTGGGCTGCGTAGCTTTGACGGATAGTCAGACATTTGGGGTGACGCACGCAAAATGGCTGATGGGACGACGCAAGGTTGGCCATGCGTGTCTTGCCTGGTTGCATCTCTGTGTAAAACCCGAGTATAAATGACCCTTAACAGTGCCCTCCTGATGCAGGTCGTCATGCTAAGCTAAGCTAAAAAGCTGCTAGCAATAGATTCATATTAACCATACAGATGTGAGAGCGGATTATAAATTCTTATTTACCTTTTCGACAAGACAGAGCTCATGTTTCAAACACTTTCTATGATTATTAGACATTTATGAGACGCCACAATTATGTCTTTTAAAAGATGCTGTGGGCACTTTTTGTTCCGTTAGCAACCAAGCAGCTAACGGGCTAACGGTCGTCGATCAGCGAGGTCCTAGTTTCTGTGCCTCTTTGTGGTCCAACTGGTCCAAGTACCAAGGCTTAAGGAGACAGGTCCAAAACAAGTACGTGTGTGTGTGTGTGTGGGTGTGTGTTTGCGTGCGTGTGTGTGTGCGCGCGCGTGCGTGCGTACGTGCGTGCGTGCCTGGGTGTGTGGGTGTGCGCGCGTGCGTGTGCGTGTGTGCGTGTGTGTGTGCGTGTGTGTGTGCGTGTGTGTGTGCGTGTGTGTGTGCGTGTGTGTGCGTGTGTGTGTGCGTGTGTGTGCGTGCGTGCGTGCGTGCGTGCGTGCGTGCGTGCGTGCGTGTGTGTGTGTGTGCGTGTGTGTGCGTGCGTGCCTGTGTGTGTGGATTTCTGGCCAACAGGACAGTAGAGGATTGGTGCCATCTGGAAATATGCCCAAGTGATAAACACACACACACACACACACACACACACACTTCTTCTTTGAGCAGTGAAGCATTCTGGGTAAGCAGTCGTCCAGCTGCTGCAGCCTCGCGCCGTTTGCACATTAAATGAACGACAGAAACAGATATCGACTCAGTGAGTCAGCGGGAGCAGAGACTACACAACACAACACAACACAACACAACGCCTGGCGTGTGACGCGGTGCACGAGCTCCTGAACATACATGTTGTGTGTTGATGCAGAGATCATGTTAGTGAAATCAGGCTCATCCAGTGAGCTGCAGACAGCGGCAGACATGTTGAACTGGTCCTCGCCCAGTGCGGACATGTTGAACTGGTCCTCGTCCAGTGCGGACATGTTGAACTGGTCCTCGCCCAGTGCGGACATGTTGAACTGGTCCTCGCCCAGTGCGGACATGTTGAACTGGTCCTCGTCCAGTGCGGACATGTTCAACTGGTCCTCGTCCAGTGTGGACATGTTGAGACGTTAAACTGTGAAAAGCCAACAGGGGAGAGGACACTCTGGATCTACAACATCCAGCACGCAGAAAAAGAGAAAAGCATGTTTGATGTGAAGCTTCTTTCTAGTGTTTCAGTGTCTCTGTGTCTCAGTGTCTGAGTGTTTCAGTGTC
>NW_027176153.1:896972-899472 GCF_023055335.1 Clinocottus analis
TATATATATATATATATATATATATATATATATATATATATATATATATATTCTTTTGAATCTGTTTACGTTCCTGACTAAACTTTATTGGTGTCAGGAGTTCTTCAAACCGCTCGGCTTCAAAGGCCTCCATTAGACGCCGGCTTCAAATATTAATAACTGCAGCCAGCTCTCTCTTTAATCAATACCTCAGACACACACACACACACACACACACACACACACACACACACACACACACACACACACACACAGTGCTCTTAACCCTGTGAACTTGATGCAGCTTCAGGTTTTTCTCTCTACATTTTCTCAACATGACTACAAAGAGAACCAGAACTCTTTCGTGCAGAATAACTCACTTATTATGACATGAAGCACGAGAGCCGGACTTGACAGAAAAATATCATTTCAATCTGATTCACAGATTTAGTTAACTCACTGTGGATCTCTTTCTCCTGGCTTCTCCTTCCAATGCTCCAAAGATTAAAAATAAAAACAAATTACCTTTGTTACATAATTCTGTTTTCATCCAAAACTCTCAGTTTGTATGAAATGTCCTCCAGCGTGAGCGTCCACCAACCACTAAACATGAGATTAATAGACAAGAAGCAATCAACTGGTGACGAGATAATCTGGCAAACACACACACACACACACACACACACACACACACACACACACACACACATACACAACAAACGCCTCTATTGAACGAGGACACAAGGATTTCCTTCACGCACGAGACTTTCAGGAGGAAAATCAATATTCATCCAGATCCATCTGTTGCGTCTGGTACCGTCTGACCCTGAACGCATCACGCTGTCCACTCGCCACGGACAAAATCAATACAACAACACATGTAATCAGTGTTTAACCTCCATGTGCCAGTTTGTTGGTTTGTTGGTTTGGTTGGTTGGTTGGTTGGTTGTTTGTTTGTTTGTTTGTTTGTTTTGTTTGTCTGGTTGGTTGGGTAGTTAGTTGGTTGGTTTGTTTGTTGATTGGTTTGTTTGCTTGTTTGTTAGTTGGTTTGTTAGTTTGTCTGGTTGGTTTGTTTGTGGTTTTTTTGGTTTGTTTGTTTGTTTGTTTGTTAGTTTGTTTGTTAGTTGGTTTGTTAGTTTGTCTGGTTGGTTTGTTTGTTGTTTTTTTTGGTTTGTTTGTTTGTTAGTTTGTCTGGTTGGTTTGTTCGTTGTTTTTTTGGTTTGTTTGTTTGTTAGTTTGTTTGTTAGTTAGTTTGTTAGTTGGTTTGTTAGTTGGTTTGTTTGTTTGTGTGTTTGTGTGTGTGTGCAGCTGGATAGTAAACAACAGTGAAGGTACTAAGGTTCTTCAGTTTATGAACAACAGAAACAACAAAGTAAAATCAACTTAACAATGTTGCCACGAGTTACCACCTCGGCCTGTCAATCAGGGGGCGGGACAATTGTGACAGACGTGGTCACCATGACAACGCAGAGACCTGACGACTCAATGGAGATTCAGTTGTGATTAAGAGGATTATTCTGGAGAGACGGCTGCTAATGAGGCTAATGAGGCTAATGAGGCTAATGAGGCTAATGAGGCTAATGAGACTAATGAGGCTAATGAGGCTAATGAGGCTAATGAGGCTAATGAGACTAATGAGGCTAATGAGGGTGAGTGTAAAGCCACGCCCACAAAGTTCATGCACCCACTAGTGACAGGAACACACACACACACACACACACACACATCTACACACTAGTGACAGGAACACACACACACACACACATCTACACACTAGTGACAGGAACACACACACACACACACACATCTACACACTAGTGACAGGAACACACACATCTACACACTAGTGACAGGAACACACACACACACACACACACATCTACACACTAGTGACAGGAACACACACACACACACACACACATCTACACACTAGTGACAGGAACACACACACACACACACATCTACACACTAGTGACAGGAACACACACACACACACACACACATCTACACACTAGTGACAGGAACACACACACACACACATCTACACACTAGTGACAGGAACACACACACACACACACACACACACACACACATCTACACACTAGTGACAGGAACACACACACACACACACACACACACATCTACACACTAGTGACAGGAACACACACATCTACACACTAGTGACAGGAACACACACACACACACACACACACACATCTACACACTAGTGACAGGAACACACACACACACACACACACACACACACATCTACACACTAGTGACAGGAACACACACACACACACACACACACACACACATCTACACACTAGTGGCAGGAACACACACACACACATCTACACACTAGTGGCAGGAACACACACACACACACACACACACACATCTACACACTAGTGGCAGGAACACACACACACACACACACACACATCTACACACTAGTGACAGGAACACACACACACACACACATCTACACACTAGTGACAGGAACACACACACACACACA
>NW_027176153.1:904472-921972 GCF_023055335.1 Clinocottus analis
AGAACATACATGCTGAAAAAAATAAAATAGCACAATTATTATAACTCATTTGGGGTTTAAACGACTACTTGGTGAACTTTGAGAAAATCTAAATATGACGTGTATAAACACCTAGATTTATGGAACCAGCACAACGAGATCATAACAAATAGAAGTGAGGATGAGGAACGCAGTGTAAAAAAGATGAAGAGAAATATTACATTTGTCTTTCCACCTCTTCTTTACTGGTGAACATGACGCTGGTGCTGTGAGACAGAACATGTGCCATGGAAATATATATTCAAACAATATCTATATATGAAATTAAACCTCTTGTGTTGCACATGAAGACTCACTGGTGATGAGTTCAGTGACCCGTCACTCTAAAGCACATATCGGCCCAGTTACCACAACGCTCTGTGGAAAACAGCCTCTGCTAAAGGCCTCCAGTCACCATTATGTAACATTTTGTGTATCTTTAAGAGAGAGTCACCACAAACACACTTCCTGTTAAAGCTGCTGCTCACACAGGAAGCTGCAGGACGACCTCTGACTCTTTAAAGAGGAGTCAATGCTTCATGCGTTGAAGCTGCATTCTCTCTCCTGACCACCAGGGGCGACTCCTCTGGTTGTATAGAAGTCTATGCTTTATGTGTTAAAGCTGCATTCTCTCTCCTGACCACCAGGGGGCGACTCCTCTGGTTGTATAGAAGTCTATGCTTCATGTGTTAAAGCTGCATTCTCTCTCCTGACCACCAGGGGGCGACTCCTCTGGTTGTATAGAAGTCTATGCTTCATGCGTTGAAGCTGCATTCTCTCTCCTGACCACCAGGGGGCGACTCCTCTGGTTGTATAGAAGTCTATGCTTTATGTGTTAAAGCTGCATTCTCTCTCCTGACCACCAGGGGGCGACTCCTCTGGTTGTATAGAAGTCTATGCTTCTTGTGTTGAAGCTGCTTTCTCTCTCATGACCACCAGGGGGCGACTCCTCTGGTTGTATAGAAGTCAGAGAGCAGAGGGTTCATGCAGCAGAGGAGCTGCTAATGCTCTGTGATGTCCTGACTGGAATATGAAGTCCTGAGTGAATCTGTTAATGTCCCTGAGGAAACTTACTGGGAGAATAATTCATGACTCAAGACGTTCCATCACACTCAGGTTCTCCAGCTCCTCTTTTCATCACTCACTTTCTTTTTTTCAGTTCAGTTCCCATCCGTTACGGTCTTGTCTCTGATTGTTTTGGGAGAGACGAACCTCCACCTGAAAAAACTATAAACTACAGCAACGTGGCTGCAGGAGACGATGAAGGAAGGAAGGAGGAAAGGAAGAAGGGAGGAGAAGAAGAAAAAAGGGGATGAGAAAAAGATTAAATAACAGCTTAAAAAACAACAACAACAACAACAACCACAACAAAAACTAAAACAACCACAATAACAACCACAATTACAACAACCGGAAGAACCACAATAATATTCTGGAGTTCATAATGAATTCAAAGGCAGCGCTGCAGCTGTGGAGATGATGGATTCTTTATCTCTGTTGGTGTCTCTGGTTGACCAGAAGGACCAGTGTGTGTGTGTGTGTGTGTGTGTGTGTGTGTGTGTGTGTGTGTGTGAATACACCTACCTACTTGTTTACATAAGCTGGTATGAACAAACATGGGTGAAGCAGTGCTGTCAAAACACACAAAGACACACACACCCATCTTTTCTTTACAATATAAAAGCCAAAATAACGTTTTCTTAAATTGCCAAAAGGGTGCTTAGACGACATGATGTCCATCCACTAAAGTTGAGGCACGACTTTGTATTTTATAACATGTTTTCCGTCAGTTTGTAGTTCCTGAGCCGCGCTGCCTGCTGCAGCCTGCAGGGGGCAGCACTGAGTGCATGAAATCACTCACAACCTTTTTTAAAGGATATAAAGCAGGACCGACAGTGGCCCTAAAACATGTCCCCTGTACGCTCACTGGTCCCCTGTTGGTATGGTTAATGTGTAACACACACACACACACACACACACACACACACACACACACACGCACACAAGATGTGCTGGGAACTCCTGAAGGTCTGCTCATGAATATTCATGAACAGCTCGGTGGCTCGTTCTCACACTCGATGGCTGTTTTTCCCTCTCAGTCAGACTGACAGCTCCAACTCTGGATTGACACTCGTCCCGCTAAGCTCTTGCTCCTCCTCCTCCTCCTCTTCTTCCTCCTCCTCCTCTTTTTCTTCCTCCTTTTCCTCTTCCAGCCCCTCCTCCTCTTCCATTTCTTCTCTCTTGCTCCTCTCCCTCCTCCTCCTCCTGAGGAGAAATACTATTATATATAATATAAATATTAAATACATATATGATTTATTATATATATTTATACATGTAATATGTATCATGCATCATCATACATCACTTAATAATGTAATGTTTATATAAATTATTATTATTATTATTATTATTATTATTATTATATACAATCATATTAATAACAATAAAACTAATAAATATAATATATAATTATATATATATATATAATATTCATATAAAATATGTATACATACATTTGAATTGATTCATGGGAAAAAATAAAATACAAAACACTTAGTTTTCCAATAAAGCATCTCGTGATGATGAAGAGGAAGTCTGATGAGAATGATGAAGAGGGGGACAGCGCCCCCCGGTGCTCACATAGACACACAGCAGCCTTCACAATAAAGGTCCACGAGACATTGAACACACATCTGTTAAAAGCTATCACTTCTCGTATCCATAAATGTTATAAACTAAAATAACCTAAACTACTGAACAAGGACAACATATTAATAATCAGAATAATTCAGTTATTTATTAATAAATGTCTGACGACAAGAACATTATTAGATCTGATGGTTTGCACAAACATAAGACTCAATGAACACATAATAAATACGGAGCAACTAATGTTTAAGAAAAGACAATTCACATAATTTCAAAAAATACAAAGAAAATAAAACTCAATAGAGCCCAGAAAATAGATAAATTGTGTTCAATAATTGTTCTAATTATTTCAAGTTTGCAGAATAAATCACTTTCTTGATTTAATTTGCTGCTTTTATGTTTCTTCCAGTTTGTGGTCAAATCTTCTACTTATAAAAAAACAAGAAAACATCAAAACAAGTTGAAAAAAGTCAGTCTTTTATTTTAAATTAAACACAACAGAAATGTCCTCAAAGTTCTCGCTGCACAGAACCGAGTTATTAATTATTGTTCTACTTTGATTTACACATTAATGCAGTCATCTTCATAATTTAAAACATCTGAATAGTAAATCAACACATCCTCTTTTGATGTGGTTGTTTTCTATTTAAAAGAGTTAAAGTCGCTAAAGCCGTCTGATACATGTAGTGAAGTACTTGTAGAAGTATGAAGTACCTTAAAAGAGTACAAGTACTGAGGTACTTTCCAGGTTTTGTCTGTCGAGTAACAAGAGGAGACAAAACTGATCCGAGTTCATCTTTAATAAAACCAACAGCCTCAAACATCAATAAATTAACAATAAAAAACAGGAGAAAAAAAAATAAAAACTTTTATTTTTGCGGTCTGAAGATGAAACCGATCACTTCCTGTTTGATACTCTGCAGGTCATGTGACAGTCAGCACGAAAAATAAAAACGTACAAAATCCATTCAGGAGAAAAACAAAATGAAAACCGGACAGCAGAGATTTATTGCATCAAACGATTACACACAAAAAGAACCCGTCAAACAAAACAATGATAAAAAAAACAGCACGACTTCTAAACGACCTTCAAAACACCCGAAGGTCGAGATTAACGTCCTCAAGTGATGTCACTCGAGTCGCATAGCGCCGTGACGATGACGAGGAAGTCAGGCGACGGAGACGTCCTTAAAGTCTCCCGTGAAAACAAAACAGATTGTTACGCTGTTTTTGTCGTTTCACGACACAGTGGGCGGAGCTTAACCCTGTCAGAACCTCCCATTAACCATCAGCCAATCAGCTGCCGGCGTTCAAGACGGGATCTTTACAAGAAAAGTAGAGAAACGAGTAGAGAAGTGACGGATATACAAGCTGTGACGTGATTCATCCTGATCCTTCACTTTTCATTTTATAAAACAAAAAACGGATCTAAATCTGAAAATATTGATCATCAGTGATCAATAATTAATATTGACGGCAAAAAAACCAAAAACAAATTGGCCCTAAAAGTTGACGACTCACGCAGATCTTGTTGGCCTAATTGCATTGTGGGTAATGTAGGCGTCTGGGAAGAAGAATGAGAGGAATATTAAAAAAACTCTTTGTGAGAAAAGTCTTAAAAAAAAACCTAAAAAAACAACGAAGTCAAAGAAATCACTCAGCATCACGCAGCTGCTGTGAGGCTCCTCCTCTTCCTCCTCCTCCTCCTCCTCTTCCTCCTCCTGTCACGTGACGTGGAGCTCGCAGGTCTGATTGCTGTGACAGCAGATTCTTCTTCACTTTATTCTCTCTCTCTCTCTCTCTCTCTCTCTCTCTCTCTCTCTCTCTCTCTCTCTCTCTCTCTCCTTCTCAGGTGCGTCTCCTCTTAGCTCCTCCTGGACTCGCCGGGTTGGAGGAGGACAGAAGCTTCTCGGCCGCTCGACTCCTCTTCCTTTTCTCCGCCTCCTTCCCCCCTCCTCCTCCTCCTCCTCCCCCTCCCCCTTCTCCTTTTCCTCCTCCTCCTCCTCCTCCTCCTCCTCCTCCTCCAGTCGCTCCTCCTCCAGTCGCTCCTCCTTCACTTGCTCCCTTCTCCTTGTCCCGCTCTCTCTCCTTGTCCCGACTGCTGCTCGTTCGCTCCGACATCTTCACCGATGAGTTGCTGCCTGGAGCCGAACAGGAAGTCACAACGTTTAAATACTTCAGAACAAAACCAACCAAAATACTCTGAGTGTGTACAAGTACCTTCTTCATGTGTCGCTGGAGGTTCTCTCTCCATCCTGAACTCCTCTTTGGTCTCCTCCTCTGAGCCGAGCTTCCCTAAATGACAAAAGCAACTGTTACGCCATTCAGACTTCTATACAACCAGAGGAGTCGCCCCCTGGTGGTCAGGAGAGAGAATGCAGCTTTAACACATGAAGCATAGACTTCTATACAACCAGAGGAGTCGCCCCCCTGGTGGTCAGGAGAGAGAATGCAGCTTTAACACATGAAGCATAGACTTCTATACAACCAGAGAAGTCGCCCCCTGGTGGTCAGGAGAGAGAATGCAGCTTCAACACATGAAGCATAGACTTCTATACAACCAGAGGAGTCGCCCCCTGGTGGTCAGGAGAGAGAATGCAGCTTTAACACATGAAGCATAGACTTCTATACAACCAGAGGAGTCGCCCCCTGGTGGTCAGGAGAGAGAATGCAGCTTTAACACATGAAGCATAGACTTCTATACAACCAGAGGAGTCGCCCCCTGGTGGTCAGGAGAGAAAATGCAGCTTTAACACATGAAGCATAGACTTCTATACAACCAGAGGAGTCGCCCCCTGGTGGTCAGGAGAGAAAATGCAGATTCAAAATGTCTCACCTTCTTTCACCTCCTGGATGATGTCATCAGGCAGAGAGAAGCTCTTCTCTGTGTTTGGAAACGGCAGGATCTCCGACTCGTGCTGCGACACACACACAGGTGATGAGTGTGTGTGTGTGTGTGTGTGTGTGTGTGTGTGTGTGTGTGTGTGTGTGTGTGTGTGAGTCCTCACCAGAGCCTGCATGTCGTACATGGTCCCCAGATGGTCCCATATGACAGAAGAGGAAACTTGCCTCCCGATGTTCTGGCTGAACTTGTCTCTGATGCAGATCATGTGGAAGTGTCGGTTCACTCCTGAAGAGAAGACATGTTACACACACACGCTACACACACGCTACACACACACACACGCTACACACATCTTGAGAAGAACACATTCTGTATTTTGAGTACTTGTACTTTTCATTTGATCCTTTAAGTAAAGTACTTCAAAGTAAATGTTGTAGATTTAGCTGACGATACTTTTTCTCAAGTTACTTCACATTCAGGACTTGATGTATTTCTTCTTTTACTGAAGTAAAGCATCAGAGTACTTCTTGTGTTTTAAGTGACGCCTCTTGTTGTTGTTTCTCCTTCAAACTAAATGACATCACAGTAAACATCTCCACCACACAGACACCAGTGTGTGTGTGTGTGTGTGTGTGTGTGTGTGTGTGTGTGTGTGTGTGTGTGTGTGTGTTGTGGGGCCGCGGGAGGGTCCGCGCCCCCCGGCTTGAGCCGCGCTCCTCGGGCCCGCTAGCCGCTGCTCACCGACGGGCTTGTGACCGATCATCGCGTGGAACAGACAGACCTCCACCTCGTGGCTCCAGACCACCGAGTCCTCGCCGGGGCCCAGGCCGGGGTCCGGGGGCTTTTCGTCGGGTTGGTTCAGCGTCACGTCGGCCTCCCCCATTCTTCAGCTGGAGCAGGCAGCGGGAAGCTAACGGGCAGCAGCAAGCTAACAGGCTCCGCCGCTGAGAACTGTGAGGCTCCGCCCCCTACACCCTCCGACCGGAAACCGGAAGCCGGAATACGAAGCCCACACTTCCGGGGAGTCATTTTTCAGAATAAAAGGTTTGTCACAGAAATGTGGAAACTTTATTTTGGCATCAACCTACTTCAGGTTTTATATATATATATATATATATATATATATATATATATATATATATATATATATATATATATATATATATATATATATATATATATATATATATATATATATATTTCATTATAAAACCTGAAGTACGCACGCACGCACGCACGCAGGCAGGCACGAACACACACACACACACACACACACACACACACACACACACACACACACACACACACACACCTGTGTCTCCATTTCAGACATCATTCTTTGTGGTTTACCTTTTGCATTTAAAAAAACAAACATTTTAGACGGCATATTACATATTACAAAGTGTAAAGAGACTTAAATGTTTTATATTGGCAGTGGAGAAAGTAAAGTGTTCAAAAGTCAAACTTTGCACTAACTTCCTATTTTGCATTTGTCTTCTCGTCAAATTTGATTTGAGTTCAACACAATGAATAAAATCACTTCAAAGTTTGGATCAAGAATGTGTTTTTATTTTATATGTTGGACCGTTGTTTGACCACATTGTAATTTTATATACGTTAAAGAGGATAAATACCACAATTATACATGTATTTGCATGAGAGATTAGTTATTACAGCTATTGTTTGGAGATGGAGTTTGGAAGAACTCTGTAATCGCAGAGTTCCTCAGGGATCTGTTCAAGCTCCTCTGTCATTCTCTCAACATTGAGCATTTGAGCTGGTGATTGAAGATGGAGACGCATCAGAGAACCAGACGGACTCAGAGTTATGCTTCTCTATACGGCGATCAAAACACCAACAAAGTTTATTGCAAATAAAATAGATAGTCGGAGCCGTAAAAACGACCTCCTGCACAAATTCACCCAGAGAGAAAGAAAAAACAAATGATCATTCCATACGTGAACCCGATGAGGGGCTCCTGAACGCCACGGAGCCGAATATGAACAGACTTCCATTTATTTTCATGTTTTACATCTAAATACAAAACTGTGCGTCTCTTAATAAAGCAACACTGATTAACATCGAGAATAATAACGCGAGGCTGAACACGTCCAGTCGGAGGCTTCTCGCTTCTCAGCGTCCCAAAAATCAAACATATTTTACGTGGTGCATTTTTTTTCATCCGTAAGAAAGACGTCAAAATAAAAACACATCAAACCTTCGCGTTGAGAGGAGCGACATGTTTTAATTGGGTCAGAATTGAAAATTGCTTACCAAAATACCATAAAAAAAGAAAAGTCTAATTAATATAAATGTGTTAATCATCATCGGAATTTGGCCTTTTATTCTGAAATTTAAAAAAAAATGCACACTCAAAACTCTTTTAAGAAATGTACGATGCATTCTGGGAAATGTGGTTACAGAACAGCGTTTTATTGAGGAAATGTTTTTAGTTCATTTTTAGCAAATCAAGTTTGAAAAAATGTATAATATTCAGCTTACATATAAAAACTGAGACTGTTTCCTGGTTCTCACAGCCTATTGGACGAGGGGGGCCACGTGGGCCCCGCCCCTTGCAGCCTCCCCACCAATAGGGTCTGAGAACCAGGACTGGAAGGTGTTCAGCAGAGGAGGGTCGCTCCTCTCAAGGCCAGAGCTCTGAGGCGTCCAGCCGACCGGCGGACGCTCGCTGGTCGGCTGGAAGGATGAAGAAGCGGGAACGATGACGAGGATTTTGTCCCTTTTGATGTGTAGATGAAGCAAGAAGGAGAACCGATTAATTCAGTATCGAGACGGGGTGGCGTAATCAAACACAACCGTGTACAATCCATCAGCCGTTCGTCCTCCTAAAAGTCTGAACTTAAAACAAGAAAATATAAAAGTAAGAGAAACAAGACCGAAAAACACTGAAGTGACAAAGCAGAAAGGCAGAGAGGAACCAGCACGTCAAGAAACCAGAAGAACCGAAGAACGATGGACAGGAAGGAGGACTGTCACCTGGGGAGGGTTCAGCGGGAGGAGACACCTGGGGAGGGTTCAGATGGGGGAGGAGACACCTGGGGAGAGTTCAGAGGGGGAGGAGACACCTGGGGAGAGTTCAGAGGGGGAGGAGACACCTGGGGAGGGTTCAGAGGGGGAGGAGACACCTGGGGAGGGTTCAGAGGGGGGAGGAGACACCTGGGGAGGGTTCAGAGGGGGGAGGAGACACCTGGGGAGGGTTCAGAGGGGGGAGGAGACACCTGGGGAGAGTTCAGAGGGGGAGGAGACACCTGGGGAGCGTTCAGAGGGGGGAGGAGACACCTGGGGAGAGTTCAGAGGGGGAGGAGACACCTGGGGAGCGTTCAGAGGGGGGAGGAGACACCTGGGGAGAGTTCAGAGGGGGAGGAGACACCTGGGGAGCGTTCAGAGGGGGAGGAGACACCTGGGGAGGGTTCAGAGGGGGAGGAGACACCTGGGGAGAGTTCAGAGGGGGAGGAGACACCTGGGGAGAATTGAAGACGCGCTTGTTTTACTGTGCAAGTTCAACTTATTTTTTTAAAGATGAAATTAAACGCTCCGTCAAACAGTTTGACTCTTAAGACATTTAGACAAACGCAAAGCAGAGAACTCGTCATAAAAGGGGCTAACCTAACGCACTAACGTCAGTATCTAACGTTAGCTGCTTACCGTGGCGGCTAAAGTTAGGCACTAACCTCGGCAGCTAACGTTAGGCGCCAACGTCGGAGTGTAAAGTTACGCACTAACGGCGGCGGCTAACGTTACACGCCAATGTCAACGGCTAACGTTAGGCGCTGATGCCGGCGGTTAATGTTATGGACTAACACTGGCAGCTAACGATAAGGTATGCGCCAACGTCAGCGGTTAACGTTATTCGCTAACGTCGGCGGCTAACGTTACGTGCCAACGTCGGCAGTTACCGTTGGCGGCTCCACAGGTTTTTGTGGTGGTTTCCTCTCAGACGGCTCCAGTGAGGCTGTGAGAGCTTCAGGTTCATGAAGCTGCTTTCAGGTTCTCGTGGAAGTTAAACTGCAGGACCGATGGAACCCGGCGGCCGGCGGAAAGGTCTGGCAGCCGAGAGAAGAAGAAGAAGAAGAAGCACGAATGTAACAGCCTTCAATTCCAAACGCCCCCTGGAGAGGCGGGGCTTCAGTGAGAAGGGGTGGGGCTTCAGTGAAAAGGGGCGGGGCTTCAGTGAGACGTGGCTGCAGGCCGGAGGAAACATTTATTTGGGGGAAGAGGAGAAGTGTGTGGAGGAGGAGGAGGAGCTATTGGTCCTTTTTCTCCGTTTCGGACTCCTCTTTCACCGCCGTGTCCTCGGGAGGAGTCTCCTCGTACCTGCAGGAGAAATGAAGGAATCACAGATTAAGTGAAAACAAACAACCTTATAAACATAAACAGTGTTCATACACATTTTCCATGACTTTTAACCAAATGTCCATGAGCAAACATGGTGTGAAATGTGTGTGTAAACAGTACAAAGTGATAAAATGTAGTATTTAAACTAACAATGAGGATTCAAAGCATACAGTAAACCTTAAATGACTCAAATGAATGAGAGACAATAGTTTGATTAAAAGAATAAACATTTATATAGATGCCTGTATGTATGCTGCTGATATTTTGAGCCTCTTTCTTTTAAAAGCAGATTCATTATTTATAACTAAATGAACGTTATGAACACATGAATATAACACACTTACACCACTTTTACTACACTTTGGGGTTTTATTTGTCATACTTTCCAGGCCTGTTATAACTCCATGATGACTGTTGCAGGTTTTTCATGACGTAAGAGACATTTATTCATAACTCACACGTCTTCAGAGTGATCGGTTTCAAAAGAAGAGAGATTGAAGGAGATATTTTTTGTGTTTAATAGACAACCGTTCCTACGGGCTCATTACCTGCCCAGGTGAGGTAGGCAGGTATAGAGAAAGGGGCGGGGCGTCTACATAGGGGTGGGCTGTACACGTCGGTGACGGGGGGAGGAGTCTGTTGCCATGGAGCCAGCCAGGCTGGCGGGCGAGCCGCTGACGGTCGGAAAGGAAGTGAGCCGAGGAGAACCGGGGAGGAGATCCTCTGATGACTCATAGCTAACCACGAAGAGGAGGAGGATGAGGAGAAAGAGGAGGAAGAGAAGAAGAAGGAAGAGAAGGAGGACGAGAAGGAGGACGAGGAAGAGAAGGAGGAAGAGAAGGAGGACGAGAAGGAGGCCGAGGAAGAGGAGGACGAGGAAGAGAAGGAGGACGAGGAAGAGAAGGAGGAAGAGAAGGAGGACGAGAAGGAGGCCGAGGAAGAGAAGGAGGACGAGGAAGAGAAGGAGGACGAGGAAGAGAAGGAGGAAGAGAAGGAGGACGAGAAGGAGGCCGAGGAAGAGAAGGAGGACGAGGAAGAGAAGGAGGAAGAGAAGGAGGCCGAGGAAGAGAAGGAGGAAGAGAAGGAGGAAAAGGAGGAAGAGAAGGAGGACGAGAAGGAGGACGAGGAAGAGAAGGAGGAAGAGAAGGAGGCCGAGGAAGAGAAGGAGGAAGAGAAGGAGGACGAGGAAGAGAAGGAGGACGAGGAAGAGAAGGAGGAAGAGAAGGAGGCCGAGGAAGAGAAGGAGGAAGAGAAGGAGGAAAAGGAGGAAGAGAAGGAGGACGAGAAGGAGGACGAGAAGGAGGAAGAGAAGGAGGCCGAGGAAGAGGAGGACGAGGAAGAGAAGGAGGAAGAGAAGGAGGCCGAGGAAGAGAAGGAGGAAGAGAAGGAGGACGAGGAAGAGGAGGACGAGGAAGAGAAGGAGGAAGAGAAGGAGGCCGAGGAAGAGAAGGAGGAAGAGAAGGAAGAGAAGGAGGACGAGAAGGAGGACGAGGAAGAGAAGGAGGAAGAGAAGGAGGCCGAGGAAGAGAAGGAGGAAGAGAAGGAGGACGAGGAAGAGAAGGAGGACGAGGAAGAGAAGGAGGAAGAGAAGGAGGCCGAGGAAGAGAACGAAGAGAAGGAGGACGAGGAAGAAAAGGAGGACGAGGAAGAGGAGGACGAGGAAGAAAAGGAGGACGAGGAAGAGAAGGAGGAAGAGAAGGAAGAAGAGAAGGAGGACGAGGAAGAGAAGGAGGAAGAGAAGGAGGACGAGAAGGAGGAAGAGAAGGAGGACGAGAAGAAGAATGAGGAAGAGGAGGAGGACGAAGAAGACGAAGAGAAGGAGGACCGAGAGGAGGAAAAGAAGGGGGACAAGGAGGAGGAGGAAGGGAAAGAGGAGGAGAGAGGGAGGAGTGATGAACATAAAAGGAAAGAGGAGAGAAAGAAAGAAAGTGTAAGTTTGTTTCTTAAACTCTAAAGTTTAAAGCTACTAAAGAAATAAAATATTAGATAGAAAGATGAAGGAGAGAGGAGAGAAAAGAGGAAAGGAGAGAGGACAGAGGAGAGAAGTAAGGAGAGAGGAAAGGAGAGAAGAGAGTGTAGGAGACGGACAGAAGCAGATGGAAGATCATGGTGTGAAATAAATAAATGAGGAAAGAGGAGGAAGAGGAGGAGCTGAAGAGGTCAAGGAGTCGAGGAGGAGACGAGACAGCCGGTCTGAACTCGAGCCGTTCAAGTTACTCAGTTTGTTTTTTGGTTCGTGAGGAAGACGATGAAAACACTTCTGTCCTTCATCGGCCATTTGTTCTGCGGTCCAATCACACGCAGAGGACGCGTCATGTGATCGCTGGACTCACCTGAACAACTCCGTGAGTTCTCCCTTCAGCAGAGCCACGACCACGGGGAAGCCCACGCAGGCCGGCACCAGGTACAGCAGAGCAGGCTGGGAAACACAGGGTCACATGACGCATGAGGTCATGAGCAGTCTGCTGCTCCTCGAGGAGCAGGGCTTTTATTTTGAAAATCAAGAGCACGGACAGAGTGAGAGAAAGGCGACCTCTGACCCGTCTGTACCTGAGCGTGCTTGAAGGTGTGCATGATGAAGATGGTGAGGCCCAGGCCGAAGATGTAGGCCAGGAAGCTGGAGTAGAAATACGTCCTGCTGTCCTTCTTCAGGCTGCAGGAGGAAGAGGAGGAGGAAGAAGAAGCTGTCAACTGAGGGAGAGGAGGAGGAAGAAGAAGCTGTCAACTAAGGGAGAGGAGGAGGAAGAAGAAGCTGTCAACTGAGGGAGAGGAGGAGGAAGAAGAAGCTGTCAACTGAGGGAGAGGAGGAGGAAGAAGAAGCTGTCAACTGAGGGAGAGGAGGAGGAGGAACAAGCTGTCAACTGAGGGAGAGGAGGAGGAGGAGGAAAAGGAGGAACAAGCTGTCAACTGAGGGAGAGGAGGAGGAGGAGGAAGAGGAGGAACAAGCTGTCAACTGAGGAAGAGGAGGAGGAGGAAGAGGAGGAACAAGCTGTCAACTGAGGGAGAGGAGAAGGAGGAGGAGGAAGAAGAGGAGGAAGAGGAGGAAGAGGAGGAGGAGGAAGCTGGCCGTCACCTGACGTCGAAGCGCAGCAGCAAGGCGATGAAGATTCCCGGGATGACGATGTCCCCCAGACCCAACATGGCAAAGTTACTGGCTTCAAATCCTCTCTCCAACAAGTCCTGAGGAAACACCACTGAGGAGGGAGGAGAGAGGAGGCAGGAAAGAGGAGGGAGGCGAGAGGAGTGAGGAGACAGAAGTCAGCAGTCAGCAGACAGGAGACGCGCTGATGTCTCCTGTCTCCTGTCTCCTGTCTCCTGTCTCCTCAGCAGCAGGATCTTCATGCTCACGTTTGATCGGCGCCTCGAAGGACCGGGCGACCGTCACCATGACGTTGGTTCCGAATACCTGCAGAGGACAGACACGGTGCGTTCAGGTGCCGCCGGGTCATCCCGCTACCAGGAAACCACCTTTTACACAGATTACTTTCTCCTGTGATGGATCTGAACCAGCTTACAATGACGTATTTACCACCAGAACAACAACAACAACAACAACAAGTCCAGCTCACCCAGAAGACGTCGTACACAAACAGCCCCCCCAGCAGGATGCAGCCGGTACAGACGTTGTTCAGGTGCAGCAGCTCCACGCCGTTCAGGGCGAACGCCAAGCCAAACAGGTTGTTGGCGATCCAGTGCTGTGATGTCACAGAAACACAGGCAGGTTATTGGCTCTGCAGCGCTGTGATGTCACAGAAACACAGGCAGGTTATTGTGTGTCAATAACCTGCCTGTGTGTGTATCAGGACTGCAACAACGAATCAATAAAATCGATTAAAATCGATTATTTTAGTCGTCATCTCTTGGTCCCTGAGTTCTAAGTGTGTACGTCTGTGTGTGTGTGTCTGTGAATGTGCATGTGTGTGTGAATATGTGTGAGAGAGTGTGCATGTGTGTGTGAATGTGAGTGTGTGTGTGTGTGTGTGTGTGTGTGTGTGTGTGTGTGTGTGTGTGTGTGTGTGTGTGTGTGTGTAGAGAACAAGTTCTGACGGTCAAACAAATCCTGTTAAGTTTTCTACATTTGTATTTCTTTATTTTTTATAAATTCTTTACTGTTAAGTTTGCACTGTCAGTTCTGTTTTTGTAATAAAAGGTTGCAAATTAATTATTTAAAATGATTACTTTTTATCCGATTAATCGAAAAAATAATCGACCAATTAATCGATTATTAAAATGATCGTGTGTTGCAGCCCTATTGCTCATCATCACAGAAACCAGTAGTCAGGGTGAAAAGAAACACAAAATGACACGCGCTCTCTGCCCGTCCGACATGAGTAATCAATAACCTTAACAGCCGACTGTGTTTGACCTTTGACCCTCCGGTGACGGTCAGACGTTACCTTTTTGAGCAGGTACCAGACTCCCACCACGGCGCCGATGACCAGACACAGCAGGTTCTTGGTGTCGAACTCATAGTTGACTATTTCTGCAGAGAGACGGAGGGACGACTTTTGTGAATGGAATATAAAAAAAAAATGTATATACATGTCAAAAAAATGTGTCCACTGTCTTGTGGGGTACCGCAGGGCTCGGTCCTGGGGCCTCTGTTATTTTCTTTACACTCATTACCTGTGGGACGGATCTATATTATCACGATAGCTAAGTCACGATACGACGTCATGGAGATGCACCGATCACGGCCGGTCCGCCGACAACCCGATCGGTGCGGATCTGAACCGGCAGCAGAAGATAAACGGGGTTCCTCACCTTCTTTGGACTCTTCGACGCCCTGAGTGAAGAGCAGCTGGTACTGTTTGTTTGAGAAAGACGCTGGAAAGATTCTGGACATCAGAGGACTGAGAGACAGAAACAAGATCAGAGGGTTAATCGTCGACTTCAAAGTAATAGGGTACAATATTATTACACTACCGTATTATCACTATACCCACGTCACAATATAATACATCACTATTCCTTAGTCACAATATGAGATAGATAGATAGATAGATAGATAGATAGATAGATAGATAGATAGATAGATAGATAGATCACACTATACCTAAGTCACAATATGATATATCTCTATGCCCACGTCCCTTGTTAGAGTGTGTTGCTTTACCTCAGGGTGTGAGCCAGAGCCAGGACTCCCAGGCCGAAGAAGTAGACGGACAGCAGCATGTTGATGTACTCTTGTGAGAATACCTGCATCAGAACACACGTTACTCTGAGTGTTGGACACATTTGTCCAAACCCTCCGTCAACACGAGGCCCCTGGAGCAGGGCTGGGGAAACCCTGTTACCTTGAAGAAGAGGTAGAGCCCAAACAGAGTGCAGCTGGCGATGATGGGAAACCTCGCTGCGTCTCGACTGGTGATGGTTTCAGGCATGTCTGATGCATTCTGGGAGGAGAGAGATGAATACAGAGGTGGTAAGTCCCAGGAGAGAGGAATGTTGGAGTTTTCAGTGTTAATGTAAAACCACTCCTGTCTTCTCCTCCTCCTGTCTTCTCCTCCTTCTACTGCCCTGAGAGAGAAAGTAGGACAGAGGAGCAAGGAGAGGAGACAAGATGATAAAAGAAAGGAAATAGGAGACAAGGACATAAGGAGGAAGAGGAGCCGTGTTGCTGCACTTTTAGTTGATTAGACCATTAAAAAAAAAGAATCCATCAATCAATCTATCTATCTATATTTCACAACAATTTCCCCCATGTTGATGGTGTTATTGGCATTCATAAACACTGTTGATGTTGTTATTTGTGTTTATAAACATTATTGGGGTTGTTGTGTTTATAAACAGGCAGTAGCTATTGCCGCCATGCTCACTGCACATGTTTAAAATAAAAACATGAATATATGAATCTGTGTAATATTTGAATAGCTTAGTATTAAGGCATAATAACAAGGTATGTTCATACCTAAGTCACGATATTAAACATTAGCAGGCCATGTTGACCATAAAACCATGTTTTTCTTTCTGATACATGGAATACATGAAGTGGGTTGAATAGAAGGGTCCTGGTGTTGGTGCTCTCATACTCACTCTGAACCCAGAATGGTAATCATTGTCTCCGAGCTCCTACAGACAGAATGGATGGACAGACAGGTGTGCACAGAGAGAGAGGGAGGGAGAGGGAGGGAGAGAGAGGGAGGGAGGGATCAGATCGGCAGCAAAGAGGACAGGAAGCAGCGCTTGAAAATCAACAAGAAGAAAAACAAGTCATTGAGAGTGAAACGGTTGAAATGAGGAAGATGCTATTTGACCTCATTTTAAAGATGGCCGACAGACGAGAGAGACAGACAGGGAGATGGAGAGAATGACAGACAACAAGACACGTATATGTATGAATATATATTCATACATACATACATACATACATATATAATTGTCTATATATTTTGTGCAGGAGGAGGAGACCTAGACTGAGACCAGGTGCAACTTTAGTCTGTCACTCAAACTCTTCAGTATTCAGCGTCAAAATATACTGGAAGTATACACACACACACACACACACACACACACACACACACACACACACACCTTGATAAAATGTACTTTGTTATTTTTATCTTCCAGCTATAGACAGGATGTGGGAGGATTTTTTTTTTTTACACAAAGCTCAACTGCATGCTCAGAGAAAAAAAAAAAGGAGAGTGCAAATAACCCCCCTCTGGTACACGTCACACTCTCTCTCGCACGCGCGAGCGCCAACACACACACACACACACACACACACACACACACGCACGCACGCACGCACGCACTGGCGTGGAGATGCTGCCAGCAGTCACGTCACTTCCGGCGTACTCAAACTAACTGTTGACCCTGCCACTTATCTTCACGTTAAACGCGTTCCGGTCATTATGACGTCATGTTTAACATCATATTGAACAGGCAGTCACGGCGCGAGGCAGCAACAGGCTCGCGCGCCGCGGCAGTTGTTGCCGGTTTGCCGCGGCGCGCGCGCGGACTGGTGTTGCGGTTCACCAGGCGACCTTGTTAACAGGCGACTTTTCGGCCGAAACCCTCTGGTATACATAATAACACACATGGAATAGCATTCACGAGGGCAGCGACGTGTGTTTCCTCCTATTTTCATAACAGCTGTCTGTGACTACGACAACAACGGACGCGTTACAGCTGAGAAGTCGCCAGTTAACACGATCGCTTATTGAACTACTGTAACACCGGGGAGAAAACGTCACCTTGGACTTAGAGCAATGGACGCTCCGTAGGGCCCCGAAGAAGATGGGCAGCAGCGCCATGAGTACCAGGCTGCCGTACGCCAGCGCCGTGCCTTCCGTGGTGGCCACGAACTTCACCGTGGCGTTCAGCGCCTCGGTGCCGTTCAGAGCGTCCAGGACGGCGGCAGCGGCGGCGGCCTCCGGGTCCAAGACCGAGACTTGTTCCGTGTCAGCCATGGTTCCTCTTTAGAGACGGGGCGCTCGTGTGGCAGAAGGAGGGGTGTATCGCAGGTGGAGGTGGAGGGTTGAAGCCTCTACTCGTTCACGCGCAGCGGAGCCGCTGCAGGAAGGCCACGTTTCCTAAAACACGGAGCAGAGAGGCGGCGAGGGGAGCACGAGAAGGAGGAGGGCTCACTCTGCTTCAAGTTGTGGATCTGTCTCATGATACAAA
>NW_027176153.1:931972-939472 GCF_023055335.1 Clinocottus analis
ATAAGCAAATGATTGTTGCAGAACTTTGCATGAGCTCCACTTGTGGAGTGACTCTGACATCCTGGTAAACGTTCCTCTAACTTTTGAGTTATGACTTCTTCTTTGGTTGCGGTGTGTTCGTCCCTCGTTGGCCCCTCAACTAGACCAGGGGTGGAGTTGAGGGGCCTCTAGAGTGGTACAGCTCATGTGACCACGATATGAATACCAGACCCTGGTGTCCTTCATCTCTAACGAAGCCACGACTCCTTGCCTTTATAACAATCTGCAATAATAATGACAAACACACACATTGACAAGTCAGGAAGCATGTTCAGTCCAAAAACCATGTTTTTCGGTTGAGAAAATGAAAAATTAGTGATCTGGACCTCTCTGAGGACCAGGACCCGCATCCAGACCTGCACCCAGACTTAAGGGACCCTTCCTGGGTTCATTTGAGTGATGTGTTGCCCCTAGAGAACCAGGACCCGCATCCAGACTTGAGGGGCCCCGCCTGGCTTGATCTCATCTTACTCGCTGGTCGGCCCTGTTATGGTATGTGAGCAAAACAGGACCCGAATGCCGAGTACTGTTCCAGGAATCTTTAATATCCAAAACAAGGACAAGCGAGAGCAACAAAAAAAACCAAAAGGGCACTAAAACCCTAAGTCAAGGAAGCCTACAAAACAGACAGGACAGGGCAACAATAACGGGTAGACCAAGTACGAACCGACAAGGAGACAGGAGACAAATGGGGTATAAATACAACAGGGAGGTAACGAGCAACAGGTGGACACAATGAGGCCACCGAGGTGCACGGAATCCACAATCAGGAACCAGGTAGACAGACAATCCCAAACAATCACCAGAACAGGAAGTGCAGAGACGCAGGGGACACAGGACTACAAAATAAAACAGGAACAAAAACTCTACCCACAACAGCCCCCACCTTTTTTCAGTTGCTAGTTCTGGAATAAATCCCCGCTCCCTCGGGAAGATAAAACTAACTGTTTTCAAAGAAGAAAATATATATATTAGGGCTCTGAGATGAAACTTAAAAAGAATTCTGAAAAAAATCAGACTATGTCCAGCAAATCTAGAGTACCAGGGGCGTCAGATCTAGAGTACCAGGGGTACCAGATGGACTGTGAATTAAGGAATCCAAACTTATGTTTTCATTATTGCGACAAATTTACCTCTCTCACGATTTCAGAAACCCAGTTTTCAGAAAAAGAGTTACCAGGGGTTGAGGGCAGTAATTCACAGAGATGAATGTCGGCCGTGAGCACTGGTAAACCGGCTTGACAGGTCCATAAGCGGTCTATGGACTGAATTAAGTGAGAAAAAAGTGTTTAATAAAGTACAACCAGCACAGCCACGATTCTTCCAGGACGTCCGGGCCTCATCCTGGGCATAGAGAGAGGTCACCCGCTGGGTGTGTCATGAGTCCTGGAGGTATTTCTGATCGTTTTGTAAAAAAGATTCACCAAAAATGACTCCTCCATCGCTCCCTCCCTTTTGTGTTAATCCCTTTGTTGTGTCATTGTTCCTCCCCGCCTCTCCTAGACTACAGGAATGTAACATTAGGGGCTCGTCCGAAATAAACTAAAGAGGTGGCTTTAGTAAGCAAGTAACACAGAAACAATAACTGCTTCCTACAAAGGGAGGAAGCGGGAGCACACGTCTGCGTCGGCTATCGGCCCACCGGCTTCCAGGCCGCCTCCCCAGCCTCTAAGGCCCTGTTTACACGAGGGGGAAACGCATATGCATTCATGTGGTTTGGCCTTTCATTTACACAAAAACGGAGGTTTTATCAGGGAAAACCATTATTTCTAAAAAACTCCGGCCAAAGTGGAGATCTATGAAAACTCTGTTTGCGTATTTGCGTGTGCACGAGGTCAAACGGAGTTTTAGGTCCTCAAACGTCACCGTACGCGACTAAAAAGGCATCACGTCATATATGAGCGTCCTCTGTTTACAGTTTGCTTACTGATCACGGCGCTCGGTGGCGTATTCATGCGGGTTCATGTAAACAGAAACTGAGGGGAAACGATCATGTGTGTACGACGTTATTTTTTAAAACGGAGGGGCAGAAATATTTGTTTCCGTAAATACCCGGCTCCGTGTAAATGTGGCCTTATTCACCTGAGGCCTAATCAGCTGATTGCCCTCAGCTGCAGGCAGGATCAGGGCGTCACCTGCATGGATCCTGTGGGGCTGGGAATCAGCTTCTACTAACGGTTATGTGTGCTGCCACTCGGTTCCCAGAGGCCACCGCGCTTCCCTGCCATCCAGAAGCCAGGGGGCGCTGGAAAGACTTCACCAGACCATGAAGTCAATGTTACGCAAACACTGTCATGAATCACAGAGGGGTTGGGATGACAGTGTCCCACCAGTCATGTTTGCTACTAGCAAAGCTCAACAGGAGGCTCTAGGTTCAGTCCTGCTGAAGTGCTTGTTGGACACAAAGTTAGGGGTCCTGTTAAAGTTCTTGAAACCATTGTGTTGTCTTTCCAGAGGTAGGTAGCCAGGCCTAGTTCTGTTTTGTTGATGTCCATTTGTTTGGCACAACCACACCTGTCCCAACCTCTCCCACTTCATGAAAAAGAGTTTGTAGAAAATACATTTTGTCAAACGTTACTCTTACTTTTTACTCTTTACATGTTCTTTGATTGCCATGTGTTCGTCCCTACTCATCCCCTCGACGAGACAAAAGGGAACAGACACCCTCCACCCTTCTCCTTCCTTCTCCCCTTAATCCCTTCCTCCTTCAACACCTTTCCACTTCCTGAAGGTCACGACACAACCAGCCTGGTCTTTGTTAGTGAAATGATATTAAAGCCTGATAAGCAAATGATTGTTCCAGAACTTTACATGAGCTGCACCTCTATCACTGACAGAGAGGAGAGGAGAGGAGACGAGAGGAGAGGAGAGGAGACGAGAGGAGACGAGGATGGCCAGACTTCTCCTGAGCATCATCGTTGTGTCAGGCAAGACTTTAATATCTTTTTATTCTTTTCCCATCTTCAACATTATATTAATATTGTTTAATATGTTTCCTTTGACATTCCACTAACTTCCCCTTCTTTCTTGATCTTTTTTACTGTAAGACAGCGGTTCTCAAACTGGTTTAGTCACGCCTCACTTTGGAGGAAGAAACATGTTTATGCCCCAACAAAATTGTACCAAAATGGTCCATGCTGAATTTTTATTGAAATTAGTTTTTGTGACTCCATCTGTGATTTTTCAAGTATTGAAATAGATAAAATATGCAATCACTTTGCTAGAACACTGCAATGAACCTGTTTTACACTGAATATCTTTTCAACATCATAACGTTCAAGAGAGCAGATGTGTGAGCGTCACGATGTTTCAGTTTTAGTGGGGTTCGTGTATTTTGCGGCCAATGGATTTTTGTTTTGAAATGACAAAACCAAAATTTGGAAACGAGTTGTTCCCTGATTTTGTTTTTCTCATTTCAAAACTAAAATCCGTTGACTAAAATACACAGACCTAGTGGCTGCAGTGAGCTGCTTTCCTCTTCTTTTTAAAACGCAACACAGACAGCTTTTGGCAAAACGTCAAGAATCGCTGAGTCCTGCATGTGCAAACATAACCTGTCGAGGGCGTAACTACATTTCCATGAAAGCACAGACATTTCCTCATGTATTTAATAATGTATTTCCTCATGTTTTAATTCATGTATTTATTAATGGCGTTATAAGTCTGTGTCCTTTTTTAATATGTAGAGTTCTAAATGAAGGTATTTGAATAGATATATTGAATAGATAAATTGCTGCTGAACTAACTTTTGTCTCCCTTGCATTGTAGAGTTTTGTACCTGTGTCAGACATTACCTCACCTGTAATACGGCCCAGTTTGAGAACCACTGCGTTGATGTAAATGATGATGTGCATTAAGTTATTAACATGTCATCAGCGTGCTGTGTGTCATCAGGGCTGTGTGCCGTCTCATCAGCTGCTGTACGTCAATACCATGTTGTTAATGAGCTGAAGAACATGACTGAAGCACAGCAACACTGCAGAGAGAACTACATGGACCTGGTGACCATACGAGACCTGCAGGACCTGGAGACCCTGAATGCAACGCTGAGTTCAAGCAAAATGGCCGCCTCCGTCTCCGTGAGTGTTATTACGTCAGTGACAGGTGGTCTGAAAGTTTTACATCCACACAGTGGTGGAAAGTATGCAAATGACCTGGACAGAAGTGTGTACTTGTACTTTACGTGAGTATTTTAGTTCAATGATTAGCTTCTAGCATCTTTAGGTGGTAGCATTGTTAGCTTATAGCAATTTTAGCTGTTAGCACCATTATCTGTTAGGAAACATTAGTTGTCAGCATCGTTAGCTTCAAGCAACATTAGCTGTTAGCACTATTAGCTGTTAGCATCGTTATCTGTTAGAATTTTTATAGGTTAGCATTGTTAGCTTCTATAATTGTTAGCTGCTAGCATCATTAACTGTTAGCATCATTACCTGCTAGCATCGTTATAGGTTCGCACCCTTAGCATAGTTATATTCTAGCATCATTAGCTGATAGGATCATTACCTCTTAGCATTGTTAGCTTCTAGCAACATTAGCTGTTAGCATCGTTATATGTTAGCATTTTGATAGATTAGCATCATTAGCCTTTAGCATTGTTAGCTGCTAGCATCATTAAATGTTATCATTGTTAGCTGTTAGCATCATTAAATGTTAGCACCGTTAGCTGCTAGCCATTAGCTTAGCACGCTGTGAGACTCTTAGTCCATTATGAACAGCAGGAGTGATGACAGAAATAAAACCTTTTCTATGTTCATATTAGCACCTGAATATTGTTTACTTGAAATAATAAATCAGACTGATCGTCAGGATCAAGAATATAAATGAGAAGTACAAATGTCTGAAAGTCTGTTTCTTTATATCACAATGAAATATTGTTTCAGAGAGTCTGGATAGGACTGTACGTGGACAGCTTGAGGTGGTCACTGACAAACTCAAGCTTCTACAAACCTGGAGAGACGGAGTTCAGAGTATGGGCGTTTAACGAACCAAACAACAGTGAAGGAAAACAACACTGTGTGTTTATATATTCTAATGGAGCATGGTACGACGACAGATGTTTTAAGCCCTTCAAACCAATCTGCTTTGATGTCAAAGGTGAGAATATTAAAGTTACTATGACAAACTTTAATGATGTGTTGATAAGGAGCCTCCTGTTGACTGAAGAAGAGGAGGAGGAGGAGGAGGAGGAGAAGGAAGAGGAGGAGGAGGAGGAGGAGGAGAAGGAAGAGGAGGAGGAGGACTACAGAGGACGAGGACTTGACTGAGACTATAAAGGACCAAAACTCGACTGAGACTATAGAGGACCAGGACGAGACTGAGACTGGTCCAGGACCAGTTAAAGGTCCTCAGGGTTACTTGAACTCGTCTTCAGCTCCATGAAAGTCATTTAAAGCAGATTAATGAGCTCATTCAGCCGGTTTGTATCAAGTCTGTTGGAGGTCAAATATCTCTGATGGCTTTATGAATGTGGACTCAATGGACGCTGCATGTTCATGTTCACACAGCTCCGTGTTGATCCACCTTCATGCTGAGATTCATGCAGAACAATAAACTGGTCTGCATCATGTAGTCTGTTATGGTTCCTCTACTCAGCACTTCACTCTGCTCTGCTTTCAGGGCCCAGTGAGACATTTATCTTGATTAACACCTCCATGTCGTGGACTGATGCCCAGAGCTACTGCAGAGAACACCACACAGACCTGGCCATAGTGAGGAACCTGGAGGACAACCAGAAGGTACTGAAGCTGGTATCCACCAGTAAACCTTCCTGGATCGGCCTCTTCAGAGACGGATGGAAGTGGTCTGATGGAAGTAACTCCTCATTTAGGAACTGGAAGTCTGATGAGCCTGTTGGTATCTCTGAGGATTGTGTGTCAGCAGATTTTAGTGCCGATGGACGATGGGAGACCCTGAAGTGTGACGTCATGTCAGCGTTCATCTGCTACAGAGGTAAGCTATCATTCACTCAGGACTGACATGAGGACTTAACAGGATATAAATATAAAGTTATGGATGACCATACTTTTCTCTTTCATGACTCAAAGTGATAAACATTCCAGGACGTTGATGATCATCAGCAGACATGTCGTGACTGATGAAGGTTGTTTGTGTTTCAGACGTTGAGCCTGTTGCGATGCGAGTGGTGAAAGTGAGGCTGCAGAAAAGCAGCTCCTCTGTGGATCTGAATGACCCTGTGGTGATGGAGGGCCTCTTGAAGCAGGTACATCTTCCTCTCAGTAACAACAGAACCAGCAGGTGATACATGTGAGGTAGTGCACTACTAAGAACAATGTAAAGGTGCTCTGTGCAGACATGGACACGTCATGACTGAAGGTAGACTTGTGTCCAGACAACATGAAACAACAGAGCTGCTCTAGTGGAAACCAGAGTTCTTCTCCAGCAGAGCTTCCACATGAGGACAGTGTGAGACAGGATGCAGAGAAACAGCTTTACTGAAGACTTCTTCTCTCAATGTGTTTGTCTCTCAGCTCAAACAGAAGCTGAAGGACCAGGGGCACGACGACGACATCAAGCTGAGCTGGAAGAAGCAGGCGGATGGAAAAGTCTTCCACAAGGAAGAGAAGAAGAGCAGGAAGAAGGGAAGAGATGAGCTGTAATGTTCCTTCAGTCCACTCTGCTCACAGGCTTCCTTTCTCCTCCTCTTCCTCCCTTTCTTCCTCCTCTTGCTCTCAATCAGTGGTAGAAAGAACCAAAGTCCTGTATGGACCTCATGAGGACCCCGTAGTGAGTTCTAGAGAGGACCTTTAGTTCCTGTTGGAAACCTGTGTGGGATCTTGTTTGCACCCTTAAAGGTAGAAACCTTCATATGTGGTTCTAGGTAAAACTCTTGATGCTTAGTTCTAGGTAGAACTCTGTGTAAAGGAACCTTGAGGAAAGGTTCTCCCTGGAACCAAAGAGGGTTCTCCTCTGGGGACGAACCAAAGACCCTCCAGGGTTCTAGTGAGCACATTTATTTCTAAGAGTGTAGTTACTTTGCAGGGTAAGATGTTTATTATAAAGTGTGTGCTAATCTTATTAATTGTGGCGCATTGTTTTGTAGAAGAATGTTAATAATAATGATGCAATAACATGTTTATTATATTAAAGCTCTCTAAAGAGTTCATTCTGCAGAACGAGTGCTTTTACTTTTGATCATGAGGAACATTCTGCTGTAGTTTTTACGTCATAATTCTGAATGTAGGTGTTTTATTGGTGATGTGTGTTTTCATTGTGATGATGCTTCTTTTGCTTCAATAAAACCTTTGAATGAGCTTTCTGTGTCACAGTTCTTCATGTACTTCAGCTCAGAGTCTGATGACAACAACAGCTTCAATGCAGCTTTCCGGTTTTCATTTCACTAAAATATTACTCTTTTTTTCCATCGGCACACTGAGCAAAGTCTTTATCACTAAACTGACTTTCCACCTGAATTTCTAGAGCAAAAGCAGGACTAGCAAA
>NW_027176153.1:941972-1014472 GCF_023055335.1 Clinocottus analis
AAACAGCGGCATTCCTATCATGTTTTCCGTCTCCTTTGCTTCCCTGCAGATGTGGTGTCGGACCGGGGCCCCCAGTTCACCTCTAAGTTCTGGAAGGAATTCTGCAGTCTCCTGGGGGCCACGGTCAGTCTGTCTTCTGGATACCATCCCCAATCTAATGGTCAGAAGGAGTGACTAAACCAGGATCTAGAGACTGCCCTTCTTTGTTTTGTGTCCCAGAACCCCACTTCCTGGAGCAGACACCTCATTTGGGTTGAGTATGCGCACAACACTCTTCCCTCCTCATCGATTGGTCTCTCCCCTTTCCAGTGCACCTATGGCTACCAGCCACCCCTGTTTCCTGCTCTGGAGTAGTCAAGAGTACCCTCTGCCCTGGCTGTGGTCCGTCGTTGCCGACGCACCTGGGACCGAGCCCGCCAGACCCTCATCAAGAACTCTGCCCGGTACAAGAGGACGGCGGTCCCAGGCCCCCAACTATCAGGTTGACGAGAAGGTCTGGCTGTCTACACAGGACATCCCCCTTCACGTGAAGTGCCACAAACTAGCTCCTCGGTTTGTGGGTCTCTTCCCAATTTCAAAGGTGATTAACCCTGTGGCCATGAAACTCAAACTCCCGAGACCCATGAGGGTCCACCCCACGTTCCATGTGGCCCGGCTAAAGCCAGCCAAGTAGAGCTCTTTCGTCCCTACCACCAGACCTCCACCACCACCCCAGATCATTGATGGCGGGCCGACTTACGCGTCAAGCGTCTTTTGGCAGTTTGGGTCCGCGGCCGACAGTACCTCGTGAATTGGGAGGGGTACGGCCCCAAGGAGAGGTCTTGGGAGAAAGCCAGCAACATTCTGGGACCAGACCTCATCAGAGACTTCCACCGGAGGTTCCCTGAGGAACCTGGGCCGTCAGGTGCCGGCCTTAGAGGGTGAGGAGGGGAGGGGGGGATTCACTCAACTGTAGCTTCTGTTATCTGAACAAGCACACTGTCCCCTTCAAACTTAAATCTATAGTAGTTTGACACCTATTGATTTTCGGGACACCAACACGTTAAAAGGTGTTTCTATAGAAACACACACAATGTACGTTAAGGTCTTCTTAAAGACAGCTTTACAGAATATGCACCAAACAATGTGCTATTTGCAGCTCTGGCCAGCAGAGGGTGCTCAGCTCTTTTCTTAGGAAGGGCTCAGGCCTTTCTACAGAGCCAACCTATTGTGGCGACCTCTAACCTTCAACTTGTGACCACTTTCTCCCCATCTCCAGTGCAGCTCGTCAGAGTGATTAGAAACAAGTTCAGAAAGCACATCACAGGTTCTTCCCTGCTGCAGCGTCACAGCATCATTGATGCTGTTAGTTCAAACGAACAGACGTGAAAAAAGATGTGAAGCAAAGCCAAAGCCGGACGGGTATGGGGGATGTTTTCATCTTAAACCCATCCATCCATCCATTATCTGAACCACTTATCCTCATTAGGGGTCGGGGGGCGCTGGAGCCAATCCCAGCCGTCAAGGGGCAAATGCAGGGTACACCCCGGACAAGTCTCCAGTCCATCACAGGGCAGATAGACATACAGACAGACAACAATTCACACTCACACCAACTGGCAATTTAGAGTCCAATTCATCTGAGCTGCATGTCTTTGGAATGTGGGAGGAAGCCGGAGAACCCGGAGACAACCTACGCTGACACGGGGAGAACATGCAAACTCCGCACAGAGGGACCTGTCGGACCAGTATCCAAACCTCGCCCTGCCTGGGATCTGAACCACAGACCCTCTTGTTGTGACGCATCAGTGTTAGCCGCTACACCACCGTGCAGCCCCATCTTGAACCCATTTTACTTTATTCATCACTACTTGATTCATCCGTTGTTTGAGCCTCTGAACTGGGATATGACAAGTAATATTGGCGAAAAAAAAGAACACATTACGATGTGTTTCTTGACCGCTTTGCAAATGTGAACTGCCATCGGAGGGTCCCCTCCAGACCGGGGTTCGCCTCTACCACTGGGAGGGCTAATGGCGCAGAGGGTCCCCCAATGCACCTGCGTCCTTCCTGGTCAACCTATGAATCTAAATGTAATTTAAATATGTTTCTGTATCTAAAATTGCGCCATCACACACACACATACACCTAACACATATGTGCATCCAGCCATCTATCTATCCATCCATCCCCCTTTCTCTCTCTCTCTCTCTCTCTCTCTCTCTCTCTCTCTCTCTCTCTGTTGATTGCTGACTTTATTATTGACTATAAACTAGACATTATATGCTTCAATGTGACCTGGCAACAGCCAAATGACTTCTCCCAGCTGAATGAGGCTGTCCCACCAGGTTTTTCTTTCATTAGTTGATAAAATCAAAGTCACTGCTGTCACAATCCCTCCTCGGCAATTTCAACATCCACATTGACAACCCATCTAGTATTTTTGCTAAAGACTTCACATCACTCCTGGCCCGTCTAGGTAAAACCTAAAACCCTCCCTCCAGACATCTCCACTGGACAGTTCACTGCCTTCCTGGACTTCCTCAGCTCTAAAATCAACACCATTCACCAACAACTGGCCTTATCTTGCACCTCCTCACACAATCCACCCTGGATGATCACCACTCGCCAACCTCTCATCAGCTCCCTCTCCGACTTCACCCCAGTATCAGAACACACCATCTCGAAACTCATCCATAAAGCCAAAACCACCACCTGTCAGCTCGATCCTCTTCACACCTCCCTTGTCAAAGCCTGTCTGTCATCAATTTCCCCCATGATCACCAACACACTTACCTCCTCCCTCACCACTGGTACCGTACCCCCCACTCTCAAACTGGTTGCCATCACACCTATCCTGAAAAAACCTGGTGCTGACCCAGCTGTCCTGAACCATTACCGGCCCATCTCCAACCTCCCCTGGCTGGCATTGGACTCACTGGTGCCGCACTCTCCTGGTTCACATCATACCTCACTGACCGCCAACAATCTGTGTAACTAAAGAACCACAAGTCTGGGTGTTTGGGTGTTTCACTGGGAGTGCCACAGGAGTAAGTCTTGGGTCTCCTTCTTTCCACCATTTACCTCCTCCCCCTGGGCACACTCCTCCGTCACCATGGCATACATTTGTATTGCTACGCCGATGACACACAGGTCTACATCTCCTCAAAACCAACTGCTGCCATCCCTCCTACCTCCCTCATCAACTGCCTTGATGACATCCGGAGCTGGATCAGCAGGAACTTCCTAAAGCTAAACGGCAATAAAACTGAGGCCCTGCTCATCGGCTGCAAATTCATCATCATCAAATCCCAACACACCCGAGCTCCACCCATCATCGTCGACGGCTTCCCTGTACCCTTCTCCCCCCCAAGTCAAGAGCCACATGTCATTCTAGAGAGCACTCTTTCATTTGCGCCCCATATTCAAAACATCCCCCGGACTGCATTCTTCCATCCCTGCAACATCTCCAGACTCCGTCCATCACCAACCCAGTCCAACACCGAAATCCTGGTCCACTCATTTGTTAAATCCCACATCGACTACTGCAATGCCCTCCTCACCGGACTCCTCACCAAACTCATCAACAGACTGCAAATCATTCAGAACTCAGCCGCCCGGATCATCACCTGTACCAAATCATCGGACCACATCACTCCTGTACTCATCCAACTTCACTGGCTCCCTGTACAATACCGCATCAACTACCAAAACCTCCTCCTCACCGATACAGCTCTCCACAACCTAGCCCCCACTTACCTTTACGGCCTCCTTCAGGAATACACTCCTTCCCGCAGTCCCTGCTTATCGTCTTCCGGACTGCTAGCTATATATATATATATATATATATATATATATATATATATATATATATATATATATATATATATATATATATATATATATATATATATATATAAATGTTGTTGTCTTGTTGTTGTTGACCCTTTATGTTCAGACATCACTCTGAGCTGAAGTACATGAAGAACTGTGACACAGAAAGCTCATTCAAAGGTTTTATTGAAGCAAAAGAAGCATCATCACAATGAAAACACACATCACCAATAAAACACCTACATTCAGAATTATGATGTAAAAACTACAGAAGAATGTTCCTCATGATCAAAAGTAAAAGCACTCGTTCTGCAGAATGAACTCTTTAGAGAGCTTTAATGTAATAAACATGTTATTGCATCATTATTATTAACATTCTTCTACAAAACAATGCGCCACAATTAATAAGATTAGCACACACTTTATAATAAACATCTTACCCTGCAAAGTAACTACACTCTTAGAAATAAATGTGCTCACTAGAACCCTGGAGGGTCTTTGGTTCGTCCCCAGAGGAGAACCCTCTTTGGTTCCAGGGAGAACCTTTCCTCAAGGTTCCTTTACACAGAGTTCTACCTAGAACTAAGCATCAAGAGTTTTACCCAGAACCACATATGAAGGTTTCTACCTTTAAGGGTGCAAACAAGATCCCACACAGGTTTCCAACAGGAACTAAAGGTCCTCTCTAGAACTCACTACGGGGTCCTCATGAGGTCCATACAGGACTTTGGTTCTTTCTACCACTGATTGAGAGCAAGAGGAGGAAGAAAGGGAGGAAGAGGAGGAGAAAGGAAGCCTGTGAGCAGAGTGGACTGAAGGAACATTACAGCTCATCTCTTCCCTTCTTCCTGCTCTTCTTCTCTTCCTTGTGGAAGACTTTTCCATCCGCCTGCTTCTTCCAGCTCAGCTTGATGTCGTCGTCGTGCCCCTGGTCCTTCAGCTTCTGTTTGAGCTGAGAGACAAACACATTGAGAGAAGAAGTCTTCAGTAAAGCTGTTTCTCTGCATCCTGTCTCACACTGTCCTCATGTGGAAGCTCTGCTGGAGAAGAACTCTGGTTTCCACTAGAGCAGCTCTGTTGTTTCATGTTGTCTGGACACAAGTCTACCTTCAGTCATGACGTGTCCACGTCTGCACAGAGCACCTTTACATTGTTCTTAGTAGTGCACTACCTCACATGTATCACCTGCTGGTTCTGTTGTTACTGAGAGGAAGATGTACCTGCTTCAAGAGGCCCTCCATCACCACAGGGTCATTCAGATCCACAGAGGAGCTGCTTTTCTGCAGCCTCACTTTCACCACTCGCATCGCAACAGGCTCAACGTCTGAAACACAAACAACCTTCATCAGTCACGACATGTCTGCTGATGATCATCAACGTCCTGGAATGTTTATCACTTTGAGTCATGAAAGAGAACACCTGTTAAGTCCTCATGTCAGTCCTGAGTGAATGATAGCTTACCTCTGTAGCAGATGAACGCTGACATGACGTCACACTTCAGGGTCCCCCATCGTCCATCGGCACTAAAATCTGCTGACACACAATCCTCAGAGGCACCATAAGGCCCATTAGACTTCCAGTTCCTAAATGAGGAGTCACTTCCATCAGACCACTTCCATCCGTCTCTGAAGAGGCCGATCCAGGAAGGTTCACTGGTGGGCACCAGCTTCAGTACCTTCAGGTTCTCCTCCAGGTTCCTCACTATGGCCAGGTCTGTGTGGTGTTCTCTGCAGTAGCTCTGGGCATCAGTCCACGACATGGAGGTGTTAATGAAGATAAATGTCTCATTGGGCCCTGAAAGCAGAGCAGAGTGAAGTGCTGAGTAGAGGAACCATAACAGACTACATGATGCAGACCAGTTTATTGTTCTGCATGAATCTCAGCATGAAGGTGGATCAACACGGAGCTGTGTGAACATGAACATGCAGCGTCCATTGAGTCCACATTCATAAAGCCATCAGAGATATTTGACTTCCAGAGTCACGTGCTCTGAGCAGGGTCCGCACCTCGCCGTTGAGCCACTTTGATGGCTTTTGTCTCAGCCACACCGTCAGCACAAAAGTTCATGTAGGAGAGGACGGCCGTCGTGTGTCCCTCCAGATCTGTCTCCTCAACAAATATGTCCCAGTCTGTGACATCGAAACAGTCCTGTAGGGCTGAGGTGGCTTCCTCAGTCCACACCTGGATCGTTTTAGTGGAAGGTTTCTGTCTACAGATCAGGGGTCTGTATGCTGGGGTCAGAGACAGGGACAGATGGTCTGATGGTCCGAGATGTGGGAGTGGAGTGGCTCTATAGGCATCTGGAATGCTGGTATAGACCTGGGCCAGTATGTTTTTCTATCTTGTAGGGACGTTAACATTTTTGAAGAACTTCGGCATGACAGATTTTAAGTTAGCATGGTTGAAGTCTCCTGCTGCAATCACAAGGCTGTCTGCTTGTGCTGACATGTCGTTGTTAATGGCTCTCTGTAGCTGCTTCAAGGCAAGCTTAGCGTTAGCACTTGGTGGTATATAGACAGCCGTTATCATTACAGATGTAAACTCCCTGGGCAAGTAAAAAGGTCTACAGCTCAGCATCAGGTATTCTATCTCCGGGGAACAGTGTGTCTCAATAACCCTGGCGTCAGAACAACAGCTGTGGTTGAGGTAGATTCAAAGTCCTCCACCCCTGCTTTTCCTGGAGTTGATGGTACGGTCCGCTCTTTAAACAACACGGTCTGCTAGCTCGATTTCAGCGTCCGGGGTGTGTGAGTCCACCGAAGTCTCTGTTATTAACATCACACAGTACTCCAGGCAGCGCGATGTAATCCACAGTCTTATCTTAGTCTAGTCCTGCTCCTCTATAGTCTCAGTGTAGTCCTGGTCCTCTATAGTCTCAGTGTAGTTCTGGTCTTCTATAGTCTCAGTCTAGTCCTGATCCTCTATAGTCTCAGTCTAGTCCTGGTCCTCTATAGTCTCAGTGAAGTCCTGGTCCTCTATAGTCTCAGTGTAGTCCTGGTCCTCTATAGTCTCATTGTAGGCCTGGTCCTCTATAGTCTCAGTGTAGTCCTGGTCCTCTATAGTCTCAGTGTAGTCCTGGTCCTATATAGTCTCAATGTTATCCTGGTCTTCTATAGTCTCAGTCTAGTCCTGGTCCTCTATAGTCTCAGTGTAGTCCTGGTCCTCTATAGTCTCATTGTAGTCCTGGTCCTCTATAGTCTCAGTCTAGTCCTGGTCCTCTATAGTCTCAGTCAGTCCTGATCCTCTAGAGCAGCGGTCCCCAAACGTTTTTGAGCTACAGACCAGTTTTGTGTTGGACAATATTTTCTTGGACCGGCCTTCACGGTGTGGGCGATAAATATGATGTAATAAACTGATACAACCGGTATTAAGCTATTATAAAGTGCATAAAGATACAACTCACCATTACGCCAAATTAGTGGGAGTCCTGAGCTTATTTCTCCAACTCGGTGTGATGGGAGAAAACGTCACTCGACGTGTGTTCATGTTCTGTTAACTCTGTAAATTAGATGTCTTACTGCTTAATTTAAACCCGCTTCACAAAGACAGGATGTTGAAAATGGAGGCAAGGTTTTCAGAACTTTTTACTCTGCCTTGTTTTTAATCCATAACACCAAGTTAAAACAGACTTTTAAGTTTCATTTTTGGGGTAACTATCGTGTAACATATGTCAAGAGGTTACATCTGAGGTTAAGCACAGACGGATGTATCCGGTCTTTTTTCAAAATAAAACTTTTTTCTGACCTTAATTATTTATTTATTTATTTTTTTTCATTCTTTCTCTGCAGCCCAGTAGCAAGGGACGACACAACTCGGTACCGGGCTGCGGCCCGGCGGTTGGGGACCACTGCTCTATAGACCTCAGTGTAGTCCTGGTCCTATAATCCACACTACCACTTTAGTCCACAGGGGGCAAAAGAAAAAAAAAATACAACATGAAAGTTTGTCATAGTAACTTTAATATTCTCACCTTTGACATCAAAGCAGACTGGTTTGAAGGGCTCATAACATCTATCGTCGTACCATGCTCCATTAGAATATATATTCACACAGTGTTGTTCTCTGCCGTAGTTGTTTGGTTCTCCAGACCTCCACCATCTGAACTCCATCTCTCCAGGTTTGTAGAAGCTTGAGTTTGTCAGTGACCACTTCCAGCTGTCCATGTGCAGTCCTATCCAGACTCTCTGAAACAATATTTCATTGTGATATAAAGAAACAGACTTTCAGACATTTGTACTTCTCATTTATATTCTTGATCCTGACAATCAGTCTGATTTATTATTTCAAGAAAACAATATTCAGGTGCTAATATGAACATAGAAAAGGTTTTATTTCTGTCATCACTCCTGCTGTTCATAATGGACTAAGAGTCTCACAGTGTGGTGATGGCTAAGCTAATGGCTAGCAGCTTATGGTGCTAAAAGCTAGCAATGCTAACAGTGCTAACAGTGCTAACACAGGCTTTATGACTCCACTATATATTTACATGGATGATGTTTGTTTGGTGGGATTTTTTCACTTACTTGTTCTTATCCAAATGTTTATACTTTGACTTCTATGGTTCAATGTTCTTTGTTGTTGTTGTTGTCATTGTTATGATGCACCTTCCGCCAGCAAAAATTTCTCATTTGTACAGACTTACTTGGCAATTAATCGTTTCTGATTCTGATTTTGATTCTGATGTTTGAATGTAAAATCTGAACCTGTAAAGTAACTCAGTCAAATAAATGTTCCTCTGACATGTAACATCAAAAATCATTGAACTAAAATACTCACGTAAAGTACAAGTACACACTTCTGTCCAGGTCATTTGCATACTTTCCACCACTGTGTGGATGTAAAACTTTCAGACCACCTGTCACTGACGTAATAACACTCACGGAGACGGAGGCGGCCATTTTGCTTGAACTCAGCGTTGCCTTCAGGGTCTCCAGGTCCTGCGGGTCTCGTATGGTGGCCAGGTCCATGTAGTTCTCTCTGCAGTGACGCTGTGCTTCAGTCATGTTCTTCAGCTCATTAACAACATGGTATTGACGTACAGCAGCTGATGAGACGGCACACAGCCCTGATGACACACAGCACGCTGATGACATCACAGCACGCTGATGACATCACCTCGTTATGGATGTTACACACATGCATTATGTGACATATCCCATAACACCACACAGCCCAGAGTCCCTGAACACCACACAGCTCAGAGTCCCTGAACACCACACAGCCCAGAGTCCCTGAACACCACACAGCCCAGAGTCCTTGAACACCACACAGCTCAGCCCAGAGTCCCTGAACACCACACAGCCCAGAGTCCCTGAACACCACACAGCTCAGCCCAGAGTCCCTGAACACCACACAGCTCAGCCCAGAGTCCCTGAACACCACACAGCCCAGAGTCCCTGAACACCACACAGCCCAGAGTCCCTGAACACCACACAGCCCAGAGTCCCTGAACACCACACAGCTCAGAGTCCCTGAACACCACACAGCTCAGAGTCCCTGAACACCACACAGCTCAGCCCAGAGTCCCTGAACACCACACAGCTCAGCCCAGAGTCCCTGAACACCACACAGCTCAGAGTACCTGAACACCACACAGCCCAGAGTCCCTGAACACCACACAGCCCAGAGTCCCTGAACACCACACAGCCCAGAGTACCTGAACACCACACAGCTCAGAGTACCTGAACACCACACAGCTCAGAGTCCCTGAACACCACACAGCTCAGAGTCCCTGAACACCACACAGTTACATCAGATAATAACTATCTTTTTTTCAACTTGAACTTAATTGTCTCTGCAACCACAACGTTCATTAACTTCATTTAAAGTTCTACAGTAGTGTAACCCCTGAGAGGAGACGCCTTCAGTTAAAAAGAAATACAGTGAGTTAGATTTAAGTACGTAACTCGTCAACCTGCTGCAGCGACCGCAACGTTTCACTAAACTCCTGCTAAGTTCCCTTCACAAAGATTTCACTAACAAACTGGTCCAGGTGGCCGTGAGGCTGCTGGGAGTAAAACATATCCATCCCTGTCCTCATGGACACAGACTTCTACCTGGAACCTCATTCATCACATTAATATTAATAACTTAACTCACTAATGCAAATGATCATTTTACATTAAAGTAAACTGATGAAGGAAGAAGGAAAGTTAGAGGAAAGTCACAGGAACAAATTATACACAATATTATTATAATGCTGAAGATGGTAAAGAATAAAAATATATTAAAGTCTTACCTGATACAACGAGGACGCTCAGGAGAAGTTTGTCCATCCTCGTCTCCTCTCTGTCCTCTCGTCCCCTCTCTGTCCTCTCCTCTCGTCTCCTCTCTGTCAGACTGTGACTGTTGAGCATCATCTCATGGAATGTTATAAAGGACTCATTTGCTTGAACACACCTATTTTTAGGCCTTTCCTCTAAACGTCAGACCAAACTAAAGAGTGTGTCTCTGCAGCCACGAGGGCCGTTTGAATAATGTTATAATTAAAGGAACACATGTGAGATGTAGTTCAGATGTGTAAATATCAGTCTACAAGTTTCTGGTGAAGAGAAGATGAAGAGGACACACAGAAAGACATGAAAAGGTTTCAAGTCCATATAAATATAATTAATACATTCATAAGGATTGACTTTCAGGATGATGATGTGTCTGACATGATGCAGACTGCTTCCTCAGAGCTCAGGGAGCATCGGGCCTGTAGTCCCTCAACACAGAGAAGACTGTTCCACACAAACAATACGCAGTAGACCTGACGGCCACTCTGACACCAAAATACTGCAAAAGGAGTGAAATGCAGTTATTTTGGGGAGCGATGCTGCTCGGCGCAGCATGAAGATGGTTACTGCTTTGACGATGGCGCTTGGAGAACAATGGCGAGGGCCCGCGAGCTGAACCAAGAACTATTTGAAGTAGAAATGCCGGATCTTAGATCTTTAGTGGGAGAGGGTCTCCAGTGGAAAGAGTGAGGGCTTAAGAGGCATGAGACGACCTTTCCTCTGAAGCATCACCTGAAGCAACGTCTGATGACGGAGGATCAGCTGATCAAGAAAATATCAATGTTCTACAAATATGATGATGGAAATGTATGCAACACTTTTGTTGTGTGCAAACACAAGAGTTCTTCTGTTTGCTCTCAGTTTATTTGAATGTGTGCTGTTGAATCTCTTTCTGTGGAACACAGACAGTAACTCTTCCTCAGGACTTCATGCTGATTGGTCGGAGGCAAATTTAAACACACAGGAGTGAAATAGAAAATATGGAAATCAAAATATTCATTTGAATATGTTTGTGTGTCTAAAGTTTCACCATCACACACATACAAGTACTTGTCCAAGTCTCTAGTAGGGAAATGAAGGGCGTCCATGTCTCCAACAGGTAGATGAAGGGCGTCCATGTCTCCAGCAGAGAGATGAAGGGCGTCCATGTCTCCAGCAGAGAGATGAAGGGTGTCCATGTCTCCAACAGGTAGATGAAGGGCGTCCATGTCTCCAACAGGTAGATGAAGGGCCTCCATGTCTCCAACAGGTAGATGAAGGGCGTCCATGTCTCCAACAGAGAGATGAAGGGCGTCCATGTCTCCAACAGGTAGATGAAGGGCGTCCATGTCTCCAACAGAGAGATGAAGGGTGTCCATGTCTCCAACAGGTAGATGAAGGGCGTCCATGTCTCCAACAGAGAGATGAAGGGTGTCCATGTCTCCAACAGGTAGATGAAGGGCGTCCATGTCTCCAACAGGTAGATGAAGGGCGTCCATGTCTCCAACAGGTAGATGAAGGGCGGCCATGTCTCCAACAGGTAGATGAAGGGCGGCCATGTCTCCAACAGGTAGATGAAGGGCGGCCATGTCTCCAACAGGTATATGAAGGGCGTCCATGTCTATGCCAAACCTTTTGGCTCAATGACTTTAAAACATGACAGACGGGCCGGGCCAGTATCAGATGGATGGAGAGTGTTTGTGTGAACGAATATAAATTAAAAGTAAAGCCATTAACGTAAATGGAAAGATTTCATTTCAGTGGGAACAGGGTCTCTGAATGAATACACTGGCCCGATTCTGCCGTCCGACACTGCCGTCACCGGGCCACAATCAAACACAGCCAAGGCCGGCATCGGTCCGCCAGAAGAAAGGTGTCGGCCCGAGTCCGGTTGCCGACTCGGCTGAGACTTGGCTGAAGGAATAATTTGTATAATGCCAGATTGGTTCCCAGAACCATCCTGGTCCTGGTCTGGACATCAGTCCGACCCGGCAGGCTCTGGTGTCGGCTGGAGTCTGAACCAGCATCTCAGCTGGTGTTCCAGTCGGTTTCTCTGTAGTCTGCTCCATGGGCTCCGGCTCTGGTACACTTGTAACCGTCTCAACACAGGAGGCTTTCACAGGGCATCCATCAACTTCAACTCTCTCCTATAATAACTATCGGGCAGAAAAGTCATCAGGTGCTTCCAACGCAAGCTCGTCTGGCAGTCTGCAGGAAAGTCTTCATCTGCCAAGTGCCAGCGATGAAATCACCCAACTGGATGCTCCTCGAGGGTCTCATGACGCCTTTCTCCTTCTCTACAGGAGTCAGAATTATTACGTCTGTTTTGTGACAGGACACACCTGTCAATCACATGACGTGAGTCCTGAATATCCTCCTCTGCAGCAGCTGCATGCAGGGTAAGGGTGATCTTTTCTGATGAAATGAATCATTAGTCCCTCCCCTGCAAAGCATGCGCCACACATGGTGACTCTGCAGCCACCTGGGCCTTCTTTGGCCCCGTAAGCTTCTCACAGGCAGGTTTTCTCTTTCTGATCTAACCCTCTGCCATCGTGGGGTTGCTCTCTCTGTCCCACAGACAGGGTTCGGGTCACTGTCCTGGTACTCGGTCCAGGTGAGGTAGTCCGTGGGGTTTTCAGGGTCATGACCTCTCCCTATCGTAACCAATCAATGTTACCTTTCTGGAGTGTCAGCTCTTCTGCTCCCCCACAGGTAGTTCTACATGCAGGTCTGGTTGTTTAGTCTGTCCACACACCTGGTCCCTGAGGACAGCCTGAGGACAGGAAAGGGCTGCAGAGGCTGCTGGGAATGACAAGATATTTGGCCCAGTACATTCCAAATGAAGCCACAATAACTGCTCCACTCCGACAGCTGCTGAGAAAAGAAGCTGCATGGCAATGGGGTCATGAGCACAGTGCTGCACTGAACAGGCTGAAATCCACCCTGACACAAGCCCCTGTGCTCAAGTTTTATGATCAGTCCAAGCCTCTCACCATACAATGTGACGCCTCAAAAGATGGACTGGGTGCTTGTCTTCTTCAAGACGGTAGTCCTCTGTCCTATGCTTCACGTGCACTCACCGAACCTGAGAAAAATTATGCTCAGATTGAAAAGGAGCTGTTGGCGATAGCTTTTGCAACAAAACGCTTTCACCAATATGTTTACGGCAACACAGTGACAGTCCAATCAGATCACAAACCACTGGAAATAATTTTCAGGAAACATCTAAGCAAAGCGCCAGCACGCCTACAGCGCATGTTATTGCAGCTCCAACGCTATGATCTGAATATAGTAGACACTGCTGGCAAGGACATGCATGTCGTGCCTTTCTTGAGGGCAACAATGACGAGGTAAAGGAGGATCTGTTTGAAGAGAGAGTAGTTCACGCAATGGAGCCCACAGCTACAATGGACGCTGACACGCTCAAGACACTGAAGGATGCCACAGCCGCAGATAACGTGTTGCAGCAGGTAGTCGCAATGCACCACAATGGTTGGCCCAAAAAGCGAAGCAGCATTGCCACTAACCTCCACCAGTACTGGCCTATGCGAACTGCCATCAACATTGGGGACAGAATACTGATGACAGGTGATAAGATTGTGATTCCACAGAGTGCAAGGCAGATGATGCTTGACAGACTGCACCTTGCACATCAAGGTATACAGAGGATGAAAGCACAGGCCAGGAAGGTGATGTACTGGCCAGGTATGTCACATGACATTGAGCACATGGTGGAAAGCTGTGCTCCATGTCAACAGCTTCAGCCACAAAATCAAAAAGAGCCTCTTTTCCCACATGAGGTCCCTGAGCTGCCGTGGCTGAAGATTGGGGCAGACATTTTCGAGCTCCTCCGTGAATCGCCACCTTAACGTGGTGGAGGAGTTTGAGTGGCTCAGTGAACCTGGGAGCTATGTTGTCCGGGGCGTCAGCCCCTGGTAGGGTCTCCCAAGGCAAACAGGTTTCGGGGGAGAGCCCAGACTAAGAGCGGTTCAAAAAACCCTTATGGAAAGCAGCACTAACAGCTTAGTCACCTCGCCCGGACAAGGGAAACCGGGGCACCCTCCTGGAGCCAGACCTGGGAGGCGAGCTCGTCGGCGAGCGTCTGGTGGCCGGGCTTTCGCCCATGGGGCCCGGTCGGGCTTAGCCCGAAAAAACAACATGGTGCCGCAGCCACTCCGTGGACCCACCACCCGCGGAGAGGATCATCGGGGTCGGGTGCAATGCAGACCGGGCGGCAGACCAGGCAGAAGACCTGGGCGAGCCGATCGCCGGCAGCATGGACTAGCTCTAGGGACGTGGAACGTCACCTCGCTAGCGGGGAAAGAGCCGGAGCTGGTGCAGGAGGTGGAACGGTACCAGCTAGATATAGTTGGGGTCACCTCCACGCACAGCAAGGGCTCTGGAACCAAGCTCCTGGAGAAGGGTTGGACTTTGTCCTTTTCTGGAGTTGCCCAGGGTGAGAGGCGCCGGGCGGGTGTGGGGATACTCACGAGTCCCCGGCTGAGCGCCGCTATGTTGGAGTTTTTTCCGGTGAACGAGAGGGTCGCCTCCCTGCGCCTTCGGGTTGCGGGGAGTAAGGCTCTGACTGTTGTTTGTGCTTATGCACCGAACAGCAGCTCGGAGTATCCGGCCTTCTTGGAGTCGGTTGGAGGGGTCCTGGAGAGGGCGCCTCCTGCCGACTCTATTGTTCTCCTGGGAGACTTCAACGGTCACGTGGGTAATGACAGTGAAACTTGGCGGGGGGTGATTGGGAGGAACGGCTTGCCCGATCAGAACCCGAACGGTGTTCTGTTGTTGGACTTCTGTGCTAGCCACGGTTTGGCCATCACAAACACCATGTTTGAGCATAAGGTGGTTCATAAGTGTACTTGGTACCAGAACACCTTAGGCCAAAGATCAATGATCGACTTTGTAATCGTATCATCTGACCTGCGGCCGTATGTCTTGGACACTCGGGTAAAGAGAGGAGCAGAGCTGTCAACTGATCACCACCTGGTGGTGAGTTGGATCAGATGGCGAGGGAGGCGGCTGGAAAGACCTGGCAAGCCCAAACGTGTTGTGAGGGTGAACTGGGAACGTCTAGCTGAGGATCCTGTCCGGAAGGTCTTCAACTCCCACCTCCGGAAGAACTTTTCACGCATCCTGAGGGAGGTTGGGGACATGGAATCCGAGTGGACCTTGTTCAAAGCCTCTATTGTGGAAGCTGCTGTCAAGAGTTGTGGTCGGAAGGTCGTCGGTGCCTGTCGCGGCGGTAACCCGAGAACCCGGTGGTGGACACCGGGGGTGAGGGAAGCCGTCAAGTTGAAGAAGGAGGCCTTTCGGGCCTGGTTGGCCCAGGGGACTCCTGAAGCAGCTGATGGGTACCGGCAGGCCAAGAGGGCTGCAGCTGCGGCGGTAGCGGATGCTAAAACTCGGTCATGGGAAGAGTTCGGGGAGGCCATGGAGAAGGACTTTCGGTTGGCCTCAAAGAGGTTCTGGCAAACCATCCGGCGGATCAGAAAGGGAAAGCAGGGCCTACCCCAGGCTGTTCTCAGCGGGGGAGGGGAACTGCTGACTCGGACTGGGGACATCGTCGGACGGTGGAAAGAGCACTTTGAGGAACTCCTAAACCCGGCCAACATGTCCCCTGGGGAGGGGGCAGTGCCTGAAGACCTTGGGGTGGGTGCACCCATATCCCTGGCAGAGGTCACTAAGGTAGTTAAAGAGCTTCTTGGTGGCAAGGCGCCGGGGGTGGATGAAATCCGCCCTGAGATGCTGAAAGCGCTGGACATTGCTGGGCTGTCTTGGCTGACACGCCTTTTCAGTGTCGCATGGGGGTCGGGAACAGTGCCCATGGACTGGCAGACCGGGGTGGTGGTTCCCATTTTCAAGAAGGGGGACCGGAGAGTGTGCTCGAACTATCGTGGTATCACACTACTCAGCCTCCCGGGAAAAGCTTATGCCAGGGTGCTGGAAAGGAGACTCCGACCGCTTGTCGAACCTCGGATTCAAGAGGAGCAGTGCGGATTCCGTCCCGGTCGTGGAACAGTGGACCAGCTCTTTACCCTTGCGGGACTACTGGAGGGGTCTTGGGAGTTTGCCCAACCAGTCTACATGTGCTTTGTGGACTTGGAGAAGGCTTTCGACCGGGTCCCTCGGGGAGTTCTGTGGGGGGTGCTGCAGGAGTACGGGGTGCCGGATCCGTTGGCACGGGCTATTCGGTCTCTATACGCCTGCAGTAGGAGTTGTGTCCGTATCCTCGGTATTAAGTCAGACACGTTCCCGGTGGGTGTTGGCCTCCGCCAGGGCTGCCCTTTATCACCGGTCCTGTTTGTGACCTTCATGGACAGGATTTCTAGGCGCAGCCGGGGGGCGGAGGAAATCCGGTTCGGGGGCCTCGGGATCGCCTCTCTGCTGTTTGCAGATGATGTGGTCCTGTTTGCTTCCTCGGAACGTGACCTCCAGCATTCGCTGGGGCGTTTTGCAGCCGAGTGTGAAGCGGCAGGGATGAGGGTTAGCGCCTCCAAATCCGAGGCCATGGTTCTCTGCCGGAAACCGGTGGATTGCTCCCTTCAGGTGGGGACAACATGCCTGCCCCAAGCGAAGGAGTTCAAGTACCTCGGGGTCTTGTTCACGAGTGAGGGTAAGGTGGAGCGAGAGATCGACAGGCGGATCGGTGCGGCTGCAGCAGTAAAACAGGCGCTGTACCGGTCCGTCTTGGTGAAGAGGGAGCTAAGTCGGAAGGCGAAGCTCTCTATTTACTGGTCGGTCTACGTTCCAACCCTCACCTATGGTCACGAACTCTGGGTCGTGACCGAAAGAACGAGGTCGCGGATACAAGCGGCCGAAATGAGCTTCCTCCGTAGGGTGGCCGGGCTCAGCCTTAGAGATAGGGTAAGGAGCTCGGACATCAGGGGGGAGCTTGGAGTCGAGCCGCTGCTTCTTCGTATCGAAAGGAGTCAGCTGAGGTGGTTCGGGCATCTAATTCGGATGCCTCCTGGACGCCTCCCATTAGAGGTTTTCCAGGCACGTCCAACTGGGAAGAGGCCCCGGGGAAGACCCAGGACACGCTGGAGGGATTATATCTCCCGGCTGGCCTGGGAACGTCTCGGGGTCCCCCAGAACGAGCTGGAAAATGTTGCGGGTGAGAGGGAAGCCTGGGTCGGTCTGCTGGGTGTGCTGCCACCGCAACCCGACCCCGGATAAGCGGCGGAAAATGGATGGATGGATTTTCGAGCTCCATGGACAGTCATACCTTATAATTGTGGATTATCTGTCAAAATATCCAGAAGTGCTTCATCTCCCAGACAAGACTGCCCATACGGTCATACGCAAGATGAAAGCGGTCTTTGCTAGGCATGGAATTCCTAAAGAGCTGGTGAGTGACCATGTTCCTTTTGCAAGTTGTGAAATGAGACAGTTTGCAGCGTCATGGGGTATAAAGCTCATCCACTCCAGTCCAGGATATCCGCAATCAAATGGTCTTGCGGGGAGGATGGTAAAGACAGTAAAGCATGCACTCAAAAAGGCAACACAAACAGGTACAGATCCACACTTAGCTCTCCTGTCACTCAGAAACACACCAGTGACTGGTACAGAGTTTTCACCAGCACAAGTACTGATGGGAAGAGTGTTGCGAAGTACCTTGCCAATCGCTACAGCTGTGCTACAACCCGCCATTCCAGAAGGATTTCATTCAAAGCTTAAACATTTGCAAGCAAGACAGGAACACTATTATAACTCCAACTCAAAACCTCTGCCTGAGTTCACGCCTGGTACTACAGTTCATATGACAACACGGCGTGGATGGGAACCAGCAACAGTCATAAGCAAAAGAGGGGAGTCGCGAGCATATGATGTGCAGACCCCCAGTGGTGTCACTTTCAGGAGAAACCGGCGGCATCTAAGGAGAATCCACCCAAGTCTGCAGAGAGATGGTGAGTCTGAGCTATTTGAACAGCCAGAAGCCTTACAAACGGAGGACTCGGAACCACCTCTCAGCTCACAGCAAGACCAGACTGCACCTGCCTGTGAAGAGAGCAACTCCTATCCGAAGCACCAGAAGTGGGAGACAAATAAAGCATCCGTCAAAGTACAATGACTTTGAGATGAGCTAATGCTGATGACTGTGACCTGCTGATGGGTTAAGTTCAAGTTAATGTTAGTTAACCGAATAAGAGTGGTTAAATCATATGTGTTTTACGCAAATCAGTTTGTGTTTCTCAGGTCATATTGTATGCATAAAAAAGTATGGTTGTTAGTGACCAATGTCATTTGCTGAAATTGTTTTGAGGTCCAGTTAGTCACTCAAAGGGGACTATCTTACTTGGAAAAGGAGGATGTAGTATATTGTAGAAGTGGTCTGTTATTCAGGGATTACGTTTGTACCTGGCAACCTTATGAGTGATGTGTGATCGCGAGATCTGTGTCTTGGCGTTGTGGTTGTTAAACGTTACATGCAAGGTGATCAACACGAATCAGCCTACGAGTACTTTTATTCCTGACAAAAAAGTACAATGTCCTTCAGGCTGCAGCTTTACGTACCTCAGCTGTTCCTTTATTTCTTTACATGTATTCCCTCCTTTTTCTTTCTCTTCCTCTTCCCCCAAAGCGCTCTATAAGGGGTTCAACGCGGTCTTCCTCCGAGCCTTCCCTGCCAACGCGGTAAAACCCTTTTGCTCTCATATTATACTCACATGCAGTACACATATATGAATGTACTTGTATTGATACTCCTGTACTTCCTGGTAGCAAACAGCAGCCTCTGTAACGGCTGATCCCTTTCTTCCTCCTGCAGGCCTGTTTTTTGGGGTTTGAGGTGGCATTGAAGGGACTGAACACGCTCGCACCCAGCTGGTGAAACCACTTCCACACATACCAGTGTTATGACCCGCCTGGACCAGTCTGGACCCAACTGGACCCAACTGGACCAGTCTGGACCCAACTGGACCCAACTGGACCAGTCTGGACCCGTCTGGACCAGTCTGGACCCATCTGGACCCAACTGGACCCGTTATGACCCGTCTGGACCCGTCTGGACCCAACTGGACCAGTCTGGACCCGTCTGGACCCGTCCGGACCAGTTCGGACCAGACTTTTTTCTCCAAAGGAAGGAATAAAGAATATGATGAACAATGAAGCACAAATAAAAGTAGAATCAGTGACTCACTTCATTGATTGATGTCAATGTATTAAATCACAGATTTAATTAAATCACATTTTCTCTTTCCATTCAATAATAATAATAATAATAATAATAATAATAATACATTAGATTTCTATAGCGCTTTTCTTCAAACTGAGAGAGACTTTACAGACGTTTGAAGTCGTCATGAAGGAGCCAGACAACAAACACTCAGGGGACGCATCACACAGTAAAGCCGTCCTGAAGAGGTGGCTCGTGGGTTGTGATTTGAATATGGAAAGTCAGTCTCAGAGGAGTTTGGGAGAGAATTCCAGAGGGAGGGGCGCTACAGAGGAGGATCAATTCAACTCCAGGCAAAGAGGAGGAGCCATTGAATGCCCATCTCATGTATTCATAACAACAGCATCACATATCCAGAAGGAGGAAGAATCATAAACATCACACAACAGCCCAACTATTGCATCATCTACAGAGCAAATCATGACCACTCGTCCTTTTTCCACACTGTTCCTGCCTCTCTCTCCATCTGTCTGCCTCTGCAATGCATTCATAAACCATCATCAGACACATGAACTCATTCAGACCACAGGAACCAGTAAACACCTCACTGGTTTTGGTCTTGTTGATGGTCGGCCGTTCAAACACCCGACCCTGAGACAAAGTTCCTTCTTCTCACCGGTTCAGCGCTCCTTCTCCCGTACGGACGTCTTATTAATCAGAAACTCATGAATCTCTGCAACATACCAAACATCCCATAACCATGAGCGGCCATGCTCTCCCTCACCTGGACTATCCAGCTCCCTCCCACAGCTCCCAGTAGAGGCAACACATCCTCACTGGGGGACCTGACCCCGACCCTCATGGAGAGAGAGAGGGCGTCCTGCCTCGACATACATGACTCAACAGAAACATCACGACTTTGAAGAGTAAACATTTCATATTCCACCAACAAGAAAAAGAAAGACAACAGGAAACATATGAGACAAAAGATCAAAGAACGAGAGAACGTCAACACTAATAATCCCACCGCACAAATGACTTATGGAAATACTCATTTAAATTGAGTCAACACACAAACAAAACCACTCAAACAGACTGTGACAAACATTTTGAATACAGCAATAAACCTGGAAAACAGCGGCCAACCACAGGCTGCCACATGTGCATCTGATGTAAAGTTCTGCTGACATCGTTTTCCTAATGACTTCATCATCATTTCACTAACTAAGAGCAGCTGGTGCGTGTGACCTTCAGGTGCTTTGTTGGACACGGGACAAAGGAAGAGACTCAGGAAAGGCCAGTTTATTTGGAGCCCATTTCAACAACAAGGCGCTTCAAAGTGCTTCACATAAAACCATCAAAAGCATCAAGACATAATGCAGAGAAGACAGGATGTAAAAACAGTCAAGAAAACATTCAAACAGTCAGAAAGCTAAATACAAATTCAATAACAGTTGCAGAGCAGTGAAAGAGATGTGTCACACCGTGGTGAGCCTTGTCTTGGGTTTGTCTTGTCATTTCCTGTTTTATTTTGAAAGCCTACCTCCCTCTCGTTTCAGGTCACTTGCCCTTCCTCATGTCTGATTGTTTCCAGCTGTTCCTCATCACCCTCATGTGCTTAAAGTCTTCTCTTTGTCTCCTGCAGAAGTGTCGTGTCTAAGCACAGCTTTGTGCCGCAGCGGGTTTCCTGTCAGTGTTTTTCCTCACAAGATGCTTCGACTGTTTCCATGACAGTCAGACAATGTGAAGCGGCACCAGTTCAAGGTGTGCAGCTCGTGATCTGCAGGAATAATTTACATACTTAAATATCATAAAAATCTGAACATAACAGACTGACCTTTGATATTTGGTTTGATGATTCAAACTTGACCAGAGCAAAGAAGAAAACATTACTCAGTGGGGTAATATTAATTATGATATTACAAATAATTCTGACTTCTGCTACAAAACAGAGTCCTGCCACATGCAGAAGTTCTCGGATGACACTGCAATTGTGGGCGTATCAGGAATGGCCAGCAGGGGGAGTACATGAGCCTGGTGGAGGACGTTGTGCAACGGTGCAAACACAACCACTTAAACTCAACACCGCTAAGACAAGGACATGGTGGTCATGCACTCTACGGTACCATCACTCAACAGCAGAGTGTGATCAGCTGCAGACTGCGCTGCTGCCATGACAGGCTGAGTACATCATTCATCCCTCATCGATCTGTCAACTGCACAGGCTCCTCCCCCTCAAACATGCACGGCCCCCAACCCACTCACTGTTTAACCTTTACACAATGTGCACTGTCTACTGGCTATGTTAGCACTCTGCACAACAATACATGTCTATCTATCTTTCTATGTCGTAAATATACTGATAACAGTTAAAATAATAAGTATTACAATCATTACTTAAAAAAAGTATTAATAATAATAATTGTGTACTTAAACAAAACCAAACAATAACAAAAGTGATAATAATAATAATAATAATAGTATTAATAATTATCACATGATTGTATAACGTTATTATTACCTTTATTGTGAATAATAAACTCATAAATGGGTGTAAAAAGAATGATGGTAATAATATTTGGCCTTGAACCATGAAACTCATTCACAACTGTAATTTCCCCCTGAAGGTTGTGATGAGCAGCACCTCTGGTTGTATAGAAGTCTATGCTTCATGTGTTAAAGCTGCATTCCCTCTCCTGACCACCAGGGGGCGACTCCTCTGGTTGTATAGAAGTCTATGCTTCATGTGTTAAAGCTGCATTCTCTCTCCTGACCACCAGGGGGCGACTCCTCTGGTTGTATAGAAGTCTATGCTTCATGTGTTAAAGCTGCATTCTCTCTCCTGACCACCAGGGGGCGACTCCTCTGGTTGTATAGAAGTCTATGCTTCATGTGCTAAAGCTGCATTCTCTCTCCTGACCACCAGGGGGTAACTAATCTGGTTGTATAGAAGTCTATGCTTCATGTGTTAAAGCTGCATTCTCTCTCCTGACCACCAGGGGGCGACTCCTCTGGTTGTATAGAAGTCTATGCTTCATGTGTTAAAGCTGCATTCTCTCTCCTGACCACCAGGGGGCGACTCCTCTGGTTGTATAGAAGTCTATGCTTCATGTGCTAAAGCTGCATTCTCTCTCCTGACCACCAGGGGTTAACTAATCTGGTTGTATAGAAGTCTATGCTTCATGTGTTAAAGCTGCATTCTCTCTCCTGACCACATGGGGGCGACTCCTCTGGTTGTATAGAAGTCTATGCTTCATGTGTTAAAGCTGCATTCTCTCTCCTGACCACCAGAGGGCGACTCCTCTGGTTGTATAGAAGTCTATGCTTCATGTGTTAAAGCTGCATTCTCTCTCCTGACCACCAGAGGGCGACTCCTCTGGTTGTATAGAAGTATATGCTTCATGTGTTAAAGCTGCATTCTCTCTCCTGACCACCAGGGGGAGACTCCTCTGGTTGTATAGAAGTCTATGCTTAGAAAAGCAATTTAAAGAAGTCCACAATTTTTATGTCAGGTATTTATTTTTCTTTTGTTTTTACAACACTGAAGATTCAGTAAAACACACATACATAGTCAAACATGCAGTCTGAATACATGTGTCATGTATTACAGTATTGTTTTTTTTTTTTTTGTGATTTTTTAAAGCTGTGAGCCAAATTCCTCTGAAGTGGTGAAGAGTTTCTGACCACTAGGGGGCAGAAACCCTCATCAGCTCAGTCTACTCTCAGTGTGTACAAGAGACACTTTGGTGGGACAGGCTTTCATAATACATTTTAAAAGCAGGTTAAATGAAATGTATATATGTAACAAACGGTATATAAATGTAGTCAAACCACTGATTGACACATATTTATATCCTATTTTATTTTGTACTCAGCTTTATGGCTACAAAATCATGCACATTTCTCTAAAAATGTCAGCAACAATCAGTAAAGCAAAAACACTTTTTTACGTTTGGTGCATACTGGGTCTGCAACGTCACTTACTGACTCCAGGAAATAGTCAGAGCCTCACACTCGACGTATGACTCAAATCTCTCTTACCATCTCCATCAAATCAACTCTTAGTGATATAGAAGTATTACAACCTTAAATCATACAAACTAATCATTCCTCTACGCACAACCTGCTGAGACCATTCAGTACTACAACATGTACCGTTTAGTACTACAACATGTATCGTTTAGTACTAAAACATGTATCGTTTAGTACTACAACATGTATCGTTTAGTACTACACAGATGTATTGTTTAGTACTACAACATGTATCGATTAGTGCTACAAACATGAATCATTTAGTACTGAAACATGTATTGTTTAGTACTAAAACTCGTATTGTTTAGTACATGAAACATGTATTGTTTAGTACTAAAACTCGTATTGTTTAGTACTGAAACATGTATTGTTTAGTACTAAAACTCGTATTGTTTAGTACATGAAACATGTTCCAGTACTACTGTACTGCTCTGCTATGAAGCAGCTCTCGTACATCTTCTCGACACTTCCTGTCCCAGCCAGCTCTCGCTGCTCCACAGTGCAGACGTACAGGAACACACAAACGGACTGAACACAGCAACCAGACAGCAACACAACAGAAACACTCTGGGATGTGTGAGGAGCTTCACTCCATGATCTGCAGGAACACAAACGGCAGATTAGAAACATTAAACTTAATTAAGGGTCCAAATCGAGGGCGGGCGCGTGAGCCGGCCTCACCACGGCGACCTTGCTGGACTGTTCGCGGGTTCGAATCCGCAGCTTGTTGACGTTGGTCTCGGCGACGTCGGCTCTCTCCTCGGCGTCGTCCAGCTCGTGTTGGACTTTCCTGAAACGCACCGTGCTGCAGCTCACCTGCTCCTCCTGGTGGACGCAAAGAGGAACAACGGCTTTAACTTGAGACCTTTCAATGACCTCAGCTGCTTATCGAGTCCGTTCTGTCTCTCTAGCTGCTAAATGCTCCTCCATGTGCAACAGCCTCTGACCGAGTCCCTGAGCGGCGAGTGAGCAGAGGACATGGAAGGTGAAGTTGAAGCAATGAGCTTAAACTCACTATCTGGAGTTGACCTTTCACCTCCAGAGAGACATTTCACACATTGTGATGAAATATATTCCAGCTAGTTTAACTCACAGCGTTCTCTGCCTGTCTCTTGTAGCTCTTGACTTTGGACTGAAGCTTATCGATGAGCTCCTGCATCCTCAGCAGAGTCTTCCGGTCCTCCTCCGACTGCAAAGAAAACCAATGAGGTGAGCAGAACCCGTGGAACCCACAGCGGGCCGTGTGCAGCGAGCAGCAGACCAGACCTGGTACGTCAGCTCCTTCACTCTCTTCTCGTAGCGACGCACTCCTTTCAGAGACTCCTCGCTCCTCTTCTGCTCCAGCGTCAGCTCCGTCTGCAGCTCCCTCACCTGAACGCACAGCACGGGATCAATACTCTCTGATCAACACTCCCTTATTAATACTCTCTCATTAATACTCTCTCTTATTAATACTCTCTCATCAACACTCTCTCTTATCAATACTCTTGTTGATCATACTGTGAGAAAAAAAGATAATGAATCAATACATCCACATTATTTTTAGCAAATATATAGCTGCCAGTAAAAACATGTCTCTCTGCCTCTCTGTTTCTTTGTCTTTCTGTCTCTTTGTCTCTTGTCTCTTTATATCTGTCTTTTATCTCTTTGTCTCATCATTTGTGCCTCTCGTCTTTTTGTCTCTCTGTCTCTTTGTCTCTTTGTCTCTCTGTCTCTTGTCTCTTATCTCTTTGTCTCTCCGTCTCTCCGTCTCTTGTCTCTCGTCTTTTTGTCTCTCTGTCTCTCTGTCTCTTTGTCTCTTGTCTCTTATCTCTTTGTCTCTCCATCTCTTGTCTCTCTTGCCTCTCTGTCTCTCTGTCTCTTTGTCTCTCCATCTCTTGTCTCTCTTGCCTCTCTGTCTCTCTGTCTCTTTGTCTCTCCGTCTCTCCGTCTCTCCGTCTCTTGTCTCTCTTGTCTCTCGTCTTTTTGTCTCTCTGTCTCTTTGTCTCTCTGTCTCTTTGTCTCAGTCCAGCGTGAGACTCACTCGATGGCAGAGAGGAGACAAAGATGCAAAGTGTTTCTCTGAGTGTTTCCAGTAAATTCCCTCCATCACTCACTCTGGTCTCCAGCTTGTGAAGCTGCTTCTTTCCTCCCTTCAGCGCCGCCTGCTCCGTCTCGTCCAGCTTCACCTGCAGCTCTGTGGGAGGAGCCACCACGGCGTTACCCTTCCTCTTGTGTTAGCTTTATGTTAGCATCTCTGATGACACCCTTCCTCTTGTGTTGGCTTTATGTTAGCATCTCTTATGATTACATTCCTCTTGTGTTAGCTTTCTGTTAGCATCTCTGATGACACCCTTCCTCTTGTGTTGGCTTTCTGTTAGCATCTCTGATGACACCCTTCCTCTTGTGTTGGCTTTCTGTTAGCATCTCTTATGATTACCTTCCTCTTGAGTTAGCTTTCTGTTAGCATCTCTTATGATTACCTTCCTCTTGAGTTAGCTTTCTGTTAGCATCTCTTATGATTACCTTCCTCTTGAATTAGCTTTCTGTTAGCATCTCTTTTGATTACCTTCCTCTTGTGTTAGCTTTCTGTTAGCTTTCTGTTAGCATGTGAACCCGGCTTGTCGACCGCCGTCACGCAGTCTGTGTGGTCGTGTACCTTTCACTGTGGACGCCATGTTGTTCTTCATCCTCTCCATCACGCTGCTGCTGTCCTGCTCCTTCTTCAGCTCCTCTGCCATCAGCGCCGCCTGGTGGAGCAAATGTTCACACGGAGCGTCAGGGAAAGAAATGCCACGCCTGTCTACGGTAAGAAGGGTTCAATGATGCACAAAACATGCATTTTTATTTTAATATATCACATGCTGCGAATCCTTTTCCAGAGCGAATTCCTCACACAAAAAACTGTCCAAATTGGAGCGGTCACTGGGAGACTCACTGGGAGACTCACTGGGAGACTCACTGGGAGACTCTGAACATCTTGAAGTTCTTTGACACGATTCAGCACCATCAAATCAACATCAGTACCGAACCTCTGTCTCTCTCTCTCTCTCCCACCATCTCCAGGTGTATTAGCTTCTATAAGAACCTCTCTCTCTCTCTCTCTCTCTCTCTTTCTCTCTCTCTCTCTCTCCCGCCCTCTCTCTTGTCAGGGGTCAGGACTCACATCAGTGATGGCCTTCTTGGCTTTCTCCTCAGCGCTGCGACTCTCCTCCATGAACTCGTCCACCTCCCCCGTCAGCTGAACCACGTCGGCCTCCAGCTTCTTCTTCTGGCTCATCAGGCCCGAGTTCTACAACACAACCAGGACCGATCCATCGGGTCATCGACAATTAGTCTGTCCAGAACGTCTGTTGATTCGTTGATCGATCAATTAGTTGATCGTGGGTGTGTGTGTGTGTGTGTACCTGTGTGGCGAGCATGTTCTGTCTCTCCGTGACCTCCACCAGCTCGTGTTCGGCCATCTTGCGCCCGCGGTCCGTTTGTTCCAGGATCCCACGCAGCTCCTCTTCCTCGGCCAACATCAGTGAGCAGCGTCGGTCCAGTAGGACCAGCTGCTCTTTGAGCTGATTGGTCAACTGGACCCTGTCCTCCAGATCCACCTGCTGCTCTTTAACCTGAGAGAGGGCGGAGCACACAGCGATAGCACACCGCGTTAGAGGAGCAACTACTCCTTCAGCGGGGATCCAGCAGGGACCAGTCCACCGTGGACTAGACTCAGATCCACCAGGGACCAGTCCACCATGGACAGACCCAGATCCAGCAGAGACCAGTCCACCGTGGACTAGACCCAGATCCAGCAGAGACCAGTCCACCGTAGACTAGACCCAGATCCAGGAGGGACCAGTCCACCGTGGACTAGACCCAGATCCAGCAGGGATCAGTCCACCGTGTACAGGCCCGTCTTCCATGCATTCTGATGAGATGGGGCTACCTGTGTCTGCAGGTGTCTGATGGCCCTCTGGCTCTCGGCTGCCTGTCTGGTGGCGTGTCCCAGATGAACCTCCATCTCGTTCAGGTCGGACTCCATCTTCTTCTTCAGACGCACCGCCTCACTGCGACTACGAACCTCCGCCTCCAAACTGGCCTGCATGGTCTCCAGGGAGCGCTGGTGGCCCCGCCTGGTGGACAGCACTGGTATTACTACGTCGATGCATGCTGCATGCTGCATGCGTAGTTTGTAGGTCTCTATGTCTACTGCATATTTTAGACAGTTTTAAATGGTTTTATGTACATGGTTAGTTAGGTTTAAAGTTGTGATTTCTACCACACCGGCTCCTGGTTGACTAGCTAGTATATCTGGTACCTGAGGTTGTCGATCTCTTCATCCTTCTCTGCAATCTTGCGCTCGATCTCGGTCCTTATCTGCTGCAGCTCCATCTGAAACCTCAAGGTCTTACTCTCCTCGTGCTCCAGAGTTCCCTGGTGGGTACAGAGTTGTTTGGTGAACAGGTGAGTCGGTGGACAGCTGGCAGGTGTCTCCAGCAGGTGAGTTAGTTACCTCGGCTTCCTCCAGAGCTGCTCTGATATCACTCTTCTCCACATCCAGGATCTTCTTCATCCTCTCCAGCTCATAGATCGTCTTCCCTCCCTGACCGATCTGGTCCGTGAGGTCCAGTACCTCCTCTGGAGTCAAACACAGTCGCGATATACATTTTTCATTCACAATATGAATTCAGGTCCATAACAGTCACTTATTGCAAAGCATTTGACACTCTGAGAAAATAGGGTTCCTACATATTCCTGCTAAAAGCCTGAGGTTCTAAACAGACGCATATTGCTTCTGAATATCCGTTTTGTCACTTAAGAGTTCTTTAAGGGTTACTTGTGACACTAAGGGTCCCAATAAGAACGTTTTTCAACCACAAACTAAACATTTTGGAAGAAAGACTGTGATTGTGAACCATGATCGTTCTGGGTTGCGCCGTAAGTTCTAGATAAAACTCTGGCTACAGAATGTTTTTTGGAACAGTGTTATTGTGAGCACCTTTAGAAAGATAAAAGGTGTGTAGACCTCCAGAGAGGGAACCATACAAAAGATATCTCTGAAACTTTATAGAGGTTCTGAAAGGTACATTTAACACATGGTTTTAGGTAAAAACCCTTTCCACGGGGTTATGTGAAGAACCCTCAGCGAGACGGTGGCAGGTTCTTAGCTCTGGTTTTGAGTCCTGAAAGATGAAAAGTGTCACGGCGTTCCTTGGTTACTACTGTGGGTATAAACATGCTTGACTTTGCCTTCATTCATCAGGGTATCTTCCACATCCTGTGGCTCGGAGCCCAACAAACAGAAAGAGACATGCGGTGCAGAAGACGGACGACGGGGTACAAGGTACCTTGCAGGTTCTTGTTTTCTCGCTTCACCGTCTCCAGGTGGTCCAGAGCTTCTTCATAGCAGTTCTTCAGTTTGAAGAGCTCGGTGCTCAGACTGCGGGACTCTCTCTGCGACGCCTCCAGGTCCGTCTGGCTCTCCTCGAACTTCAGCTTCCAGTCGCTCAACAACTGGATCAAACAAACAGAAATCACGTTTATTTTACATTAAATGGTTGTTGAATGAGTGGAGAGTGGCGGCTGGTGGCGCCGACCTTGTCGAAGTTGCGTTGCCTCTTCTCCAGAGCCAGAGCGGCGGCGTTAGTCCGTTCCAGTTCAACCAGCAGCTCTTCGATCTCCGTCTGCAGACACAGTTTGGTTTTCTCCAGCGAGGAGCACTTGGCCTGAGACGTCTCCATGGTTTCCTCCACCGTCTGCAGTTTGACCACCAACTTTTTCCTGCAAACAAACAGAACGAAACAAATACTGAGCTGCACAAGTGGAAAGAGAAGGATTCTTGTGGTCCTGGTCGAGTCAGGGTCCAACCCGTAATGCAGCCGATGAAGACAACGTCATGACCTGATGGATGTGCTCAGTGAATTGAATGGTGAAAGTTTGGAACGCCTGGTGTTGGTGCTGGAGGACTGGTCAGGAGGTCAGCAAGATCATAAGGGTGCATCCTCTGGGGATCATGCATATTCATAGCAACATTTGTGTGAATCCAGTCCTTCCAAAGCCGTAATAGTCACCAGATGGGAAGCAAAGTCTGGAGTCTTGTGCACTCTTGTTTATTTGACAAAGAAAAAGCTGCTGTCTTTCATAACCTTCTTTATGCATATGCACCTGTCTCAAGATACATGCTTTCCAATATGGTGAGATGTGTGCAGTTCTTAGATCAACTAAATGTTTAGAGGATGTCTGCGGGTGAGATGCGTGGATACGACATGCGTCAGTACCCTCATCAGAGTGTCCTTACTTGGCGTCCTCCAGCTCCTCTATCCTCAGCACGGCGTCCGTCTCGTACTTGGCTCTCCACTGGAACACCTGGCTGTTGGCTTTGGAGAGCTCCCTCTGCAGCTCGGCCTTGGACTCCTGCTCCTCCTCCAGCTGCTCCCGGAGAAGGCTGCTGTCGTGGTGCGACGCCTGAACCGCGTGAGCCAGCGCCACGCGAGCCTGAAGCCCACACGAGAACATTGGCTTCAGGACGACCGTACGGCTGGGCGTTTGAATGATGGGTCAGAGAGATGAAGGTTCAAAGCGATGAAGGTTTAGAGTTATGAAGGTTCAGAGCGATGAAGGTTCAAAGTGATGAAGGTTCAGAGCGATGAAGGTTCAGAGCGATGAAGGTTCAAAGTGATGAAGGTTCAGAGCGATGAAGGTTCAGAGCGATGAAGGTTCAAAGTGATGAAGGTTCAGAGCGATGAAGGTTCAGAGCGATGAAGGTTCAGAGCGATGAAGGTTCAGAGCGATGAAGGTTCAAAGCGATGAAGGTTCAGAGCGATGAAGGTTCAGAGCGATGAAGGTTCAGAGTGATGAAGGTTCAGAGCGATGAAGGTTCAGAGCGATGAAGGTTCAGAGTTATGAAGGTTCAGAGTTATGAAGGTTTATATTCACCTTGCTCTCCTCCTCCAGCTGCCTCTTCAGGTCGTCAGAGTTCTGGCAAACTCCGGCTTTGGAGCGCTGGAGTTGACCTATCATAGCGTCCCGCTCCTCCAGACGGCGGCTGTACTCGGCTGCAAGAACGACACAGAGAGGGAGGAGTTTAACGTGGGTTAGTCCCGCCTCCTTCATTACACATGCACTGAGAATGACATGCAAGACACTTACAGTGAAAACAAATGTATCCAGGGGATGATCAAGAAATCCTCCTGTTTATTATTATTATGATGATCATATCTGGATGTGTGTGTGTGTGTGTGTGTGTGTGTGTGTGTGTGTGTGTGTGTGTGTGTGTGTGTGTGTGTGTGTGTGTGTGTGTTGTACCGGTTTCTGTGAGCGCTCGTGCTTTCTGAGCAGAAGCCTCTGTCAGCTGTCTCTGCAGCTCCTCCGCCCTGCTCCTGGTTTCATTCAGCTGGTCCTCATAAACCCTGCACATCTTCTCCACCGCTCCCTACAAACACACACACACACACACACACACACACACACACACACACACACACACACACACACACACACACACACACACAAGCAGCCATATCAATCTAACTGGAGAAAGCTGCATTACAAACTAGAGGTTTTGGGGTTTGAAAGACAAAGGAGTCACCCCTGGTGGTCAGGAGAGGGAATGCAGCTCTTACACATGAAGCATAGACTTCTATACAACCAGAGGAGTCGCCCCCTGGTGGTCAGGAGAGGGAACAACATGGCGATACAATGTTTCCTGCTCTCCGGTGTACGTACTTTGTTCTTGCACAGCTGCTCTACGTTAGCCGCCAGGTCGTCGGCCTCCAGCCGGAACTCGACCTTCTCTTTCTCCAGCTTCTGTTTGGTTCGCTGCAGAGCGTCGATCTGCTCGCTGAGCTCCGTCACCATGTCCGAGTGTTTTTTCCTCAGAGTGACGGCCGTCGCCTCGTGGTGAAGCCCCGCCTCCTCCAGCTCCCGCCGCATCTTCAGGAAATCCGCCTCCCTCTTCCTGTTTGACGTCAAGTTAGTCACAGTTTGTACGCCGCTCTCTTCAAGTAAACACACCTTCAGATCAACCAAAGTTAGAACAGGTTGAACAGCCGGACATCGCTGACCTGTTGAGAGCGATCTGAGCAGCCGAGGCTCCTCCGGCCTCCTCCAGCTTCTCCCCCAGGTCCTCCAGCTCTTTAGTGATGTCGTTCCTCTGACGCTCTGCTTTGGAGCGCCACGCCCGCTCCGCGTCCAGCACCTCCTCCAGCTCCTCGATGCGAGTCTGAGGGAAGCGATGACAGCGCACACGGTGACGAAGAGGCAGACCAGGAAGCTGCAGTCACAAAGTTCTACTCTGGATCGGCCGGACCAACCTGGAGCTCTTTGATCTTCTTCTGGAGAGCAGCGAGCACGCTGTGCTCGTCCTCCAGCTTGGACTGAAGCTGACCCGACTCAAAGTCTTTTCTGTGGAGAGAGACGGAAAGTTCTTGACGATCCTAAATATTCATTCAGTTTCACACGTTAAACCGGAATCATGTTTTCAGTTGAGCTGCATCCTTCTTGTGTTTTCTTACTTCTTCAGCCTCTCCTCTAGCTCGTCCTTCTGGTTCTCCAGGTCCTTCACGGAGTCCAAGGACAGCTTCAGATCCCCCTCCAGCTTGCGTTTGATTCGCTCCACATCCAAACGCAGCTTCTTCTCCAGCTCCAAGGAGTTTTCTATCTGTAGAGAAGAGAGAGGGCGGGGACTTTGAGCCCATGGACCAGAACCCTCAGAGAGGGTCCCGGCGTCTTTCAGTGTTGGGGTCTTTCAAGAGTTTCAGACTCCAGAGATCCACTGGGTGGCAGTGGGGAGGCTCCTGAGCTTACCATTGGTTGTATGTCTTTTAAGTGGTTCTTCTGTCACTAAATAGGCTCTAAGTTCTTCTTAGATGGTCATTGGGCCACTTAGAAAATCCCTTTAGGTTGTTTGTGTTGGCCTTAAAGAGATTTTAGGGATTCTCATGCAACTAAACAACTATCAGGATTGTGGAGGAACATTTTTGGAAGCATGATTTACTTCCTTCATTAAAACACTAAATGGAGGAATTTCCTGTGGAAGATGTTGTCAAACTGAGATAACCTATGAGTTGGATCACTGAATTACAAGCTCATCACTTTTTTTTTTCTTTTATGAATTACGTTTCCCAAAAGTTGAATGCCAAAGTACAAAGACGGACAGACATGTAAGTGGATCCAGTTTGTCCTGTGCAGTGAGGAAACAAACACGTTGCTTATCCTAATATTCATACATGTTGACACTTCACAGAGATTGTTCTATATTTGTAAGGAGCTTATATTCAAAACTGGAAGGTTCAGAGTTATGAAGGTTCAGAGTTATAAAGGTTCGCAGTGATTTTTCAATAAAAAAAGAGGTATGTTCTTACATCGTCCACCTGCTGCTCCAGCCGCACTTTGCCCTTGACCAGCATGTTGACCTTGTCCTCCTGTGCCTGAAGGTCAGTGAGGGCCTGCTGGTGAGCGTCCTGCAGGGCAGCTTTCTCTCTGGTCAGAGAAGCAATGGACTCATCCAGGACACTCATCTCGTGGGACAGGTTCTTCACCTGGACGGCAGGACAAAGGACACTCCACTCATGAGTCAAGAGAACCAAGAGAACCAAGAGAACAAAGAGAACCAAGAGAACCAAGAGAACCAAGAGAACAAGAGAGAGAACCCAGCAGTGGCGCCAGACACACCTTGTTCTCCACTCCGTGTCTCTCTTTCTCCACTTTGGCCAGAGTTATCTCCAGGTCGTCCACGTCTCTCTTCAGGGAGAGCACCTCCTCCTCCAGCTGACGCTTCTTGGAGGTCATGGAGGCCGTCACCTCCTCCTCGTCCTCCAGTCGCTCCTGCGTCTCCTTCAGCTTGGACTCCATGGAGATTTTGGACTGAATGAGCTGGTTGCAGCGCTCCTCAGCGTCCGTCAGGTTGTCCTGCTCCTGGAGGATCCAAGTGGAACAAAGAGACACCTCAGAGACAACTTAGAAGCTCTTTTTTCCTCTTCTTCCAAAATTGAGGATTTTGTTTTTTCAAAACTAAAATTGTGCTGTTCCCTCATCCACAGTTCACTTTTAATTCATTTAAATTGCGACGCGAGACCGGACGTGTTTTTCTGCATTGTTTCGGCCTCTCAGAGGTCCTGCAACCTCATTGGTCCTCAGACTCTTCAGGTTCAAGATGCGGACTCTTTCCCTGAAGCTGCGGTGACTCACGGCTTGAAGCTGCAGCGCCAAGTCCTTCTTCTCCTGAACCAAGACCACCTGCCGCTCCTCGGCCTCCCCACGCTTCGCCTCTGACCTGACGGAGAAGAACACGGCAACGTATACATTATATATATATATATATATATATATATATATATATATATATATATATATATATAAAAACCTTCCTCTTGTGTTCGGGTCGGCACCGACATGTAAGTTTTAAATGAACAGAACCACATAAATGTGTTTATTACATCTTTTTGTCAGGAACTCTATTCCGCTAAATAAAACATACGAAATGTTTCACTAAATGATAAGTGATGACCTTTGTGTTGTTAGTTATAAACATGTGTTTGATTGGGTTTTGTTTGTTTACCTTGTAAATCTACATGTTGAGTTACGACTTGTTCTGCTTTTCATCTTGTGTTTGTACTAAAGTTTTATTTCTGAAAATACTATTTATCCATTTTTTTCTTGAAGTTAATATACATGAGTTCAAACTGGCCCGTAACACCATAAATGTTACTATAGTTAATAATATCAAAATGAAAACATGAATCAAACCCATGTATTGGAGAGATGTGTTGTAAAAGCCCTCAGTAACACTCAGGTAACACATTTATTTATTTATTTATAGGATTCTCTTGAGGTTCATTTTAACATGTTTTAATAGAAATGGAGGCGTAACCTGACAAAGAAAAGGTCCAAAAATATAAAAACATACAACAATATATTCATGAATAAGGAAGCCTGACAAGGTCACCAAGAGATGGTAACAGAAAGCTAACACAAGAGATGCTAACAGAAAGCTAACACAAGAGATGCTAACAGAAAGCTAACACAAGAGATGCTAACAGAAAGCTAACACAAGAGGAAGGATAAAATAAAAGCAGAGCAGCGGGCGTTTAATGTGGATTCACGTCTCTGTGAATAATGATGTAAATGTGTAAACAGACCTGTCAAAGGCCTCTTTCAACTTCTTGAACTCTTCTTTGAGAGCGGCCAGTTCCTTCTCCACCTGGGCGCTGCGGAGCAGTGGGCGGAGCTTATAGAACAGCATCATCCAGGGCCACGTCCTCACAGAGAAGAAGGCCTTGATGTTGACCTGGACCACCAGCGCAGCGTCCCTGAGAGGAAGAATCACAGACAAAGCTCAAACAGGTGTCCTGATCCACACGCGGCGTCGGCAGCACTGTGGCCGCTCTCGATCGTTCAAGTGGCCGTCGTAAACATCAACCTTTCCAGCGCCATCTTTTCCCGTTGCACCCTCATCAGCTTCCCTCGGGCCATGGCCTGAACGACGGTGAAGATCTCAGACAGACGGCTGTCCCTCATGTCCTCCAACAGACCCAACAGCCCCGCCTTGAAAAACACCTGAGAGGTGAGAGGAGACCAGAGAGCCCAGCGTTGCTACACCTTCTGACCAATGGGTTTACAGGACTTTAAACCAAATGTTCATGACTTTAAACCAAATGTTCATGACTTTAAATCAAATGTACATGACTTTAAACCAAATGTTCATGACTTTAAACCAAATGTTCATGACTTTAAACCAAATGTAGATGACTTTAAACCAAATGTTCATGACTTTAAACCAAATGCACATGACTTTAAACCAAATGTAGATGACTTTAAACCAAATGTTCATGACTTTAAACCAAATGTACATGACTTTAAACCAAATGTTCATGACTTTAAACCAAATGTTCATGACTTTAAACCAAATGTTCATGACTTTAAACCAAATGTAGATGACTTTAAACCAAATGTTCATGACTTTAAACCAAATGTACATGACTTTAAACCAAATGTTCATGACTTTAAACCAAATGTTCATGACTTTAAACCAAATGTTCATGACTTTAAACCAAATGTTCATGACTTTAAACCAAATGTAGATGACTTTAAACCAAATGTTCATGAGTTTAAACCAAATGTAGATGACTTTAAACCAAATGTTCATGACTTTAAACCAAATGTAGATGACTCTAAACCAAATGTTCATGATTTTAAACCAAATGCACATGACTTTAAACCAAATGTTCATGACTTTAAACCAAATGTTTATGACTTTAAACCAAATGTTCATGACTTTAAACCAAATGTAGATGACTTTAAACCAAATGTTCATGACTTTAAACCAAATGTTCATGACTTTAAACCAAATGTTCATGACTTTAAATCAAATGTACATGACTTTAAACCAAATGTTCATGAGTTTAAACCAAATGTTCATGACTTTAAACCAAATGTTCATGACTTTAAACCAAATGTTCATGACTTTAAACCAAATGTAGATGACTTTAAACCAAATGTTCATGACTTTAAACCAAATGTAGATGACTTTAAACCAAATGTTCATGATTTTAAACCAAATGCACATGACTTTAAACCAAATGTTCATGACTTTAAACCAAATGTTCATGACTTTAAACCAAATGTTCATGATTTTAAACCAAATGCACATGACTTTAAACCAAATGTTCATGACTTTAAACCAAATGTACATGACTTCAAATCAAATGTACATGACTTTAAACCAAATGTTCATGACTTTAAACCAAATGTTCATGACTTTAAACCAAATGTCCATGAGCAAACATTGTGTGAAATCTGTGTGTAATTAAAGCAGGATTTAAAGCATACGTTACAATCTGCAGCTTATGACACCCGGTGTCTTGAGACCCTGCCGGTGGGGTTCACCGTATCCGTGCCGTACCTTGCTGTGTCCAAACTTGTACTGGCTGTGGTCGATTTCCAGAGAGCTGAGCAGCTTCTCCACGGCCTTCCTGCTGTCCATGTACGAGTCCTCTGGGATTGCGGAGGGATTCAAGATGCGATAACTGAGAAAGAGAAGCGCACACGGAGGGGTGAGCGATGACGCCGGATCGGTAGCGCCGGTGAAATATGAGCTGGCGTGGCTCCAGACGGACCGTTGTTTGAACTCGGCGTACAGGATGCGGTTGGGAAAGCCCTTCCTGCAAATCCTGATCCCCTCCAGGACTCCGTTACACCTCAACTGGTGGATGACCAGGAAGGCGTCCATCACACCTGCAGGACGGACACAGGAAGCACACCTGAGCCTTCGTGTCCTTTTTACTTTACTCAAAGTAAAGACTTAACTTTATGGTTATTTATTTGGTGCAAGTTAGTTATTATTAGCAAATCAACTCAATGTTGTTCAGCTTGTGGCTATCCACGGAGATTGCGAGTTGTTTTTTTGGGTGTCAGTGTTTTGGTGTAACGCTCAATGATCATTGTCTGGTTTCTTTGCATATTTTCTCAGTTTCATGGGATTTTAAAGCGAAAAACGTTTTTAATCAAACAGTTAGTTACATGCATTTAATGGTTTGGGTTAAAATAAGTATATTTCTTTCATAGTAGCTGATTGTATGCTAACATATTAACTTCTCCCTTGAGGAGGAGAAGCCCGTCTGGATGCTTTAGTGAGGTCTGTTCAACCCCTAATGAGTTCTAATACTTGTGTCATTTTATATGAATTCATATAATAACAATTCAGAATTTTCTTGGCAATAAAAAGTGTGAAAGGAAATGAGAACACTGTTTTGATCATAGCTATGAACATCTAGCATGATCTGAGCATGATTTGGGCACGATTCTCCAAAAATATCTCCTCAAGCGGCCGCCGAGTTTTTCCAGATGCTTTAAGGCCTAAACAGCAACCTACAGGGTGACTGTGGCTGCGTGGTTAGCACGCCCGTCTGTAAATCAGAGGACCGGTGGTTCGAGCCCTGGCTCTGCTAGTCCATGTTGATGTCTCCTTGAGCAAGACTCTTAACCCTTTGTTGCTGTGTATACACTGCAAAAATTTTAATCTAAGTAAGATGAAATATCTTAAATCAAGGCATTATACGCTTGTTTTTTGATTGACAAGATATTTCTTCTTATCAGGTAGTTTTTATTTGAGAGCATTTCACTTGTGTCAAGAAGTCAAATTTTTCTGTTCTGTTGGCAGATAATTTGTCTTATTTCAAGTAATATTTACTTCATTTTATTACTTTTTTTTCTTGTTTTTGGAAGCTGAATTTTTGCAGTGTAGAGCAAAGATGTAAGTTGCTTTGGATAAAATATCAAATGTAATGTACAAAGTTGTAAGACTCCTCTTTGATTATAACCTAATGAATCAGAATCTCAAAAAAAAATCATAATTTGGCATGTTAGCAAGGATTTTCAGTCAAAGAAACGGTGTCATTCGGTTAAAAGATTGAAAAGTTAAACCTGTATACCAAAACATGGTTGTATTGGGCATGCTGGGTAACCATTGGGGCATGCTGGGTAACCATCTGTTCAGATGCTTCCACTTAAGGCATGTGACGCGTTCTATGAAACCTTCCCCAATCACGGTCTTACCAGGTAAAAGCTTTGTGTTTTTTTGACCCTTTCCTACCTGGACTCCCAGTCATGCCCACGACTGCCACTAGAGGTCGCCACTTAACCACAAGTCTAAATATTGGTTGCAATGATCTTCTTGCTCAAACAACTTATGGGCAGCTTTTGTTCTTCGTGATGATAGTTCTTTAGGGTTTTTGACCGCCGGTCAGACAAAAGGAGGTTTCAAGACCAATAAACAGCATTTTATTGAACAACAAAACTAATCGCTAGTTGCATCCCACTGACAACTTTTATACCAATTCCAACAGTTTCTTACGAATGCAGGTTAGTATGCTAATAACATTGTTAGCATTTAGCTCCCTGACGTGTGATGCTAGCGAGGCTGCAGCTGTTAGCTGTTGCCAGGTTACCTGGACTCTTGGTGTGATTGGGGATGATGCAGCGGACAAAGTGAGGCTGAGTGCTGCGGAGGTTAGCCATCAGCTTCTTCAGATTCTCCTGGATTCAATCAAACGAACAGACAGTGAGAATCGTCAGGAGTCTTTCACGCCTGTCGGAGTCAAAGAGGAGAACTCACTGCCAACCTGCCAACTCACTTTGTGTAACTGAGAAACCGTCTGAAAGGAAGCCGCTTTCCTCTTCCTGTGTTTCCCTTCGGTCTTCGGGTCCATCGCTGAAACAACAGCACAAACGATAGTTGTTCACGACACAATGTTTCTTTGAGGTGTGTGGCTCGGCTCCTGTGTGGAGGCTAAAGAGCGTTTTGTCTAGGGACCTGTGTCAGAGCAGATGTAGTCCTCAAACAGTCCAGCCATCAGTTTGTGGGAGGACTTCTGGAACAGAGCCACCACCGTCTCATTCAGAGGATCTCTGTTCTTGTCCAGCCATCCTGTGATGTTGTACGGCACCTGCAAAGAAGACAGAAAACAGCAGTGACTGTGGATTGATTTAAAAACCAATAACTCAACAAAGCAACTTCAATTTCAATCCTATTCCCACAGCGTCCTTTGAGTCGAGCGTCTTTGAAAATAAAATAAAGGTGTGGAGTTCCCCAAGGCTCCGTCCTCAGGCCTCTTCTCTTCAGGATCGCCTTCATTACTCTCTATACTTTCTTCTTGCGATTTAGATAACAGCTGTCTATTCATATCATCTATGATCGTCGAAGTTTCTACTGGTTAAAAGAAGATAAATCGAAAATAATTGTATTTGTTGGCAACAACTTCCTGTGAAGACCCGTCAGACCACAACAGCGTTAGTGAAGCAGCAGCAGGGTGAATGTGAGCACTCACCACTCCGGCGTAGTGGACTAACTCAAAGTGCGTCTCGTGTTTGCGCTTCTTGTCCAGCCGCGGCCGCAGGAAGTTGGGCGACTTTCCAAAATGGTTGTCGTAGAGTTTGGTCTTGAAGCTGTTGTCGGTGGCCTTGGGGAACATGCACTCCTCTTCCATGATGGACAGAATACCCAGCGGCTGGAAAATATTCACATTGATCTCTGATTACGTCCTGCAGAATCCTTCACGTCATCATATTTCAACACGTCTACCTGTAATAATACATGTCAAAGGCAATTACCCTTCACAAAGGATATGAGTAACACAAGCACTAACGCACAAACACGTACCCTCTCTATGAGGTCTATGCAGGCCTGTAGGTCCAGACCGAAGTCTATGAAGGTCCACTCTATCCCCTCGGACTTGTACTCCTCCTGCTCCAGGATGAACATCTGGTGGTTGAAAAACTGCTGCAGCTTCTCGTTGGTGAAGTTGATGCACAGCTGCTCAAAGTTGTTAAACTGTATGAAGATATAAACAACAGAAGTGTAGTTGTTCATCACAGAAGCACAGGTTGTATCCCGGGTTTCTGTCTGAGAAGATTTTTCATGAACTCATAAAGAAATAGAACCATTTCTTCATTCAAACAACACTGCTCTCATTAGTGTTGAGCGTCAGATAGGATTCACGAATGTACCCACAGTAGCCCCGCCCCCTGGTGGTCAGGAGAGAGAATGCAGCTTCAACACATGAAGCATAGACTTCTATACAACCAGAGGAGTCGCCCCCTGGTGGTCAGGAGAGAGAATGCAGCTTTAACACATGAAGCATAGACTTCTATACAACCAGAGGAATCGCCCCCTGGTGGTCAGGAGCGAGAATGCAGCTTTAACACATGAAGCATAGACTTCTATACAACCAGAGGAGTCGCCCCCTGGTGGTCAGGAGAGAGAATGCAGCTTTAATGCATGAAGCATAGACTTCTATACAACCAGAGGAGTCGCCCCCTGGTGGTCAGGAGAGAGAATGCAGCTTTAACACATGAAGCATAGACTTCCAGAACGTGGAAAGAAACCAAATCTTTAACATATTGGTGTCGTAAATTTAATTGATAAGGGGTAAAGCCCATAAAGTTATTGAACAACGATATTTCTTCAAAGGGAAAAGGTCAACATGTCTGGAGACTGACTCTAACTACCATCCATGGATTGTGTATCTGGTGCACACTGACATGTTTATTTCACATCTTAACACAAAGACTGAGTCTTTGCTCCTCTTTTACCTCAAAGACCTCGAAGCCGGCGATGTCGAGCACTCCGATGAAGTACTGGCGAGGCAGAGCGGTGTACAAGGACGAGTTGATGCGACTCACCAACCACTTGAACATGCGGTCATACGTGGCTTTGGCCAGAGCGGCCGCCGCGAACACGACCTGCACACACGCATCAAACAGCCGGTCGGGTTTGACAGCACTTTCTTTTCTTCATTGATTGATCGAGTGATTGACTGAACGGTTACCTGTTCTACAGTCTGTCCTTTGATGATGAACTCGTTCCCGACCTTGACGCGGGGGTTCAGCAGGCCCTTCAGCAGGTCGGCTGAGCTGATGCCCATCAGATAGGCGGCTTTATCCACACCTCAACACACACAACACAGACATCTTATCTCGTCGGCCATTTATACCATTGATGCCCATCAATACCAACTAATACCCATCAATATCAATTAATACCCATCAATGCCAATTAATGCACATCAATACAATTAATACCTATCAATACCTAATAATACAAATTAATACAGATCAATACCAATTAATATCCATTGATATCAATTAATACCCTTCAATACCAATTAATATCCATCAATACCAATCAATTAATACCTATCAATACCTAATAATACCAATGAATACAGATCAATACCAATTAATATACATTGATACCAAATAATACCCATCAATACCAATTAATGCCCATCAACACCAATTAATACCGATCAATACCTAATAATACCAACTAATACTGATCAATACCAATTAATACCCATTGATACCCATTAATACCCTTCAATACTAATTAATACCTATCAATAAATACTAATATTAATTAATACCGATCAATACCAATCAATGCTCATCAATAGCATTAATACAGATTAATAGCCATTATTACTTATTAATACCCATTCATTTCCTTCAATACCATCAATAACCGTTAATGCCATTAATACCTCTGAGATGTTGTCGAGTAAAAAGTACAATATGTACCTCTAAGATGTTCAACAAGTTAAAATAATTTGTGTTTGTAACAGCAGTACAAGTACACACTACCAGTACTCACAGCTGTACCTGATGACCTCATAATGTGACGTTTCCTGTATTTCTGCTGACGTGACGTTGAGCTGCTCGTCAGTGCAATTCATTGTTCTCATTGTTCATTGTTCTGAATCTCATTGTGTTGCTTCTCTCCTGAAAGTCCACGTGTGACGAGAACCAGGTTGTGTTGTTGTGAACCAGGTTGTGTTGTTGTGAACCAGGTTGTGTTGTTGTGAACCAGGTTGTGTTGTTGTGAACGAGTTTGTGTCGTTGTGAACGAGGTTGTGTCGTTGTGAACGAGGTTGTGTCGTTGTGTTGTTGTGCCGTTGTGAACGAGTTTGTGTCGTTGTGAACGAGGTTGTGTCGTTGTGTTGTTGTGTCTTTGTAAACTAAGTGGTGTTGTTGTGAACGAGGTTGTGTCGTTGTGTTGTTGTGTCGTTGTGAACGAGTTTGTGTCGTTGTGAACGAGGTTGTGTCATTGTAAACGAGGTTCTGTCGTTGTGTTGTTGTGTCTTTGTAAACAAGGTGGTGTTGTTGTGAACGAGGTTGTGTCGTTGTGTTGTTGTGAACGAGGTTGTGTCGTTGTGTTGTTGTGTTGTTATGAACGAGTTTGTGTCGTTGTGGACGAGTTTGTGTCGTTGTAAACGAGGTTGTGTCGTTGTGTTGTGTCTTTGTAAACAAGGTGGTGTTGTTGTGAACGAGGTTGTGTCGTTGTGTTGTTGTGTTGTTGTGTCGTTGTGAACGAGTTTGTGTCGTTGTGAATGAGGTTGTGTCATTGTAAACGAGGTTGTGTCGTTGTGTTGTTGTGTCTTTGTAAACAAGGTGGTGTTGTTGTGAACGAGGTTGTGTTGTTGTGACGTTGTAAACGAGGTTGTGTGGTTGTGCGTCTCACTCTCGGTGCCGTCGGCGTCGGCCTGCTCCTCCCGCGGTCGCTTCTTGAAGCGCATGTTGCCGAAGTGCATGATGGCTCCAACCGTCTTATAGCAGCCGTACTTCTCCTCTGGAGTGAAGCCCAGCGTGTCCATGGCGTTCTACACACACACAAACACACACACACACACACAGACACATGGAAACACGCAAATAAAGGGCACAGACACACACAAACAAAAATTACACAAACATACATACACATTATAGTTGACATGCCATGAGTCTGTGTGTGTATGTGTGTACGTGTGTCTGTGTGTGTCTGTGTGTGTGTGTGTGTGTGTGTGTGTGTGAGCGTCCTACATCCGTGAGCCTCAGCTCCTCTCCATCGTCCAGGCCCAGCACGGTGGTCGCCCCCTGGGAGCAGAAGTGGTAGTCGTGTGCGTTGGTGGACACCAGCAGCATGTCTGCAGCAGGAGAGTCCAGCTCACAGCTCACAGCAGTGTCAGCGAGCTAGTCATGCTATTCACTTGCTCATATTTCTAGAAATGATATCTGTTATTAGAGGAAGTCTCTTTGTTTCATTCCTTAAATCAGAAAATACTGTAAACAGACACACAATACTCTATTTTATTCCCGTTTAATCGGGCTCTGAAAGCATCACGAACAAACACTCAGGATAAGAGTATGATGAAAGAGTCAAGTTTTAGTGCATGTAAGAGCTGCTGAGATGAAAAGTAGTGGGTGTGGTCACCTTGTAGTTCTGGCTTGTAATTGGACAGGATCTAGGAGTGGGTGTGGTCACCTTGTAGTTCTGGCTTGTAATTGGACAGGATCTAGTGGTGGGTGTGGTCACCTTGTAGTTCTGGCTTGTAATTGGACAGGATCTAGTGGTGGGTGTGGTCACCTTGTAGTTCTGGCTTGTAATTGGACAGGATCTAGTGGTGGGTGTGGTCACCTTGTAGTTCTGGCTTGTAATTGGACAGGATCTAGTGGTGGGTGTGGTCACCTTGTAGTTCTGGCTTGTAATTGGACAGGATCTAGGAGTGGGTGTGGTCACCTTGTAGTTCTGGCTTGTAATTGGACAGGATCTAGGAGTGGGTGTGGTCACCTTGTAGTTCTGGCTTGTAATTGGACAGGATCTAGGAGTGGGTGTGGTCACCTTGTAGTTCTGGCTCGTAATTGGACAGGATCTGGCTTGTAATTGGACAGGATCTAGTAGTGGGTGTGGTTACCTTTTAGTTCTGGCTTGTAATTGGACAGGATCTCGTAGTGGGTGTGGTTAGCTTGTAGTTCTGGCTTGTAATTGGACAGGATCTAGTAGTGGGTGTGGTTACCTTGTAGTTCTGGCTTGTAATTGGACAGGATCTAGTAGTGGGTGTGGTTACCTTGTAGTTCTGGCTTGTAATTGGACAGGATCTGGTAATAGATGTGGTAGCTTCTCTCGTCCGGCTGCTGGAACACAACTCTTGACTTCTCTAGAAGATCTGATGAAATCCACACATGAATACTTACTCTGCTGCACTGTAGTACAATTAATACAATTTAAAGATTGGAATTAGGAAAAACTTCCTTGCGTTTCGTAATTTCTAAAAATATAAAAACGTACAAATGCTGAACTGTTTCAGTGTAAAAAGAAAAGCTCACAGATGTTGATGTCAACAGACGCCAGCCTTCCTGTCGGCCCAAAATGTATCCTGATGAACTTTCCCTGAGAAACAGAAAACAGTCTTTGAAACACAACTCGTTCTCCTCGGTTCACCATGGTCATCCGTATGTCAAACTCACAAAGCGGGAGGAGTTGTCGTTGCGGACAGTTTTGGCGTTGCCGAACGCCTCCATGGCCGGATTAGCTTCAATAATCTGGTTCTCTAGAGAGACCTGAGAACACAGAGAGAGACAGAGGTTAGAAACTGCAGACAGGTGAGTGATGGGCATGTATACATCTCTGGTGTTGACCTGTCAATCACCTTGTAGCCCCGCCCTAAAGCATCAGTTTGACTCTAACAGACCATAATTTATCAAGCGATTGAAACACAAACTCATGTTTACAATTTTTACTGAGGGAATACATCAAGAGATACATCAAGAGAAAAGTAGAGTCACTTATATAGACTTCTATACAACCAGAGTAGTCTCCCCCTGGTGGTCAGGAGAGAGAATGCAGCTTTAACAAATGAAGCATGGACTTCTATACAACCAGAGGAGTTGCTCATTTATAAACTACAGCAACAGGAGGCTGGTGAAGATATGATGTTGAGAGGACTCACCCCTTTTTTCACGTTCTCCCCCAGAGCAGCGATGATGGCAAAGTACTGAATCACCCTCTTGGTGTTGACAGTTTTCCCGGCTCCCGATTCGCCGCTGACAGGACGACACAAGTTACAGTTCAACAAACAAAGATCACTCCAGACATCACACAAGTAAACATTGCATGGTATTTATAGCGTCTACGGCATAATTATAACATTCCTACGTTACGTCTGGAGGCAGAATGCAGCATTGAAGCCTGTGATGTAAAAGCAGGCGAGGGTCTGACTCACGTGATCAAAATTGACTGGTTGTCCCGATCTGTTGAGGAAATGAAGCCACATCAGCAACTTCAGAGAGTAGATTTAAAGGGCTAATGTGTTCAGCTTTGCCTTCTGGCAGTTTACCGCCATCACAGTCTGCAGAGATAAAGTGCAAGTCTTTTGATATTTGCTGGACTTTTGTCTGTTTTGTCGGCCGACTCACTCTGCAGCATGTCCACGTAGGCGTTGTCGGAGATGGCGTAGATGTGAGGCGGCGTTTCCAGACGCCGCCGCCCTTTGTACGCCGCAACCACCTGGGCGGAGTAGACCGGCAGCCATTTGTACGGGTTGACCGCCACGCAGAAGAGGCCGGAGTAGGTCTGAAAGCAGCACGTCAGAGGATCATCTGTCAGTCTCCTTGTGAAGAAAAAGCTAACGTTCTCCGTGTTTAGGTGCAGGAGAACGAGCGCTCACGTAGACCATCCACATGCCGTATCTCCTCCTCAGGTTGAAGAGCACGGAGGCCTCGTTCAGGTGCGTCAGCATGGCGACGTCCTCGATCATGTCGAACCTGGACGGGTTCATTGGCTGCAGCTCGTTTTCTTTCACGATCAGAAACTGAAAGACGAACATGAAACGGGTTCCAGCAGCGCAGAGAGGTTTAGAAATGTCCCGTCTACTACGCGTCTCATACGTTCCTGTTCATCTAACGTGCGTAAACATCCAGGTAAGCTATGTCGCTAAAAGAAACATTTCAACGTTTCAGGTTCTTTATATTTTATCAGAGCTGAAACATAAATCATAAATATGAATATGAACAATGAATCATAAATACTCTCTGTACATTGTTAATGTGGTGAAAGACTATTCGAGGTGAAACGTCTGGTTCTTAATGAAATATCTACATCGTGTATAGAGGCTCATTTCCAGCAGCTATCAGTGTTCTGATGGTACATTGTGTTTATCATCAACTTAGAAGACTAATGGAGGATAGAAAACCCTTGAAAACCCTTGAAAGCCCTTGTGCAGTGATGTCACTCAGCTGAAAACAGCTCTGCTGGAGAGAGAAGCCATAAAACTGTTCTTCCTTTGAGCTGGTTGAGGATCTGGAGCTTCACATTAAAGTTCATTAAACTCTCAAAATGTCCAGAAAGAGAGAACTTTCATGTGAAACTCTCAGGTCTGTTCTTGTTCTTAGAAGTGAAGGATGTTCATAAGGGAACTTGAGGAGAACCTGAACATGTGTCTGTGTGACCCCAAACTTGTGAACCTTAGTGTTTATATTTATCTGGATGAAATCTAAACGCACCCGTCCGTCTTTGGTCTCCACGGTGGTCTTGTCTCCGTTCAGCTCTTTGACCTCCACTTCGATGTACGCTTCCCTGTCATCGGGCATCCAGACGCGCTTTGTTCCTGCGAGAAGATGCAGGTCTTTATTAAAGTACACCTACGTATACACAGAATACATATACATTCATGTACGAGCATGTAGTACATGTACCATCGTAGGCCTGGGCGATCGCAGCCAGCTGCTCCAAGTTGTTGAGACGAAGGAAGCGAGCAGCTTCTCCAAACTCCGCCAGGTCCAGGAACCGAGACATCTGAACAAGAGAACTAGCATTTCACCTGAAGCCTCTTTTTACAGCACGTTGCACACACAAAGGTCACTCAAAGGTCACGAACGCATGCACAGAAAATAAGACATCAGGAAATACGAGAAGAGTAGAAACAACATTCTTCAAGATGTTGAAGAATGTTCTTTTTAAACTATCTGCAGAACTACACCGTTCACTGCAGGCAGAATTTCTGATGGGTCTTTGAACACATCCTGAGGAGGAAACTTTAGTCAGAAAAAGAAACCAAAACAAAGCTTATTAAACTTCTGACGTTTCATTAAAGAACGTGGTTTCTGGTTGCAGATTTCTTGAATTTACCTTTTTGGATGGAAACCATTTTTGACCTGATAAATTTAAAGCTCCTTTTTCTCATTTCATTCTAAAAATGAGAAACAGTAAAAACTGTGCCATCCCCTCGTCCACATGGTCCATTTAATGCATTTGCATCGAGATCCTTTTCTGATCTCCACATTGCAAAACAAGAACAGAGCTTATATTTATTTTTTGTGGACTTTCTGACATCATGCGATCTCATTGGTCTTCAGACTACTCTGAGAGCGCATCAGAGGGCACTTGCATAAGTAGAGGGTCATTATTTCATCTGTCATGGTGCAATCAAGAAAAAGCTCACAGTCATTTTTCAATTTCATAAAAACATATTTTTTGGACTGAATGCGCTTCCTAACAGCTCAATGCTTGTGTTTATTGTGATTCCTTACATGTGAAAACATACAATAAATGCTTCTGATTGTCTTCAAATCCCATATTGTCGGGCCATTTCACTTCCTGTCTGAGTCTCATTGGTTCCTGCTGAAGACGTCGATCCTTACAAACATGAAGCTAAAGCTTCATCAGTGAGTCTCTGTGGTTTGTATCAGACAAACAGGAAACAGAGACTTTGCCACGGTGGATGAATCCACAGTTTAAATGGAGCTCTTATCCGGACACTTGTGTTATCCCAAAACCAAACTCTGATGTCAACGTTTTGGCATGGCAGCCATGCTGGCCGCGTATCTGGCCTCCAACTCATTCCACTGGACCTTCCAGCTGCCGCATCAGCTCAAGAGGATCCGCTCACAAAGCTCAGGGCGCTCGGTTCTGTTCACCAGCACGCCCAGCGGCAAATCATCTCTTTAAATATTACTGCCTTCCACGCGCCTTTCCAGAGGAAAGATCATCATCATCCTCCTCACCATCATCACCATCATCACCTTCGGGTTCATTCACAAACCACCGGATCATAAAACGTTCCGTCAGAAGGAAAAAGATGCTGCGACCGTTTTTAAAGCAGAGAACAAGCATGGTCCAAGTGTAAGATAAGATAAGGCAAGGTAAGAAAAGATCAGATATAGTAAGAAGGTAAGGTATGATAAGATAAGATTACATAAAATGATAAATGAACATAAGAAAAGATGAGATAAGGTAAGGTAATAAGATAAGGTAGGGTGAGATAAAAATAAGATTACATAGAATAAGATACAAATATAGGATTAGGTAAGTTAAGGTAAGAAGATAAGGTGATTTAAGAAAAGAAGATAAGGTAAATTGAGAGAAGAAGATAAGATAAGGTAAGATAAGGTAAAAAGATAAGATAAGGTAAGAGGTAAGATAAGACGATAAGGTAAGACTATTAAGGAAGGTAATTCCAGGTAATGTAAGGTAATACACCATAAGATACGCTATGATAAGATAAGGTAAGATATGATACGGTAAGATATGATAAGGTAAGATAAGATAAGGTCCATTATCTGGTGTTAAATGTTGGATCAGCTGTTCTCCACCCAGTCGACCAATCACAGCGCTGCGTGGACGTGGGGAAAAGGGAGGGTCAACCAATCAGACAAGTTCCTCTGTTGGAAAAAACTTTCTTGCTGGAATATCAAATATAATAAAAATAAACCAAAAGAATCAAAGCTCTGAAACTAGATCCTGTCGCCTCTACGAGTGTTCAAATGAGTAAAATGACCAAAAAGCAGAAGTCATGCAATCGGTGAGAGAGACTGAAGAGGACCCTGCTGGATCCCGTCAGAACCAGAACCATCGTTGGTTTGCAGCATTTGTGTCTTCCTGACTGCACAGTGTTATCCAGACGTTCACCATAGCAACAACAGCAGAGGCTCATGGGAAGCGTAGTCTTCTGAGCCAGACTGGGTAAACATGAGACTGGGCCTACTCACCGTGCCGGGTCGTTCAGGTTCTGGTCCGAAGCTCTTTCCTCAGCTGGAGCCAGTTCAGGTCTGTGGGCGAACGGCGTGCCGGAATAACAGAATGAGTTGGCCCGGCGAGCGTCACATGACTTTATAACCTCCCCCCCTCCGCCCCGCCCCGAGAAGGCCCGGCTGGACCCAGCAGGACGGTCCTAAAAGGCATGCTGAGGCCAGCGTGGAATACCAGCAGTAAAGCCCTCCTCATCCGCCTGAAGCTATCTATGGACAGAGAGTCTTTGATTCATAACCTCCATTTAAATCAGATGTATTACAGTTTATTACACTTTCTTACAGTTTGTTACAATGTATTACAGTTTGTTACAGTTTGTTACAGTTTGTTACAGTTTATTACAGTTTGTTACAGTTTATTACAGTTTATTACAATTCATTAATTGTTACAGTTTGTTACAGTTTGTTACAGTTTGTTACAGTTTATTACAGTTCGTTACAGTTTGTTACAGTTTATTACAATTCATTAATTGTTACAGTTTGTTACAGTTTGTTATAGTTTGTTACAGTTTATTACAGTTTGTTACAGTTTATTACAGTTCATTAATTGTTACAGTTCATTACAGTTTGTTACAGTTTGTTTACAGTTTATTACAGTTTGTTACAGTTTATTACAGTTTGTTACAGTTTATTACAGTTCATTAATTGTTAAAGTTCATTACAGTTTGTTACAGTTTATTTCAGTTTGTTACAGTTTATTACAGTTTATTACAGTTCATTAATTGTTACAGTTCATTACAGTTTGTTACAGTTTATTTCAGTTTGTTACAGTTCATTACAGTTTGTTACAGTTTATTACAGTTCATTAATTGTTACAGTTTGTTACAGTTTGTTACAGTTTATTACACTTTGTTACAGTTTGTTACAATTTATTACAGTTTGTTACAGTTTGTTACAGTTTATTTCAGTTTGTTACAGTTTATTTCAGTTTGTTACAGTTTGTTACAGTTTATTACAGTTCATTAATTGTTACAGTTTATTACAGTTTGTTACAGTTTATTTCAGTTTGTTACAGTTTATTTCAGTTTGATACAGTTTAATTCAGTTTGTTACAGTTTGTTACTGTTTATTACAGTTCATTAATTGTTACAGTTCATTATAGTTTGTTACAGTTTATTACAGTTTGTTACAGTTTATTAATTGTTACAGTTTGTTAAAGTTTATTTCAGTTTGTTAGTTTATTTCAGTTTGTTACAGTTTATTTCAGTTTATTACAGTTCATTAATTGTTACAGTTTGTTACAGTTTTTTACAGTTTATTACACTTTGTTACAGTTTGTTACAATTTATTACAGTTTGTTACAGTTTGTTACAGTTTATTACAGTTTGTTACAGTTTATTACAGTTCGTTACAGATTGTTACTGTTTATTACAGTTCATTAATTGTTACAGTTTGTTAGTTTGTTACAGTTTATTACAGTTTGTTACAGTTTATTACATTTTGTTACAGTTTGTTACAGTTTATTACAGTTTGTTACAGTTTATTACAGTTCATTAATTGTTACAGTTCATTACAGTTTGTTACAGTTTGTTTACAGTTTATTACAGTTTGTTACAGTTTATTACAGTTCATTAATTGTTAAAGTTCATTACAGTTTGTTACAGTTTATTTCAGTTTGTTACAGTTTGTTACAGTTTATTACAGTTCATTAATTGTTACAGTTCATTACAGTTTGTTACAGTTTATTTCAGTTTGTTACAGTTCATTACAGTTTGTTACAGTTTATTACAATTCATTAATTGTTACAGTTTGTTACAGTTTGTTACAGTTTATTACACTTTGTTACAGTTTGTTACAATTTATTACAGTTTGTTACAGTTTGTTACAGTTTATTACAGTTTGTTACAGTGTATTACAGTTTATTACAGTTCATTAATTGTTACAGTTCATTACAGTTTGTTACAGTTTATTAATTGTTACAGTTTGTTAAAGTTTATTTCAGTTTGTTACAGTTTATTTCAGTTTGTTACAGTTTATTTCAGTTTGTTACAGTTCATTACAGTTTGTTACAGTTTATTACAGTTCATTAATTGTTACAGTTTGTTACAGTTTGTTATAGTTTATTACACTTTGTTACAGTTTGTTACAATTTATTACAGTTTGTTACAGTTTGTTACAGTTTATTACAGTTTGTTACAGTTTATTACAGTTCGTTACAGTTTGTTACAGTTTATTACAGTTCATTAATTGTTACAGTTTGTTACAGTTTGTTACAGTTTATTACAGTTTGTTACAGTTTATTACAGTTTGTTACAGTTTATTACATTTTGTTATAGTTTGTTACAGTTTATTACAGTTTGTTACAGTTTATTACAGTTCATTAATTGTTACAGTTCATTACAGTTTGTTACAGTTTGTTACAGTTTGTTTACAGTTTATTACAGTTTGTTACAGTTTACTACAGTTTGTTACAGTTTATTACAGTTCATTAATTGTTAAAGTTCATTACAGTTTGTTACAGTTTACTACAGTTTGTTACAGTTTATTACAGTTCATTAATTGTTAAAGTTCATTACAGTTTGTTACAGTTTACTACAGTTTGTTACAGTTTATTACAGTTCATTAATTGTTAAAGTTCATTACAGTTTGTTACAGTTTATTTCAGTTTGTTACAGTTCATTAATTGTTACAGTTCATTACAGTTTGTTACAGTTTATTACAGTTCGTTACAGTTTATTACAGTTCATTAATTGTTAAAGTTCATAACAGTTTGTTACAGTTTATTTCAGTTTGTTACAGTTCATTAATTGTTACAGTTCATTACAGTTTGTTACAGTTTATTACAGTTCATTAATTGTTACAGTTTGTTACAGTTTATTACAGTTCGTTACAGTTTATTACAGTTCATTAATTGTTAAAGTTCATTACAGTTTGTTACAGTTTATTTCAGTTTGTTACAGTTCATTAATTGTTACAGTTCATTACAGTTTGTTACAGTTTATTACAGTTCATTAATTGTTACAGTTTGTTACAGTTTGTTACAGTTTATTACAGTTCGTTACAGTTTATTACAGTTTGTTACAGTTCATTAATTGTTACAGTTTGTTACAGTTTGTTACAGTTTATTACAGTTCGTTACAGTTTATTACAGTTCATTAATTGTTACAGTTTGTTACAGTTTATTACAGTTTGTTACAGTTTATTTAGTTAGGATTAAGTAGAGTTAAGTAGGGTTAGTTCGGGTTATATCTAGTTAGTTATGGTTAGGTAGAGTCCAGTGGGGTTAGTTAGGTTAGATATGGTTAGTTAGGGTTAGATCTAGTTACTTAAAGTTAGGTAGAGTTAGTTATTACTCATGCTGGATTTCCTTTTGTGAGCGCTGATAGGTTTCTCGAGTTGTTTTCACCTGAATGAGGTCCAATGTCGCCAAAAGACTCAGAACCTAAACATAGGCTCCACCTTAATCTCCCTTCATCCCTCCCTCTGTAAACCCTCATCAGGGAATGACAGTTATGAATGAGGCAATAACACACACACACACACACACACACACACACACACACACACACACACACGTGTTGTAATACATCAGTTAAAAACAGAGATTTTCATTTAATTATACAGATATTCAGTTCTGATGAGGAAGCAGCACAGACACCCGTTTCAGTCCAGCTGTGAGGTTATCTCAGCACAGAGGTTATCTCCCTCTGTAAACCCTCATCAGGGAATGACAGTTATGAATGAGGCAATGACACACACACACACACACACACACACACGTGTTGTAATACATCAGTTAAAAACAGAGATTTTCATTTAATTATACAGATATTCAGTTCTGATGAGGAACCTCAAGAAGTTCTGATGAGGAACCTCAAGAAGTTCCCTCCTCTGTGACATCATCACCACACATTTGCTCTCATTCACAGATATTCATTTCTATGAAAAAAACTTTTATTACACTGCAGAACATGCATCATCCATCCATCTATATGTCTATACATTCATATATATATATATATATATATATATATATATATATATATATATATATATATATATATATATATATATATATATATATAGGTTTTTCAAAAGAAAAAAGGATTCAGAAATTGGATTGGATCACATAATCCAATCTTGTTGTTGATCCGGATCAGACCTTAAGTTTGTTTTTTCCTAAACCTTTTGGTGGGATTGAGATAATTTCGATCCTAAAAATCAGGATTAAACTGATCCCAGCAGGAGGGTGGACTCATGGTGGATACCAGTCATAAAACTAGGGAACTAGAAGTGGTTAGTTAAATAATACAACATTTATATCATACATTTTACAGTATTTATATTTATTCATCAATTTCACTTGAATTTATTCTTAATCTCAGCCATGTAATGGAGGGAGAAGTTCAGTCACAAGTTGAGGCCAGAAGGCCTTGTTCCCCCAGAGAAAGTCTCAAAGCACCAAAGAAAGATGACGCCTATAAGGTACTTCTGCAAAAAGAGACTGAAGGGCACAAGTACATAAAGTATTTATGTATTTGTTGGAGGTCTCAGGTGATGCCTGTTCCCAGGAAATGGACAACGCAGAGGGATGTTTCTAGTGTTTGTTTGTTGTTCTGTTCAGTCCTATTTTCTGTTCAAATGAAGCATATTGGAGTGACCCACACTATTCTACCTGTTGTTCTTTACATGGCTACATTGTGATAGTCCCATTGAGACCACATGTAATCCAGATTTGGTAATCGTGAACAGTTTGAATCCAGATCAAAGTAATCCAATCCCACATTGCTCTGAAAAACCAGCATGAAAATAAAATGGATTACGCGATCCTGGATAGCAGAAAAAGAGATTTGCAAATCTGGATCAGTTTGATTCAGATTAAAACTTCTGAAAAACTGGCCCCTGGAAACGGGGCCCCGCCCCCAGCACCTAATGTGACAAACCCCGGCGTGGCGTGCAGATCGACGCCCGGCCGTGTGAGATGCCGCCGCCGGGTCACTTTGGGTTATGCATCTCCTCGTGGCAGATTTTGCCTGCGGGGCTTTAGGACCGTCCTCACACGGCCAATCACACGCGAGCAGATTCCTGGAAGATGAGACCGCCGCCGTGGGGCGAGACCCGAAGGCAGGATGAGCTGCTGTGCGTTGGTTTGGTGTCCGATAAGCCGCCAGATAAAAGGTTCTAATAATAATCAGCGTGGCCGCTGCTGCTTTTTTATTTATAACATGCAGCCAGCAGAGGAGACGCTTGTGATAATACAAATAAATCATGTGGAGCACTTTATCACACACACACACACACACACACACACACACACACACACACACACACACACACACACACACACACACACACACACAGTGTTGATGCCATGATAATGCTGCTTAATCCATGCACACATGAGCCAGACTGCACCCTCACACACCTGTCATACCAACGCACACACACACACATACAAACACACACACACACACACACACACACACACACACACACACACACACACACACAGAACAATAGACTATAAACTTGTTTTAGTTAAACAGAGAGACGCCAAGAAAACGTTGAGCTCGTCCGCTCAATCCCTCTGTTGTCACTCAGAATGACTAATGCTACTAAAACACACACACACACACATACACGCACACAAAATACAACACACACTCACATACAGCATCAGTTAGTTAATTTAAATATTTTCCTCTCTTCATGTTTTGATAAAAATCCCTCAGACAAATGATGCAAACATGAACACTTCCTCCTTGTGTTCTTTTCTTGTTACAAGTCGTCTTGTGTGTCTTTAATGTGTGTCTGTGATGTGTGTCTGTAATGTGTGTCTGTAATATGTGTGTCTGTGTTGTGTGTCTGTGATGTGTGTGTCTCGTCTCAACATGTTAAATGACACCTTTGAGTTTGTGATTCAGTGAAGCGACACGAGCAGCTGGAGCTGCATTCCACCGAGGCTCCAGGGCAAAGCTGGAGAATGCTGCTGGAGGACACACACATACACACACACACACACACACACACACACACACACACACACACACACACACACACACACACACACACACACACACAATAAATGCCGGTTAGATTTGTGTCTGACTTGCTCTGACGTACAAAATGGGTGTGTCTTTGGGTCCACGTCACGTCGCCACCGTTCAGTGAAAACGTGAACAAAGCACAAGCCGTACTTTCACAGGTCTTTAGATCATCCCTGATCAGAATTGAAGTCGATCGAATAAAAACTGTAGGAGGAGATACATTTTGAAGAAAGGCAAAAACTGACAAAAATCCGCCAAAAATGGAAAATTGCCCGAAATACTGTAGCACCCCCTAATGTTTTAATTTTAATCGCACGACTGATGTATTGCATGTTAAGGGATGCAATGTGCACATACACAAAAGTTTTGGAGTCGTTATTACATATACTTTTAATGTTATGAGTATTTAAAAATAGGACGCGCCCCTAAGAGGTTTATTACTCTGATTTTCCTCAACGCAATGAGATATTCAAAATCTTTCAACGCAGTCCTAAAGATACAGCTCCATTCATGATTTACAGAGAGTTTGGTATCATCGGACAAAGCGTTCTAGGATAAAAGTGAAAAAAACAAGTTTTTTCACAAAATTCAAAATGGCGAAACATTTTAACAGGCAGACTTTATGGGTCTGAGAGAACAGGTGGAGCTGGACATGTGTGAATTTTCTTAAGTCAATCGGACAATCTGGGTGACGGGCGTTGCCAGTCCAACTTCTAAGGGGCTCTAGAGAGCCATTTTTACGCAAATTTGACGCCTATTTCATACGTATATTTTTTTACCAGTCCTGTCAAGCGTTTAAAATTTGGTGAGTTTTGGAGTATGACAAGTCCCCCATAACGGCGCCCAATGTTCCCCTAACAGTTCCAATAACAATGTGTGCTGCCACTCGGTTCCCAGAGGCCACCGCGCTTCCCTGCCATCCAGAAGCCAGGGGGCGCTGGAAAGACTTCACCAGACCATGAAGTCAATGTTACGCAAACACTGTCATGAATCACAGAGGGGTTGGGATGACAGTGTCCCACCAGTCATGTTTGCTACTAGCAAAGCTCAACAGGAGGCTCTAGGTTCAGTCCTGCTGAAGTGCTTGTTGGACACAAAGTTAGGGGTCCTGTTAAAGTTCTTGAAACCATTGTGTTGTCTTTCCAGAGGTAGGTAGCCAGGCCTAGTTCTGTTTTGTTGATGTCCATTTGTTTGGCACAACCACACCTGTCCCAACCTCTCCCACTTCATGAAAAAGAGTTTGTAGAAAATACATTTTGTCAAACGTTACTCTTACTTTTTACTCTTTACATGTTCTTTGATTGCCATGTGTTCGTCCCTACTCATCCCCTCGACGAGACAAAAGGGAACAGACACCCTCCACCCTTCTCCTTCCTTCTCCCCTTAATCCCTTCCTCCTTCAACACCTTTCCACTTCCTGAAGGTCACGACACAACCAGCCTGGTCTTTGTTAGTGAAATGATATTAAAGCCTGATAAGCAAATGATTGTTCCAGAACTTTACATGAGCTGCACCTCTATCACTGACAGAGAGGAGAGGAGAGGAGACGAGAGGAGACGAGGATGGCCAGACTTCTCCTGAGCATCATCGTTGTGTCAGGCAAGACTTTAATATCTTTTTATTCTTTTCCCCTCTTCAACATTATATTAATATTGTTTAATATGTTTCCTTTGACATTCCACTAACTTCCCCTTCTTTCTTGATCTTTTTTACTGTAAGACAGCGGTTCTCAAACTGGTTTAGTCACGCCTCACTTTGGAGGAAGAAACATGTTTATGCCCCAACAAAATTGTACCAAAATGGTCCATGCTGAATTTTTATTGAAATTAGTTTTTGTGACTCCATCTGTGAATTTTCAAATAATGAAGTAGATAAAATATGCAATCACTTTGCTAGAACACTGCAATGAACCTGTTTTACACTGAATATCTTTTCAACATCATAACGTTCAAGAGAGCAGATGTGTGAGCGTCACGATGTTTCAGTTTTAGTGGGGTTCGTGTATTTTGCGGCCAATGGATTTTTGTTTTGAAATGACAAACCCAAAATCAAGAAACGAGTTGTTTCCTGATTTTGGTTTCCTCATTTCAAAACTAAAATTCGTTGACTAAAATACACAGACCTAGTGGCTGCAGTGAGCTGCTTTCCTCTTCTTTTTAAAACGCAACACAGACGGCTTTTGGCAAAACGCCAAGAATCGCTGAGTCCTGCATGTGCAAACATAACCTGTCGAGGGCGTAACTACATTTCCATGAAAGCACAGACATTTCCTCATGTATTTAATAATGTATTTCCTCATGTTTTAATTCATGTATTTATTAATGGCGTTATAAGTCTGTGTCCTTTTTTAATATGTAGAGTTCTCAATGAAGGTATTTGAATAGATATATTCTGCCTCACCTGTAATACGGCCCAGTTTGAGAACCACTGCGTTGATGTAAATGATGATGTGCATTAAGTTATTAACATGTCATCAGCGTGCTGTGTGTCATCAGGGCTGTGTGCCGTCTCATCAGCTGCTGTACGTCAATACCATGTTGTTAATGAGCTGAAGAACATGACTGAAGCACAGCAACACTGCAGAGAGAACTACATGGACCTGGCCACCATACGAGACCTGCAGGACCTGGAGACCCTGAATGCAACGCTGAGTTCAAGCAAAATGGCCGCCTCCGTCTCCGTGAGTGTTATTACGTCAGTGACCGGTGGTCTGAAAGTTTGACATCCACACAGTGGTGGAAAGTATGCAAATGACCCGGACAGAAGTGTGTACTTGGACTGTTAGCACCATTAGCTGTTAACATCGTTAGTTGTTAGCATCGTTAGCTTCTAGCAACATTAACTGTTAGCACCATTAGCTGTTAGCATCGTTATCTGTTGGCATTTTTATAGGTTAGCATTGTTAGCTTCTAGCATCGTTAGCTGCTAGCATCATTAACTGTGAGCACCATTAGCTGCTAGCATCATTATAAGTTAGCACCCTTAGCTGCTAGCCATTAGCTTAGCCATCACCACGCTGTGAGACTCTTAGTCCATTATGAACAGCAGGAGTGATGACAGAAATAAAACCTTTTCTATGTTCATATTAGCACCTGAATATTGTTTACTTGAAATAATAAATCAGACTGATCGTCAGGATCAAGAATATAAATGAGAAGTACAAATGTCTGAAAGTCTGTTTCTTTATATCACAATGAAATATTGTTTCAGAGAGTCTGGATAGGACTGTACGTGGACAGCTTTAGGTGGTCACTGACAAACTCAAGCTTCTACAAACCTGGAGAGATGGAGTTCAGAGTATGGTCTGCTGGTCAACCAAACAACTATGAAGGAGAAGAACTCTGTGGGGTGATGTATAAAAACGGAAGATGGTTGGACTACGGATGTTCTGAGACCTTCAAACCAGTCTGCTTTGATGTCAAAGGTGAGAATATTAAAGTTACTATGACAAAGTTTCATATAGTGTTGATAAGGAGCCTCCTGTTGACTGAAGAAGAGGAGGAGCAAGAGGAGGAAGAAGAGAAAGAGGAGGAGGAGGAAGAAGAGGAAGAGGAAGAAGAAAAGGAGTGGGAGGAACAGGACTAGACTGAGACTTTAGAGGACCAGGACTAGACTGAGACTATAGAGGACCAGGACTAGACTGAGACTATAGAGGACCAGGACTAGGACTAGACTGAGACTATAAAGGACCAAAACTCGACTGAGACTATAGAGGACCAGGACTAGGACTAGACTGAGACTATAAAGGACCAAAACTCGACTGAGACTATAGAGGACCAGGACTAGACTGAGACTGGTCCAGGACCAGTTAAAGGTCCTCAGGGTTACTTGAACTCGTCTTCAGCTCCATGAAAGTCATTTAAAGCAGATTAATGAGCTCATTCAGCCGGTTTGTATCAAGTCTGTTGGAGGTCAAATATCTCTGATGGCTTTATGAATGTGGACTCAATGGACGCTGCATGTTCATGTTCACACAGCTCCGTGTTGATCCACCTTCATGCTGAGATTCATGCAGAACAATAAACTGGTCTGCATCATGTAGTCTGTTATGGTTCCTCTACTCAGCACTTCACTCTGCTCTGCTTTCAGGGCCCAGTGAGACATTTATCTTGATTAACACCAAAATGAACTGGACTGAAGCCCAGAGCTACTGCAGAGAACACCACACAGACCTGGCCATAGTGAGGAACCTGGAGGACAACCTGAAGGTAGAGAAGCTGGTGACGACGATAGAATTTTTTTGGATCGGCCTCTTCAGAGACGGTTGGAAGTGGTCTGATGGAAGTGACTCCTCATTTAGGAACTGGAAGTCTAATGAGCCTTATGGTATCTCTGAGGATTGTGTGTCAGCAGATTTTAGTGCCGGTGGACGATGGGAGACCCTGAAGTGTGACGTCATGTCAGCGTTCATCTGCTACAGAGGTAAGCTATCATTCACTCAGGACTGACATGAGGACTTAACAGGATATAAATATAAAGTTATGGATGACCATACTTTTCTCTTTCATGACTCAAAGTGATAAACATTCCAGGACGTTGATGATCATCAGCAGACATGTCGTGACTGATGAAGGTTGTTTGTGTTTCAGACGTTGAGCCTGTTGCGATGCGAGTGGTGAAAGTGAGGCTGCAGAAAAGCAGCTCCTCTGTGGATCTGAATGACCCTGTGGTGATGGAGGACCTCTTGAAGCAGGTACATCTTCCTCTCAGTAACAACAGAACCAGCAGGTGATACATGTGAGGTAGTGCACTACTAAGAACAATGTAAAGGTGCTCTGTGCAGACGTGGACACGTCATGACTGAAGGTAGACTTGTGTCCAGACAACATGAAACAACAGAGCTGCTCTAGTGGAAACCAGAGTTCTTCTCCAGCAGAGCTTCCACATGAGGACAGTGTGAGACAGGATGCAGAGAAACAGCTTTACTGAAGACTTCTTCTCTCAATGTGTTTGTCTCTCAGCTCAAACAGAAGCTGAAGGACCAGGGGCACGACGACGACATCAAGCTGAGCTGGAAGAAGCAGGCGGATGGAAAAGTCTTCCACAAGGAAGAGAAGAAGAGCAGGAAGAAGGGAAGAGATGAGCTGTAATGTTCCTTCAGTCCACTCTGCTCACAGGCTTCCTTTCTCCTCCTCTTCCTCCCTTTCTTCCTCCTCTTGCTCTCAATCAGTGGTAGAAAGAACCAAAGTCCTGTATGGACCTCATGAGGACCCCGTAGTGAGTTCTAGAGAGGACCTTCAGTTCCTGTTGGAAACCTGTGTGGGATCTTGTTTGCACCCTTAAAGGTAGAAACCTTCATATGTGGTTCTGGGTAAAACTCTTGATGCTTAGTTCTAGGTAGAACTCTGTGTAAAGGAACCTTGAGGAAAGGTTCTCCCTGGAACCAAAGAGGGTTCTCCTCTGGGGACGAACCAAAGACCCTCCAGGGTTCTAGTGAGCACATTTATTTCTAAGAGTGTAGTTACTTTGCAGAGTAAGATGTTTATTATAAAGTGTGTGCTAATCTTATTAATTGTGGCGCATTGTTTTGTAGAAGAATGTTAATAATAATGATGCAATAACATGTTTATTACATTAAAGCTCTCTAAAGAGTTCATTCTGCAGAACGAGTGCTTTTACTTTTGATGATGAGGAACATTCTTCTGTAGTTTTTACGTCATAATTCTGAATGTAGGTGTTTTATTGGTGATGTGTGTTTTCATTGTGATGATGCTTCTTTTGCTTCAATAAAACCTTTGAATGAGCTTTCTGTGTCACAGTTCTTCATGTACTTCAGCTCAGAGTGATGACTGATAGACCTGGGTAAAGTGAGACTTTGGCATGCCCTGACAGTTGTCGTCCACCTACTGCCATCTGTTGTCCCCAGTGCCCCTGGTACTCTGAGAGGGGGATTTCACTAACTTTGACACAGAGAAGGTGAAAATATGCGTGCGCGAGAGTATATTGAAGGTAGTTACACTCCACGTTGTCCCTGTAAGTAGTATAAGGTGGGTAGTTTATGTGTGCGTGTGAAAATGCGCACGTGAGTGAAAATGTGAGTGCAAGTATGTGCGGCGCGCTCTTAAATCGGAAATACGTCATTTGGGGCGTGTTTAGGGGCGCGCCTGTGGCTAAACGGCAAATACGCCATTCAATGGTGTGTTTGGAGGCCGAAAGTCCACAAAAGTCGGAGAGAAAAAGTACTTGAATGGAAAAAAAAAGGTAAAAGCACATTTGTTTCGTAACCTCTAATTCAAAAATAGTGAGTATTTGGTTCAATACTGGTACTGATTTCTGTTAAATTTGTAAAAAATGTGAAATATTTCTGGTTCTCCATAGTTTTTTCGAGCGTAATCTGCATAACTTTCAGTTTGATCTTCATTTTTTAAACATTTCTGGTCTGAAACAAATTGTTGCTTTTTTTGTTTTGCGCGACTATATTGACCACGTATGCACTTTGTGCTTAACATTTGAAATAAGATCAAAGGACGAACCAAAGTAAACCTGAGACGCGAACACGTCTTCTGTCTTTTAACCAGTGATGGTGGTCAGTTTGTCTATCGCTCAGATCCAGACATTAAAAAGAAAAAGTGAACAAGAACATGTGTTTTATAGTGAGAAACATGTGTTTTAGAATCAGAATCAGAAAAACGTTTTATTGCCACGTAAGTTATTGCAAACGAGGAATTTGTCTTGGCGGAGGGTGCATCATAAAACCAGGGGCATCGCTTGCATCCGGGGAAACAGTCCAGGTTGTTGTTCTGGAGGAGGAGGACGAGGAGGAGAAGGAGCAGGAGGAGGAGGAGGAGGAGGAGGAGGAGGAGCAGGAGCAGGAGGAGCAGGAGGAGGAGGAGGAGAAAAAGGGTAGTTTAGACCCCTCTGCTTCCTCGCTGCTGAGCTCTCCTATTGGCCGGTTGGAGCATTACCTTGATCGTGTTGACCACGTAGCTCTCCTATTGGCCGGTTGGAGCATTACCTTGATCGTGTTGACCACGTAGCTCTCCTATTGGCCGGTTGGAGCATTACCTTGATCGTGTTGACCACGTAGCTCTCCTATTGGCCGGTTGGAGCATTACCTTGATCGTGTTGACCACATAGCTCTCCTATTGGCCGGTTGGAGCATTACCTTGATCGTGTTGACCACGTAGCTCTCCTATTGGCCGGTTGGAGCCCTGCCGGCCTTATTCCGCAATTTGACATTCAAAGTAAATTACAATTGAAAAAAAAATTCAAAAACAACCAAAGTTCAAAAGCCCAAAAAAATACTCAGAGGCCGATTTAAAATCAGGAAAGGACCTGATAACTGACAGGGGACTTCAATTAACAACTATGGGGGGTTTAAAACCATTTGGATGTTTGGATGCAGTTTCAATGTTGGCCACCAGATGGCACTTGGAGCCATTGTATGTCACCAATGTACTCCAAATTCCAGTTATAAATTTGAAATGTCAATCATGTGTACCAAATGTAAAGACTTGGGGCCTGATTCTGGGGGAACTCAGATGGACTAAGACCCCCATGAAAACCAGGACCCACATCCAGGATCAGCACCCAGACTTGGGGCCTCATTCTGGGGGGACTCAGATGGACTGAGACCGCCAGGAGAACCAGGACCCACATACAGAACCAATACCCAGACTTAGCGGGTACTTTATTAATTTTTTTGTCATACTAGCAGCATCCCAATGCAATAAGCTAAGCTAAACACACATATAAAATAAAATAAATAATAACAGGAACCGGGGTAACAGATATATACTTAGGTAAGAAATAAGTATAAATATATATATACATGCCAGCAAGCGAAATGAATACATACATATATTTACACATATACATACACACATACGTACACATATACATACACAAATACATACATATCTACATATATATATATATATATATATATATATATATATATATATATATATATATATATATACATATATACATACATATACATACACACATATATATATATACATATACATACATATATATATATATATGTATGTATATATATACATATATATCTACATATATATATATATATACATATACATATATACATATATACATACATATACATACACACATATATATATACATATATATATATACACACATATACATTTATATATATACACACGTACACACATACATACACATACACAGACGTATACACACATGCATACATACATACATGTACACATACATATATACATACACATATACACACATGCATACATATACACATACACACATACACATGTGCTAAACATACACAACAAGCAAACACAGCAGTGTATTCGGGGGATAAATTAAATGCAAACTGAAATTAAATTAAATGCAGTGTATTCAGGGGGTTGGTTTAAATTAAATGTAAACTGAGTGCAATGTGCAAAATGCAAAATATATGTATGCAACATACATAACGTATATACATCAGTATTATCTATATATGTGTACAGTGTACAGTGAGAATTAGTCCACGGATCTGGACTCGAGGGATTTATTGTATAGTCTTATGGCCGAGCGTAGGAATGCCTTCCTGTAGCGGTCCTTGTGGCAGCGGAGCGTGATCAGTCTTTTTGAAAAAGTGCTCCGCTGACCCTGCAGGAGCTGGTGGAGAGGGTGGTCCGAGTTGTCTAACATGGACAATAGTTTCTTTAGTGTCCTCCTCTCCACCACCTGTTCCAAATGCTCCTGCTTGCAGCCGATGATGGAGTCGGCTTTCTTAACCAGCTTGTTAAGTCTGTTGGTGTCACCGGCTCCAATGCTGCTCCCCCAGCAGACGATGGAGAAGTACAAGACGCTGGCCACAACCGACTGATAGAACAACTCCAGCATCTTGCTGCACACGTTGAAGGATCGAAGCTTCCTCAGGAAAAAGAGTCGACTCATCCCCTTCTTGTAGACAGCGTTGATGTTGGCCTTCCAGTTCAGTCGGCTGTCGATGGAGACACCCAGGTACTTGTACTCCTCCACCACGTCCACGTCCTCTCCCAGGACGCTCAGAGGTCTCGGAGCTGTTGTCTTCCTCCTGAAGTCCACCAGCATCTCTCTGGTCTTGCTCACGTTCAGAAGCAGGTGATTCTCACCGCCCACTCCACAAAGTCACTCACCACTGCTCTGTACTCCTCCTCCCGTCCATCCTTAATACACCCGACCACTGCAGAGTCCTCAGAGTACTTCTGCAGATGGCATGACCCTGTGTTGTACTGGAAGTCATTGGTGTACAGGGTGAACAGGAAGGGAGACAGAACAGTTCCCTGTGGGGCTCCAACATCACTGACCACCGTTTCAGACAGCACACAGCCCATTCTGACAAACTGTGGTCTGTCTGTGAGGTAGTCAGTGATCCAGGAGATGGTGGACTGGTCTACCCCCACCCCCCGCAGCTTCTCACTCAGTAGCAATGGTTGAATGGTGTTAAATGTACTGGTGGTGAATGGTGTTGAATATAAACCCCCATGAGAACCAGGACCCACATCCAGAAACAGTACCCAGACTTGGGGACTCAGATGGACTGAGACCACCATGAGAACCAGGATCAACATCCAGGACGAGTACCCAGACTTGGGGCCTCATTCTGGGGGGACTCAGGTGGAATGAGACACCAGCAGAACCAGGACCCACATCCAGAACCAGTACCCAGACTTAGTGGGTCTTGGCTCGGTCCCCAACCATTGGTGGTAGCAGGCTGTTTCAGTATAAACCCCCCTGAGAACTAGGACCCACATCCAGAACCAGTACCCAGACTTTGGGCCTCTTTCTCGGGGACTCAGATGGACTGAGACCCGCCTGAGAAACAGGACCCACATCCAGGACCACTACCCAGACTTGGGGGCCTCATTCTGGGGGAGACTCAGATGGACTGAGACCGCCCTGAGAACCAGGACTCACATACTGACTTTGGGAGTGCAAAGTACCTGAACTTTGGGGAACCCCCGAACCCGGCCCACACTCCGAACCCGTGCACCCACACTTAAGCACCCAATCCAAACCAGAAATAAGACTCTTCTATCAGTTTGATATAGATTAAAGCTTTTGAAAAACTGGCCCCTGGAAACGGGGCCCCGCCCCCAGCACCTAATGTGACAAACCCCGGCGTGGCGTGCAGATCGGCGCCCGGCCGTGTGAGATGCCGCCGCCGGGTCACTTTGGGTTATGCATCTCCTCGTGGCAGATTTTGCCTGCGGGGCTTTAGGACCGTCCTCACACGGCCAATCACACGCGAGCAGATTCCTGGAAGATGAGACCGCCGCCGTGGGGCGAGACCCGAAGGCAGGATGAGCTGCTGTGCGTTGGTTTGGTGTCCGATAAGCCGCCAGATAAAAGGTTCTAATAATAATCAGCGTGGCCGCTGCTGCTTTTTTATTTATAACATGCAGCCAGCAGAGGAGACGCTTGTGATAATACAAATAAATCATGTGGAGCACTTTATCACACACGCACACACACACACACACACACACACACACACACATACACACACACACACACACACACACACACACACACATACATACACACACACACACACATACATACACACACATACACACACACACACACACACACATATACACACACATACGCACACGCACGCACACACACACACACACACACACACATACATACACACTTACACGCACATACACATACATACACACACACGCATACACACACACATACACTTACACACACACACACATACGCACGCACACACACAACCACACACACACAACACACACACACACCCACACCCGCACACACACACATACACGTACACAAAAAAAAACAACACTTTTATTCATCCCCTTGGGGAAATTCTTCTCTGCATTTGACCACACACATACACACACACACACATACACGCACATACACATACACACACACGCATACACACACACACACACACATACACACACATACACTTACACACACACACACACACACACATACACAATACACACATACACACACAACCACAACTACACACAACCACACACAACCACACACACACTGATACACACACACACACACAAACACACACATACACACATTTATGTGTATTTGGGTTTTTACAAAGGATGATGGGCATTATTTGAAACAACCCTTCTTCCTTGCATCCTTCCTTCTTTGCTTCCTTCCTCGACCCCTGGTCTTTGTTAGTGAAATGATGTTGTGTGAAGTCCGATAAGCAAATGATTGTTGCAGAACTTTGCATGAGCTCCACTTGTGGAGTGACTCTGACATCCTGGTAAACGTTCCTCTAACTTTTGAGTTTTGACTTCTTCTTTGGTTGTGGTGTGTTCGTCCCTCGTTGGCCCCTCAACTAGACCAGGGGTGGAGTTGAGGGGCCTCTAGAGTGGTACAGCTCATGTGACCACGATATGAATACCAGACCCTGGTGTCCTTCATCTCTAACGAAGCCACGACTCCTTGCCTTTAAAAAAATTAAAATAGGATCAAAAAGTCTCAGCAAGATTCACCAAAAATGACTCCTCAATTGCTCCCCAAGTTTTTTAAGTGTATAGTTTGGACCTAAAACATCTAAATCTGCATAATAATCACAATAAACACAAGCATTGACAAGTCAGGAAGCATGTTCAGTCCAAAAACCATGTTTTTCAGTTGAGAAAATGAAAAATTAGTTATCTGGACCCCTCTGAGGACCAGGACCCGCATCCAGACCTGCACCCTGACTTGAGGGGCCCTGCCTGGCTTGATCTCATCTTACTCGCTGGTCGGCCCCCACCTTTTTTCAGTTGCTAGTTCTGGAGTAAATCCCCCCTCCCTCGGGAAGAAAAATCTTTACCTGTTTTCAAAGAAGAAAAAACATATTAAGGCTCTGAGATGAAACTTAAAAAGAAATCTGACAAAAATGTTTAAAATCAGACTATGTCCAGCAAATCTATGAATGAATTAAAAGTACTTTATTAATCTCCAAGGAGATTTTTTTTGTAATATTAGCAGCATCCCACACTTACAGACATCCAATGAAATAAACTAAGCTAAACACACTAATAAAATAAAAATAAATGAATAATAACAGGAACAGGGATAACAGATATATACAAAAATAAGAAATATATATATATATATATATATATATATATATATATATATATATATATATATAGATATAGATATAGATATAGCAATATATATATATGTCCATCCATCCATTTTCCGCCGCTTATCCGGGGTCGGGTCGTGGTGGCAGCACCCAGCAGACCGACCCAGGCCTCCCTCTCACCCGCAACATGTTGTCCCCACCTGGAGGGAGCAATCCACCGGTTTCCGGCAGAGAACCATGGCCTATAAATATATAAGTATATAATATATAACTATATATATATATATATATATATATATATATATATATATATATATATATATATATATATATATATATATAACTATATATATATATATGTATATATATATATATATACATATATATATATATATAGTTATATATATATATAACTATATATATATATATATATATATATATATATATATATATATATATATATATATATATATATATATATAGTTATATATATATATAATGAATATACATGAGTGTTATTTATATATGTGTACAGTGAAAATTAGTCCCCGGATCTGGACTCGAGGGATTTATTGTAGTCTTAATCTAGAGTACCAGGTCGTCAGATCTAGAGTACGTGTGCTGCCACTCGGTTCCCAGAGGCCACCGCGCTTCCCTGCCATCCAGAAGCCAGGGGGCGCTGGAAAGACTTCACCAGACCATGAAGTCAATGTTACGCAAACACTGTCATGAATCACAGAGGGGTTGGGATGACAGTGTCCCACCAGTCATGTTTGCTACTAGCAAAGCTCAACAGGAGGCTCTAGGTTCAGTCCTGCTGAAGTGCTTGTTGGACACAAAGTTAGGGGTCCTGTTAAAGTTCTTGAAACCATTGTGTTGTCTTTCCAGAGGTAGGTAGCCAGGCCTAGTTCTGTTTTGTTGATGTCCATTTGTTTGGCACAACCACACCTGTCCCAACCTCTCCCACTTCATGAAAAAGAGTTTGTAGAAAATACATTTTGTCAAACGTTACTCTTACTTTTTACTCTTTACATGTTCTTTGATTGCCATGTGTTCGTCCCTACTCATCCCCTCGACGAGACAAAAGGGAACAGACACCCTCCACCCTTCTCCTTCCTTCTCCCCTTAATCCCTTCCTCCTTCAACACCTTTCCACTTCCTGAAGGTCACGACACAACCAGCCTGGTCTTTGTTAGTGAAATGATATTAAAGCCTGATAAGCAAATGATTGTTCCAGAACTTTACATGAGGAGAGGAGACGAGAGGAGAGGAGAGGAGAGGAGAGGAAAGGACCGGAGACGAGACGAGAGGAGACGAGGATGGACAAACTTCTCCTGAGCATCATCGTTGTGTCAGGCAAGACTCTAACATCTTTTTATTCTTTTCCCATCATGGACATTATATTAATATTGTTTAATATGTTTCCTTTGACATTCCACTAACTTCCCCTTCTTTCTTGATCTTTTTTACTGTAAGACAGCGGTTCTCAAACTGGTTTAGTCACGCCTCACTTTGGAGGAGGAAACATGTTTATGCCCCAACAAAATTGTACCAAAATGGTCCATGCTGAATTTTTATTGAAATTAGTTTTTGTGACTCCATCTGTGATTTTTCAAATAATGAAGTAGATAAAATATGCAATCACTTTGCCAGAACACTGCAATGAACCTGTTTTACACTGAATATCTTTTCAACATCATAACGTTCAAGAGAGCAGATGTGTGAGCGTCACGATGTTTCAGTTTTAGTGGGGTTCGTGTATTTTGCGGCCAATGGATTTTTGTTTTGAAATGACAAACCCAAAATCGGGAAACGAGCTGTTCCCTGATTTTGTTTTTCTCATTTCAAAACTAAAATCCGTTGACTAAAATACACAGACCTAGTGGCTGCAGTGAGCTGCTTTCCTCTTCTTTTTAAAACACAACACAGACGGCTTTTGGCAAAACGTCAAGAATCGCTGAGTCCTGCATGTGCAAACATAACCTGTCGAGGGCGTAACTACATTTCCATGAAAGCACAGACATTTCCTCATGTATTTAATAATGTATTTCCTCATGTATTTATTAACCCTCCTGTTATGTTCAGGGTCAAATTGACCCGGGAACATCAGAGTTGTACCTAAAAGATGAAAATAACAGGAGCGTTAATGGCATTATAAGTCTGTGTCCTTTTTTAATATGTAGAGTTCTCAATGAAGGTATTTGAATAGATATATTCTGCCTCACCTGTAATACGGCCCAGTTTGAGAACCACTGCGTTGATGTAAATGATGATGTGCATTAAGTTATTAACATGTCATCAGCGTGCTGTGTGTCATCAGGGCTGTGTGCCATCTCATCAGCTGCTGTACGTCAATACCATGTTGTTAATGAGCTGAAGAACATGACTGAAGCACAGCAACACTGCAGAGAGAACTACATGGACCTGGCCACCATACGAGACCTGCAGGACCTGGAGACCCTGAATGCAACGCTGAGTTCAAGCAAAATGGCCGCCTCCGTCTCCGTGAGTGTTATTACGTCAGTGACAGGTGGTCTGAAAGTTTGACATCCACACAGTGGTGGAAAGTATGCAAATGACCTGGACAGAAGTGTGTACTTGGACTGTTAGCACCATTAGCTGTTAACATCGTTAGTTGTTAGCATCGTTAGCTTCTAGCAACATTAACTGTTAGCACCATTAGCTGTTAGCATCGTTATCTGTTGGCATTTTTATAGGTTAGCATTTTTAGCTTCTAGCTCTGTTAGCACCATTAGCTGCTAGCATCATTATAAGTTAGCACCCTTAGCTGCTAGCCATTAGCGTAGCCATCACCACGCTGTGAGACTCTTAGTCCATTGTGAACAGCAGGAGTGATGACAGAAATAAAACCTTTTCTATGTTCATATTAGCACCTGAATATTGTTTACTTGAAATAATAAATCAGACTGATCGTCAGGATCAAGAATATAAATGAGAAGTACTAATGTCTGAAAGTCTGTTTCTTTATATCACAATGAAATATTGTTTCAGAGAGTCTGGATAGGACTGTACATGGACAGCTGGAAGTGGTCACTGACAAACTCAAGCTTCTACAAACCTGGAGAGACGGAGTTCAGACGATGGTCTGCTGGTCAACCAAACAACTATGAAGGAGAAGAATTCTGTGCGGTGATGTATAAAGACGGAACATGGTTGGACTACGGATGTTCTGAGACCTTCAGACCAATCTGCTTTGATGTCAAAGGTGAGAATATTAAAGTTACTATGACAAAGTTTCATATAGTGTTTATAAGGAGCCTCCTGTTGACTGAAGAAGAGGAGGAGCAAGAGGAGGAAGAAGAGAAAGAGGAGGAGGAGGAAGAAGAGGAAGAGGAAGAAGAAAAGGAGTGGGAGGAACAGGACTAGACTGAGACTTTAGAGGACCAGGACTACACTGAGACCATAGAGGATCAGGACGAGACTGAGACTATAGAGGACCAGGACTAGACTGAGACTATAAAGGACCAAAACTCGACTGAGACTATAGAGGACCAGGACTAGACTGAGACTGGTCCAGGACCAGTTAAAGGTCCTCAGGGTTACTTGAACTCGTCTTCAGCTCCATGAAAGTCATTTAAAGCAGATTAATGAGCTCATTCAGCCGGTTTGTATCAAGTCTGTTGGAGGTCAAATATCTCTGATGGCTTTATGAATGTGGACTCAATGGACGCTGCATGTTCATGTTCACACAGCTCCGTGTTGATCCACCTTCATGCTGAGATTCATGCAGAACACTAAACTGGTCTGCATCATGTAGTCTGTTATGGTTCCTCTACTCAGCACTTCACTCTGCTCTGCTTTCAGGGCCCAATGTGACATTTATCTTCATTAACACCAAAATGAACTGGACTGAAGCCCAGAGCTACTGCAGAGAACACCACACAGACCTGGCCATAGTGAGGAACCTGGAGGAGAACCTGAAGGTAGAGAAGCTGGTGACGACGATAGAATTTTTTTGGATCGGCCTCTTCAGAGACGGTTGGAAGTGGTCTGATGGAAGTGACTCCTCATTTAGGAACTGGAAGTCTAATGAGCCTTATGGTTTCTCTGAGGATTGTGTGTCAGCAGATTTTAGTGCCGATGGACGATGGGAGACCCTGAAGTGTGACGTCATGTCAGCGTTCATCTGCTACAGAGGTAAGCTATCATTCACTCAGGACTGACATGAGGACTTAACAGGATATAAATATAAAGTTATGGATGACCATACTTTTCTCTTTCATGACTCAAAGTGATAAACATTCCAGGACGTTGATGATCATCAGCAGACATGTCGTGACTGATGAAGGTTGTTTGTGTTTCAGACGTTGAGCCTGTTGCGATGCGAGTGGTGAAAGTGAGGCTGCAGAAAAGCAGCTCCTCTGTGGATCTGAATGACCCTGTGGTGATGGAGGGCCTCTTGAAGCAGGTACATCTTCCTCTCAGTAACAACAGAACCAGCAGGTGATACATGTGAGGTAGTGCACTACTAAGAACAATGTAAAGGTGCTCTGTGCAGACGTGGACACGTCATGACTGAAGGTAGACTTGTGTCCAGACAACATGAAACAACAGAGCTGCTCTAGTGGAAACCAGAGTTCTTCTCCAGCAGAGCTTCCACATGAGGACAGTGTGAGACAGGATGCAGAGAAACAGCTTTACTGAAGACTTCTTCTCTCAATGTGTTTGTCTCTCAGCTCAAACAGAAGCTGAAGGACCAGGGGCACGACGACGACATCAAGCTGAGCTGGAAGAAGCAGGCGGATGGAAAAGTCTTCCACAAGGAAGAGAAGAAGAGCAGGAAGAAGGGAAGAGATGAGCTGTAATGTTCCTTCAGTCCACTCTGCTCACAGGCTTCCTTTCTCCTCCTCTTCCTCCCTTTCTTCCTCCTCTTGCTCTCAATCAGTGGTAGAAAGAACCAAAGTCCTGTATGGACCTCATGAGGACCCCGTAGTGAGTTCTAGAGAGGACATTTAGTTCCTGTTGGAAACCTGTGTGGGATTTTGTTTGCACCCTTAAAGGTAGAAACCTTCATATGTGGTTCTGGGTAAAACTCTTGATGCTTAGTTCTAGGTAGAACTCTGTGTAAAGGAACCTTGAGGAAAGGTTCTCCCTGGAACCAAAGAGGGTTCTCCTCTGGGGACGAACCAAAGACCCTCCAGGGTTCTAGTGAGCACATTTATTTCTAAGAGTGTAGTTACTTTGCAGAGTAAGATGTTTATTATAAAGTGTGTGCTAATCTTATTAATTGTGGCGCATTGTTTTGTAGAAGAATGTTAATAATAATAATGATGCAATAACATGTTTATTACATTAAAGCTCTCTAAAGAGTTCATTCTGCAGAACGAGTGCTTTTACTTTTGATCATGAGGAACATTCTTCTGTAGTTTTTACGTCATAATTCTGAATGTAGGTGTTTTATTGGTGATGTGTGTTTTCATTGTGATGATGCTTCTTTTGCTTCAATAAAACCTTTGAATGAGCTTTCTGTGTCACAGTTCTTCATGTACTTCAGCTCAGAGTGATGACTGATAGACCTGGGTAAAGTGAGACTTTGGCATGCCCTGACAGTTGTCGTCCACCTACTGCCATCTCTTGTCCCCAGTGCCCCTGGTACTCTGAGAGGGGGATTTCACTAACTTTGACACAGAGAAGGTGAAAATATGCGTGCGCGAGAGTATATTGAAGGTATTTACACTCCACGTTGTCCCCCTAAGTAGTATAAGGTGGGTAGTTTATGTGTGCGTGTGAAAATGCGCACGTGAGTGAAAATGTGAGTGCAAGTATGTGCGGCGCGCTATTAAATCGGAAATACATCATTTGGGGCGTGTTTAGGGGCGCGCCTGTGGCTAAACGGCAAATACGCCATTCAGGGGTGTGTTTGGAGGCCGAAAGTCCACAAAGGTCGGAGAGAAAAA
>NW_027176153.1:1021972-1074472 GCF_023055335.1 Clinocottus analis
TGCTGAAGTGCTTGTTGGACACAAAGTTAGGGGTCCTGTTAAAGTTCTTGAAACCATTGTGTTGTCTTTCCAGAGGTAGGTAGCCAGGCCTAGTTCTGTTTTGTTGATGTCCATTTGTTTGGCACAACCACACCTGTCCCAACCTCTTCCACTTCATGAAAAAGAGTTTGTAGAAAATACATTTTGTCAAACGTTACTCTTACTTTTTACCCTTTACATGTTCTTTGATTGCCATGTGTTCGTCCCTACTCATCCCCTCGACGAGACAAAAGGGAACAGACACCCTCCACCCTTCTCCTTCCTTCTCCCCTTAATCCCTTCCTCCTTCAACACCTTTCCACTTCCTGAAGGTCACGACACAACCAGCCTGGTCTTTGTTAGTGAAATGATATTAAAGCCTCATAAGCAAATGATTGTTCCAGAACTTTACATGAGGAGAGGAGACGAGAGGAGAGGAGAGGAGAGGAGAGGAAAGGACCGGAGACGAGACGAGAGGAGACGAGGATGGACAAACTTCTCCTGAGCATCATCGTTGTGTCAGGCAAGACTCTAATATCTTTTTATTCTTTTCCCATCTTCAACATTATATTAATATTGTTTAATATGTTTCCTTTGACATTCCACTAACTTCCCCTTCTTTCTTGATCTTTTTTACTGTAAGACAGCGGTTCTCAAACTGGTTTAGTCACGCCTCACTTTGGAGGAAGAAACATGTTTATGCCCCAACAAAATTGTACCCAAATGGTCCATGCTGAATTTTTATTGAAATTAGTTTTTGTGACTCCATCTGTGATTTTTCAAATAATGAAGTAGATAAAATATACAATCACTTTGCTAGAACACTGCAATGAACCTGTTTTACACTGAATATCTTTTCAACATTATAACGTTCAAGAGAGCAGATGTGTGAGCGTCACAATGTTTCAGTTTTAGTGGGGTTCGTGTATTTTGAGGCCTATGGATTTTTGTTTTGAAATGACAAACCCAAAATCGGGAAACAAGCTGTTCCCTGATTTCCGTTTTTGAAATAGAAAAACGGAAAATGAACCATTTTCCGTTTTTTGTTTTGATAATCGAAAAAGGAAAAGGAAAAACGACCCGTTGTCTGATTTTCTTAGATGTGCTTAGACATGATAATCGATAATTATAATACTGCGTGGTAATCTTCTTTCTCAATTTTGCGTAGGTTTTTGTGTCAGTAGTTGACGGTTTATTTGATTTGGTGACATCCACGAGACGCACCTCAACAGAATGGCATTGCAGGAATGTGAAGGTTTTATTTCAGAACATGAATGAATGTATTGTGGTGATATTGCCACTGCGTTATGTACCAATTTGGGACGACACAGGGTTTTTTTAGAGAGGAATGTGCGGAGGTGGTGCTGCAACCCTGTCTGCTGCAAACTACGTTCCAGAACTAAAACGCATCTTCAATTATGTTTTCTAGAAACATATTTTCTCCCTGATTACGTCAGTGTTTGACGTATTATAAATACGTTGATTATACATCAGCCCTCTGCTGACATGAATGTGACTGTCACGTTCACAACACAAAGACCTACGAGAAATTGAGAAAGAAGATTTCCACGCAGTATTTTAATTCTCGATGTAGCAGACTCCAGCCGGATATTGGTAATAGCGTACTGATGATTTTCGACTCAGCTTGATTGATGAATATAAGTTTTATTCCGTTTCTGTCAGTCCTTCCAATATCAACGTAAGAGCTATGAAACACAAAACAAAAATTAGCTCTTAAAAATGTCAAAACGTTTCCTAACATTAACATCATAATACATACATTAAATCACACAAGTTAACTAAAACAGTCACACAACATATAATAAAACCCAAATAAATCATTAAGTACCTTGTTCCCATTCCAGCTAGGCGCTTTGCCGTTAATACATTGTCTTTTTAAATTCATACAAAGTTACTTTTACGATACTCCGTCATTTTTGACAGGCTTCAAAAATGGAATCAAGTTACAACCGTTACATGTACTTCTGGTATCGCCAAAAGGCTTTCAAAATAAAAGCACCCGAAAAATACAACAACACTTACAAATAAAAGCTTTCAAAAAATAACCACTCTATTAAAGAACGTGTTCAGGGTCAGTTACACTCCCACCAATCAGGAGTAAATAATGTAACTATAGAATGTACATTAAATACGAATGATTTCTAACTGAAAATGACCTTACATAAGTAAGAAGGAGAAGCTTTATAAACCAAGTGAACTACCAAACTGTTTGGATAAAGTATTCGGAGTGAGTAAGTTTAATCAGTCTCCAGTAGTAGGACCAGCTTCTGGACTGGTCGCTCGACCTCAGAAATCTTGTGGAGACGCTCTCCCATTTTCACAGGTTTCTTGTCGTCGAGGCGAACCTTAACTCCTCTCACTCGTCCGTCTTTGTCAGTTGTGGTTACTGAAACCCGTTCCAATCTCCATTCATGTCTCTGCACGTCCTCTTCTTTCATCATTACAATATCTCCAACTTGCAGATTTCTCCTTGGGGTATGCCAACACTGTCTGAGAGCAATGTTGGCGAGATATTCCTTTTGCCATCGACTCCAGAACTGTTCTGACAGGTACTGAACATGACGCCACCTCTTCTTGCCATACACGTCTTCTTTGACGAACTCACCAGGAGGAGGCAAGGCATTGACAGATTTCAGAGTCAGAAGATGATTGGAGGTGAGTGGCTCGAGGCCATGAGGATCACTGAGATTATTAACGGTCAGTGGTCGACTGTTGACGATTGCCATAGCTTCATAGAAAAAACACCGCAGAGAAGCATCATTTAGCCTACCAGGAGAAGAGCGTGAGCGTGGACCTTAAGATGCCTCTCACTGTCTTAATCTGTCTTTCCCAAACCCCTCCGACATGACTTGAAAAGGGAACATTCATACTGAAGTCACATTGTTTCTCTGCGAGATATGCAGCCAGCTGGTCTGCATTGACTTCTTTTAAGGCTTCTTTGAATTCATTTTTAGCTCCGACGAAGTTACTTCCTTGGTCGGATTTGATCTGACGAACAGCACCACGAATAGCAATAAAGCATCGAAGGCCATTTATAAAGGCGTCGGTAAACAAGTTGTCAAGCATCTCGATATGAATGGCACAGGAGGTAAGACAAGTGAAGAGGAGACCATACCTCTTATTCTCCTTTCTTCCTTGTCTTGTGAGAAATGGGCCGAAGCAGTCCATTCCACAGAAAGTGAAGGGGGCTGATGGTTCCACACGTTCAGGCGGTAGATCGGCCATCCTTTGCTCTTCCATTGGTTTCCGGAGCCGTCTACAGATGATGCATTGACGAATGTAGGAAACTACTGCTCGGTTGATGCCTGGAATCCAGTAGCCGAGGGACCTGATATCGTTAATAGTGAGACCCCTGCCTTGATGTTTCATCCGTTCGTGGTAATGAGCAATAACCATCTTTGTAATGTGATGATCTTTGGGGATGACTGCAGGGTGCTTGATGAAGTTGGGCAGAGAGGAGTTGCGAAGCCTTCCTCCCACCCTGAGGATGCTATCTTTGTCGAGAAACGTATCAAGCGAGTGTAATGGATTATGAGATGGTAGGGGAATCCCTTTGCATAACAGTTTCAACTCCTCTTGATACACATCCTTCTACAGTTCTTTGATTATGCAATGTCCTGCATCTTCTCGTTCTGTTACAGTGGTAAGACTGTTTAATCGGTTTTGGCTGATGCACCTTAGTATGCATGCCACAGCTCGAGTAGCCAGTGACCAAGATGAGAGCTTAGATAGGCAATCGACAAGGCTTACTTGGTCTGTGGTTCTTGTGCTTAGTGCGAGAGCATTTCTGACCTCTGGATCTCCGATTGTTAACTCTGGAATTTTGTCTGCTGGCAGCCTTATTTCCTTGTTCCATAAGAGCTTAGGTCCAGTGAGCCACGTTGAGCTCGCCAGGAGTCAAGCACCTAGAAGCGTGGTCAGCAGGGTTCTCATTGGTTGGAACGTATCTCCATTGCTGAGGGGATGACCCGAGGTGAATTTTCTGAATGCGATTAGCTACAAAGGTGTGGAATCGTCGTGCTTCACTTTTTATGTATCCCAGAACCACCTTTGAATCAGTCCAGAAGAATTCCTCAGTGTCAGCATATCACAATTCTTCCTTGAGCATTTTGCTTATCTTCACAGAAATAACTGCAGCTGTCAATTCCAGTCTTGGGACAGTTGTGACCTTTGATGGTGAGACACGAGATTTGCCCACAACCAAGGCACAATGAACATCTCCATCTTCGTTCTGAAATCTCAGTTATGAGCACTGACTATAACCCTTTAAGCTAGCATCTGAGAAATGATACAACTCTGTCTTTGTGACCTTTCCAAAAACAGCAGGTAAGTAAGTGCGGGATATGGTGACATTATTTAGTTGAGCTAGAGCTCTTCTCCACTGTTCCCATTTTGGGTATAGCTCATCTGGGAGAAGGTCGTCCCAACCTGTGCCTCTCCGACACATCTCCTGAAGAATGCTCTTTGCTTTGAGCAGGACTGGTGCCACAAATCCAAGAGGATCATACAGAGAGGCCACTGTCGATAGAATTCCGCGTCACAGGCTGATCCTTGGCGCTAACATTAAGTTAGAAGTGGTCGGCTTTTACATCCCATTTTATCCTGAGGGCTCTCTCAAGTGACAGTTCATCAAACGCAAGATCCATATTCTTTACATTAGTTGTTCGTTCAGAGGGCGGTATGCTCTCCAGGACATTTCTGTCGTTTGACACAAACTTGTGTTGTCGCAGACCACCCATGGCACAAAGTTCACAAGCTTCTTTAGCAAGCTGAATAGCAGCTTCAGTGCTTTCAACACTTGCGAGCCCTTCGTCAACATAGAAGTCCCTCATGACAAACCGTGAGCCTTGAGGGTAGAGGTCTGCATTCTCCTTGGCTAGATGCTTCAGTCCGTAGTTTGCGCATCCAGGGGAGGAGGCAGCACCAAACAGATGCACCTTCATCCGGAGCTCGCTAGGTGGGGAGTTCAACGCTCCTTGCTTCCACCAGAAAAATCGCAGATAGTTGCGATCAACCTCATCTACATGAAATTGATGGAACATCTTTTCGATGTCACACACCAGATAGGAGATGATTGTTCAAGCTGGTGCCTTTGTATCTAGCAGAGCAATCGAACACTACACAAAGTTTATCGGGCTTTCTGACCTGATAAACACCATTATGGGGAATGTACCATCTCTCACCTTCACTCCCACCATCTACGATCTGCTCTGCATCTCCTCTCTTGATGACATCTTCCATGAACTTGACATAATGCTCCTTATACCTTTCATCCCGTTGTAATTTTCTTTTCAAGTGGTTGAGACGTATCATGACTGAAGCGTTGTTGTCAGATAGGCTAGGTCTACTTTTGAAGGGCAGAGGCATTTCATAGTGGCCATGTATATTTTTCCGTATGCTCTCATCTAATTTCCATTTCACTGAAAAAAGCTCCCATTTAGCAAAGCTCCCTCCAGCAACTAAGGGTGAAAAACCTTAAATAAAACAGAAAAAAGCCACATTTCAGAAAGCACCCTTTCCGTATGAAATCAAAACACCCGTGCTTTCAAACCCACACACAAGCGACATTTCACCGCATCAGCTGTGCCTCCACCAACATGTTAACAAACAATTGACGCTGCCACACGTAGATGCGCTGCGGAGGTGCGCTGCGCGTTCCAGCGCACACGTCAGTCTATATGGTGGCCATCACCAACAAAGTGTCTCTCCCTTACCGGCTGCCTCTCCGTGTCTGCAGATGTGTCTGTTATTCTTGCACAGCGTCACGCTTCTCACGCTGTCAGAGTTCTAATCTTCCCCGCAGCTACTTCCGGTGCCGATAGCTCCGCCCCCTTTTCAGGTGTCGGCAATAATGTTTCTATTTATTATCTAGTCTACTTATTTATCTCCACATTATTTCTTCATTAATACACATTACTTTCTTACCTCCACATTTCCCTCTTTTTAATATATACACACATATATATTTTAATATAATCTAAATCCCACGTTTGACTTCACAGCCATCCTTGAAGTCAGATTCCAGAATACGCATAGCATCTGCAGGCGTGACTGGAAGTAACTCTTTAACAGTGATTCTGTGACACAGGTGACTTGTGCTCATTAAGTCATGGCTTTGTGAGAACCGTCCCACTATAGACCAGCCAAAATCTGTCCGTACAGCATAAGGTTCTTCATCACCTCCGAGGATGACTTGACTTGGTGCCATTGCTCTGGAACAATTGTAGCCTATCAAAAGTCCTACTTCACAGTCTTTTAGTGGTTGAATTTCGTCAGCTATTTCTCTGAGATGAATCCATTGTTTAGCCTTCTCACAAGTGTGGATGTGAGCACGGTTTATTGGTATGCAGTCCTTTGTGTAGGTAACTGGAAGATCAACAAGAATGGATGAACTATATGCTCTGACACAAAGTCCGGAAACTGCCTCACTTGGGAGAACCGTGTTCTTTCCAGTCATAGTGGTCAACTTCAACTTCACTGGATACTTGTCAGCAACTAGACCGTCACTCACTTCTTGGTCGATGAATGTAGTATCGCTTTGCGTGTCGAGTAGAGCGTAGACAAGCTTCTCAACAGTTGGGTTGTGTTTGGATGAAACCCACAAAGGTTTTACCATTGATGTGTAAGATAAGTCTTTGCCTGCTACACTGAGTGACGTTGCAGTGGCACCTTGATATCTTACTGCTTCCGATGAAGTTCTTTCATTTTCATAGTTGTAGTCATGGAGGACCGTAGGATGCTTTCCTTTGCAGTTGTCACAGAAGTGACGACAGTCTTTCGCACTGTGGCGATATTTCAGGCATCCGTAACAAAGTTTCTTCTCCTTTACGTAGTTCCGTCGCTCTACCAATAACATCTCTGTAAACTTTGGACATGCTTGAAGTTGATGTCTACTCTCTTGACAGAGAACACAGGATGTCTTAACTGTGCTTTGATACGACCTTTGGTTTGCATCGTCTGTAACTGTGTGAGTGGTGAGAACACTTGCCTTGTTTCTCCCTGTGTCTCAGAGATTCCTCTTTTCAGTGTGAGAGTCTGATGAATGAAGAGCATGAAAAGATGTAATTGGATTGCAGGCAATTTTGGCTTCAGTTGACACAAAAATTGCAAAATCCTTGAAACTTGGAAATTCTTTGTTTTGGTGCAGACTACGTGTGACTTGTCGGTAACCAGCGTGAAGCTGCCCAGTCTGGTAGTTTATGGGTAAGCTTCTGGTTTTCCTCACAGTCGTTTAATATGTCGAGACCCTTGACATGAGGTATGACATCTCGACAGGCACTCAGAAAATCAGAGAAGCATCTGAGTCCTTGAGCATCCTTACTTTGAATCCTTGGCCAGTTGATGAGCCTCTCTCTGAATGCTCTCTGAATAGTGAATGGCTGGACAAAGCGACTATTTAGCTTGTTCCAAGCATCCTTATAGGCTTCATCATCGTTTCGGAAGAAGGTGCCATCTAGGACCTGACGTGCTGGACCACTGACGTATTTCTTCAGATAGTAGAGTTTTTCAGCAGGAGAGATTGCCCTTCGGTTGATGAGTGAGGTAAATGCTGCTTTCCATTCAATGAACTGTATTGCATCACCACTATAGATAGATGGCTCTGGAAGAGGGAGCCTATTTAAGGCTATGCTGTCTTGAAATACCTGAGCGAGAGAGGAAATGTCTGCATAGAGAGGGTGTTACAGCATGTAACAGAGGGGCTGTGGTTACAGGCTTATTATTTGCATCCTTATTCATTTTGTTGTTATTAATGCAGTCAGCCGCTTCACGTTCCGTCTCCTTATCGTACACCTTAAGTTTAGCTTGAGCTGCCAGCACTTCCTTCTCTGCCTGCAATCGCTCCAACTCACGCCTTTGTGCCTCTAGAGCTTTCCGTTGCTGTTCCTCTAACTCTCGGATCACTTCCCTTTGTCTTTCTTCTGCTAGCATCATCTCATAGTTAGCTTCCTTCGCTGCCAGTTCAGCAGCGGCACCCGCACGCTTAGCTGCCATGAATGCAGTCATCGAGTGGTGTTCAGATTGTCTGTGACTTATAAAGGAAGCGGCAGATCCGTAAACAGACTTTGCATAGACAAGGTGGAGCAGTTTATGAAGGCGTCTTTTTTCCTGGTCCTCATTAAACTCATTGTCTTCGTCTATTGTTCTACTATAGGCAATACTCACAATTTCTGTGGTAACAGATTCACAAGTGTCAACTCTTCTTCTCACGTCAGTGGAAGGCGTGGCGAGATCTCGAATCTCGAAATACATGTTCATTATGTCATCCTTACTTTTCTTCAGCTCTTCAATGAGATGCCAAAGCTCACTCTCTAACATGTACGTCTTCATCTGATGTCTTGCTTTGCGTATATTGAGCTTCCATTTCTCATACATGAAGAGCAGCCTTTTTTCCCTTTTCTTGGCTTCATCACCTTGTAACGAACACATTTTCTCTGTGGGGTTCCGTGTACGCTCAGAGCGTCGGGGAACTTGAGGTTGGTCATCGTTTTTCTTTAGATTATCTTGCAAGTCGGTCAGACTTTGCTCTATTTCATTTAAGTCCTTAAGACAGGGTCTCTGAGATACATCTGTCAGTGAGTAGAACTCACTCTTCAAATCTTTAACTTTGTGTTGGGAACTAGCCATTAGCTGCTCCTCATTCTCCGTAAAGCTACCTGTCTCTGACATTATAAGCAAGATTCCTTAAATTATTTAGTGAATAGAAAACCTTCTAGCATATGTTATCAGACATTTGTAATAACAGTAGAAAGTAACAGAGCTGCATTTATATACAAACACTCAAATTACTGTAAGTATTCAATTAAGTGCCATGTTAAAACAATTCACAAAGTAACTGGAATACTGAACCAAAAATAGTAAAATGTCCGTAATTTTTAAGAATCCTTTGAATGTAAGCAACAGTTCCTTTCCTTTATCGTAGATGAGCAGGTCAGTATGAAATATTCACTGGCTCAGTCCAAAGGCAGTTAATCTGGAGTCCTTGTAGACAGCGCGTATCATAGCAACAGCTGCAGCAGCGCAGATCCTCCGTCACAGCCCGTAATGGAGGCAGCAAGTCGTCGGGTCGGTGAGGGTTAAGCTCTTACTGTAGCAGACTCCAGCCGGATATTGGTAATAGGGTATTGATGATTTTCGACTCAGCTTGATTGATGAATATAAGTTTTATTCATCTCTCCCGTTTCTGTCAGTCCTTCCAAAATCAACGTAAGAGCTATGAAACACAAAACAAAAATTAGCTCTTAAAAATGTCAAAAAGTTTCCTAACATTAACATCATAATACATACATTAAATCACACAAGTTAACTAAAACAGTCACACAACATGTAATAAAACCAAAATAAATCATAAAGTACCTTGTTCCCATTACAGCTAGGCGCTTTGCTGTTAATACATTGTCTTTTTAAATTCATACAAAGTTACTTTTACGATACTCCGTCATTTTTGACGTGCTTCAAAATGGCCAGAAGGCCTTCAAAATAAAAGCACCTGAAAAATACAACGACACTTACAAATAAAAGCTTTCAAAAAATAACCACTCTATTAAAGAACCTGTTCAGGGTCAGTTACACTCAATGTCCATGTTTAAGCACATCAAAGAAAATCAGACAACGGGTCGTTTTTCCTTTTCCGTTTTCGATTATCAAAACAAAAAAACGAAAATGGGTCATTTTCAATTTTTTGTTTTTCTATTTCTAAACGGAAATCGGGAAACGAGCTGTTTCCTGATTTTGTTTTCTCGTTTCAAAACTAAAATCCGTTGACTAAAATACACAGACCTAGTGGCTGCAGTGAGCTGCTTTCCTCTTCTTTTTAAAACGCAACACAGACGGCTTTTGGCAAAACGTCAAGAATCGCTGAGTCCTGCATGTGCAAACATAACCTGTCGAGGGCGTAACTACATTTTCATGAAAGCACAGACATTTCCTCATGTATTTAATAATGTATTTCCTCATGTTTTTATTAATGTATTTATTAATGGCGTTATAAGTCTGTCTCCTTTTTTAATATGTAGAGTTCTCAATGACGGTATTTGAATAGATATATTCTGCCTCACCTGTAATACGGCCCAGTTTGAGAACCACTGCGTTGATGTAAATGATGATGTGCATTAAGTTATTAACATGTCATCAGCGTGCTGTGTGTCATCAGGGCTGTGTGCCGTCTCATCAGCTGCTGTACGTCAATACCATGTTGTTAATGAGCTGAAGAACATGCCTGAAGCACAGCGTCACTGCAGAGAGAACTACATGGACCTGGTGACCATACGAGACCTGCAGGACATGGAGACCCTGAAGGCAACGCTGAGTTCAAGCAAAATGGCCGCCTCCGTCTCCGTGAGTGTTATTACGTCAGTGACAGGTGGTCTAAAAGTTTTACATCCACACAGTGGTGGAAAGTATGCAAATGACCTGGACAGAAGTGTGTACTTATACTTTACGTGAGTATTTTAGTTCAATGATTAGCTTCTAGCAACATTAGCTGTTAGCACCATTAGCTGTTAGCATAGTTATCTTCTAGCATCATTAGCTGTTAGCATAATAAATTGTTAGCATCGTTAGCTTCGAGCAACATTAGCTGTTAGCACCATTAGCTATTAGCATCTTTATCTGTTAGCATTGTTATAGGTTAGCAATGTTAGCTTCTACCATCGTTAGCTGCTAGCATCATTAACTGTTAGCATCATTAGCTGCTAGCATCGTTATAGGTTAGCACCCCTAACCGCTAGCTATTAGCTTAGCCGTCACCACGCTGTGAGACTCTTAGTCCATTATGAACAGCAGGAGTGATGACAGAAATAAAACCTTTTCTATGTTCATATTAGCACCTGAATATTGTTTTCTTGAAATAATAAATCAGACTGATCGTCAGGATCAAGAATATAAATGAGAAGTACAAATGTCTGAAAGTCTGTTTCTTTATATCACAATGAAATATTGTTTCAGAGAGTCTGGATAGGACTGCACGTGGACAGCTTTAGGTGGTCACTGACAAACTCAAGCTTCTACAAACCTGGAGAGATGGAGTTCAGACGATGGGACATTGCAGAACCAAACAACAACAACGGAGAAGAACACTGTGTGTTGATGTTTAATGATGGAACATGGCTAGACTTCAAATGTCATTCTCCCCTCAACGCAATCTGCTTTGATGTCAAAGGTGAAAATATTAAAGTTACTATGACAAAGTTTCATATAGTGTTGATAAGGAGCCTCCTGTTGACTGAAGAGGAGGAGGAGGAAGAGGAAGAGGAAGAGGAGGAAGAGGAAGAGGAAGAAGACGAGTGGGAGGAACAGAACTAGACTGAGACTATAGAGGACCAGGACTACACTAAGACTATAGAGGACCAGGACTAGACTGAGACTGGTCCAGGACCAGTTAAAGGTCCTCAGGGTTACTTGAACTCGTCTTCAGCTCCATGAATGTCATTTAAAGCAGATTAATGAGCTCATTCAGCCGGTTTGTATCAAGTCTGTTGGAGGTCAAATATCTCTGATGGCTTTATGAATGTGGACTCAATGGACACTGCATGTTCATGTTCACACAGCTCCGTGTTGATCCACCTTCATGCTGAGATTCATGCAGAACAATAAACTGGTCTCCATCATGTAGTCTGTTATGGTTCCTCTACTCAGCACTTCACTCTGCTCTGCTTTCAGGGCCCAGTGAGACATTTGTCTTCATTGACACCTCCATGAAGTGGACTGAAGCCCAGAGCTACTGCAGAGAACACCACACAGACCTGGCCATAGTGAGAAACATGGAGGAGAACCTGAAGCTACAGAAGCTGATATCCGCCAGTAAACCTTCCTGGATTGGCCTCTTCAGAGACGGATGGAAGTGGTCTGATGGAAGTGACTCCTCATTTAGGAACTGGAAGTCTAATGAGCCTGATGGTATCTCTGAGGATTGTGTGTCAGCAGATTTTAGTGCCGATGGACGATGGGAGACCCTGAAGTGTGACGTCATGTCAGCGTTCATCTGCTACAGAGGTAAGCTATCATTCACTCAGGACTGACATGAGGACTTAACAGGATATAAATATAAAGTTATGGATGACCATACTTTTCTCTTTCATGACTCAAAGTGATAAACATTCCAGGACGTTGATGATCATCAGCAGACATGTCGTGACTGATGAAGGTTGTTTGTGTTTCAGACGTTGAGCCTGTTGCGATGCGAGTGGTGAAAGTGAGGCTGCAGAAAAGCAGCTCCTCTGTGGATCTGAATGACCCTGTGGTGATGGAGGGCCTCTTGAAGCAGGTACATCTTCCTCTCAGTAACAACAGAACCAGCAGGTGATACATGTGAGGTAGTGCACTACTAAGAACAATGTAAAGGTGCTCTGTGCAGACGTGGACACGTCATGACTGAAGGTAGACTTGTGTCCAGACAACATGAAACAACAGAGCTGCTCTAGTGGAAACCAGAGTTCTTCTCCAGCAGAGCTTCCACATGAGGACAGTGTGAGACAGGATGCAGAGAAACAGCTTTACTGAAGACTTCTTCTCTCAATGTGTTTGTCTCTCAGCTCAAACAGAAGCTGAAGGACCAGGGGCACGACGACGACATCAAGCTGAGCTGGAAGAAGCAGGCGGATGGAAAAGTCTTCCACAAGGAAGAGAAGAAGAGCAGGAAGAAGGGAAGAGATGAGCTGTAATGTTCTTTCAGTCCACTCTGCTCACAGGCTTCCTTTCTCCTCCTCTTCCTCCCTTTCTTCCTCCTCTTGCTCTCAATCAGTGGTAGAAAGAACCAAAGTCCTGTATGGACCTCATGAGGACCCCGTAGTGAGTTCTAGAGAGGACATTTAGTTCCTGTTGGAAACCTGTGTGGGATTTTGTTTGCACCCTTAAAGGTAGAAACCTTCATATGTGGTTCTGGGTAAAACTCTTGATGCTTAGTTCTAGGTAGAACTCTGTGTAAAGGAACCTTGAGGAAAGGTTCTCCCTGGAACCAAAGAGGGTTCTCCTCTGGGGACGAACCAAAGACCCTCCAGGGTTCTAGTGAGCACATTTATTTCTAAGAGTGTAGTTACTTTGCAGGGTAAGATGTTTATTATAAAGTGTGTGCTAATCTTATTAATTGTGGCGCATTGTTTTGTAGAAGAATGTTAATAATAATGATGCAATAACATGTTTATTATATTAAAGCTCTCTAAAGAGTTCATTCTGCAGAACGAGTGCTTTTACTTTTGATCATGAAGAACATTCTTCTGTAGTTTTTACGTCATAATTCTGAATGTAGGTGTTTTATTGATGTGTGTTTTCATTGTGATGATGCTTCTTTTGCTTCAATAAAACCTTTGAATGAGCTTTCTGTGTCACAGTTCTTCATGTACTTCAGCTCAGAGTGATGACTGATAGACCTGGGTAAAGTGAGACTTTGGCATGCCCTGACAGTTGTCGTCCACCTACTGCCATCTATTGTCCCCAGTGCCCCTGGTACTCTGAGGGGGGGATTTCACTAACTTTGACACAGAGAAGGTGCAGTGAGACCTGGATTAGCGGTTACCGTTCCTCGGTGTCATGTGTCCATTGTTGCGTCCAGTAGGTGTCTGCTGAGTCCCCACATGTAGAAAAGTGAAAATATGCGTGCGCGAGAGAACGTCGAAGGTAGTTACACTCCACGTTGCCCCTTTAAGTAGTATAAAGTGGGTAGTTTATGTGTGCATGTGAAAATGCACACGTGAGTGAAAATGTGAGTGCAAGTATGTGCGGCGCACTCTTAAATCGGAAATACGTCATTTGGGGCGTGTTTAGGGGCGCGTCTGTGGCTAAACGGCAAATACGTCATTCAGGGGTGTGTTTGGAGGCTGAAAGTCGCACAAATACGCATGCAGCTATGAAGCCTCGGAGTAATCCATACATCGATAACATTCCAACAAAAACGGTCTTGTAACATCCGAAAAGGTCTAAACGATCAATGTAGAAAACACATTATTACATTCATAAATACCCACAGACTGCTGTTGTATTATTTCACATTAACCAGCAGATACGCCTCCATTTATTTATTCTCCGTCCTAACTCCCGTTCGCATGAAAACACTGCCGATAGCTTCTGTCAAAATGGCTGCTGCACTCTGACCTTTAGATTGACAACTCACTTGGCCCAATAGGAGCTTGCATTTTCTGTCAACAGCCTACAAGAGAGCCTGCGTTGAAGGAAAGTGCCCGTCCCTCTTCTTTCGTGTAAAGACCGAGCTAATTGCGACCGATTGTTCTGATGACAGGCGTTTTGTAGAGCCAATGAAATGTTGATAGCGACAATATGCTGCTTCAGGGGGAAGAGTTAAAAGCAAGGAAGTCAGAAAAAACGTCAACTATCATGTGTACAAACTTATATTACTCAATGTCAGTAGCACTTACAGTGATTCTGACTGTTGGGGAAAAAGCTTCAGTGACCATGCATTTACTCCCAATGGTACAGGATCAGCTTTTCAGTTAACTGGACATGCCTTGAATAGGCGTTTTAGGCAAATAGTACAAGAACGGAAGAGGTTATAAGTCATTTCATAACATGTCATGAAATAAACTCATGGTCATAACTGCCCAGCTTTGCTCTGCTTCCATCAACCAGTCAAGTTGTAGTTCACATCCAAGTCTGTTAGAAAAGTTACGACTTTGTCATATTAAATCACAAATAAACCACTCTTTGCTCTCCAGGAGATATTTTATTTAGATGAAGATGCATGGTCTTCGTCCTCTTCACTCAGTGTACCCGTCTGTTGATACTGAAGAGAGAAAGTAAATGGTATCTTATCTCGCTTATATTCCAGTGTCTGAGCTTAGCCATAAATACATCACTATCAAACCATTATAATATACAGCACTTAAAACCACAATATGCCTACATTTACAAAAAAACCTTAACTTGGTTCAACTCACTTTTTTAAAGTCTAAAACAAATATTAATGTAAAAGTTCATTCTGTCATTGGGAGCATCGGGTGGTGGTGTGCTGCAGCCTCTAGTGGCCAACACTAGTATTACAACTACACTTTCTCCACCTGTTCTGAGGTCATGAAGGTCGGAGAGAAAAAGTACTTGGATGGAAAAATAAAGATAAAAGCACATTTGTTTCTTAACCTCTATTTCAAAAATAGTGAGTATTTGGTTCAATACTGGTACTGATTTCTGGTAGATTTGTAAAAAATGTGAAATATTTCTGGTTCTCCATAGTTTTTTTGAGCGTAATCTGCATAATTTCCAGTTTATCTTCATTTTTTAAACATTTCTGGTCTGAAACAAATTGTTGCTTTTATTGTTTTGCGCGACTATATTGACCACGTATGCACTTTGTGCTTAACATTTGAAATAAGATCAAAGGACGAACCAAAGTAAACCTGAGACGCGAACACGTCTTCTGTCTTTTAACCAGTGATGGTGGTCAGTTTGTCTATCGCTCACATCCAGACATTAAAAAGAAAAAGTGAACAAGAACATGTGTTTTATAGTGAGAAACATATGTTTTATGTGTACATTCTAGTGTTTTTATGGATCACAGCCCTGTGAGGTCGTTTCCTCCCCTGGAGCCGCCCAGCTGTGTTGTTGTTGTTTACAGATGTCGTTACAAACAGTCCGGATCTACTTTATGTTTTGTACATCTGGTGGTTTCCTCCTGCGGCGCTCGGCGGCATGGCGGCGCCGCCTCCCGCCTGGACGTCAGCGAAGCCCAGCCTCTGCCTCCTCTTCCTCTGCTCGGTCATCTGAAGCAGTGGGAAAGAAATTACAATTACACACACGCATATATATTATTCTACCATTTCTCAATATTCATATTATAAAACTCTCAAAGAACCAACATAATATTTTATTTAACCAGAATTCAGACAATAATTCTCCTTCTGTAAACCGTCTCTCAATCTAAAGCCGTACGCTGATGATACAGCGCTTTTCACCAACTCCTCATTCCTCTTTCCCTAAAAAAAGTGTTATTCTGCGTACAATCTTAGGCATGAATCAATGTGTGTGTGTGTGTGTGTGTGTGCGTGTATATATATATATATATATATATATATATATATATATATATATATATATATATACATATATAAATGTATATATGTATATATATACATATACATATATATATATATATATATATATATGTATATATATATATATATATATATATATATATATATATATATATATATATATATATATATATATATATACATATAGATGCGTGGGCTCATACCTGCTCCTTCAGCTCCGTCAGCTGCGTGGTCAGCGTCAGCACCACCTTCATGGTCGCCGCCAGCTTGTCCTGTAACATCCTCATCTCGTTCTGCTCACCGTCACCGTCCGTCACCACCAGGGACATCGCTTGCATCCGGGGAAACCAGTCCAGGTTGTTGTTCTGGAGGAGGAGGAGGAGGAGGAGAAGGAGGAGGAGGAGGAAGAGGAGGAGGAGGGGGAGGAGGGGGAGGAGGAGGAGGAGGAGGAGAAAAAGGGTAGTTTAGACCCCTCTGCTTCCTCGCTGCTTGGCTCTCCAATTTGCCGGTCGGAGCCTTACCTTGATCATGTGGGCAACGTAGTTCTCCTATTGGCCGGTTGGAGCCTTACCTTGATCATGTGGGCCACGTAGCTCTCGGGCCCGGTGTAGTCCGTCTGGTTCTTCTCGCGCACCAGCACGATGAAGTACAGGTAGTTCCAGATGTTGTGTTCCAGCTTGATGTGCTCCTCGAACGACACCGTCTTGTTGTCGAACTTGTCCCTCTCCAGACCTGCGGCACAAAGACCGGCGGTCAGAGCACGTCAGAACACACGCGTTGAGTGACGGTGTACTGGAGGGTTGCTGGTTCCTGCCCCACCGCAGATGAAGCACGTGGTCTTCAGCACTTCCTCCTTCTTCTGCTTCTCGCTCCTCAGGTCGGCGAATGTGTCGATGATGACGCCGAAGATCAGGTTGAGGACGATGATGATGACGATGAAGTAGAAGAGTAGGTCATACACCACGCGGGCTGCGAACAACGGCTCCTGCACGCAGACACACACACACACACACACACACACACACACACACACAAAGCCACAGACACACACAGTTTTTTTTACTTCAGTTCTTCTGTTTGTAAAGAACATTTTATATCAATAACAAGTAAAAAGTTTTTTTTAACAAAATATTTACAGGTCAATACTTAAAGTTTCAGATGGTTTTAAACCTTTTGTTTGTCACAAAGTGTCAAATCTGATGACTCACTATCGCCTCATGAAGTTACCAGAGTAGTAAAACCTGGTATGTTTGCTCGTACACGAGCAAACATACCAGGTTTTACTACTTACGAGACGTTATTACACAGTAAATGTAGCACGCTTGAATATTAGTACACGCTGTGTGTGTATAAGTATACATGCTTTGCGTGTTCTTTACATTCTTGGAGGGCTTGCGCAGAACGTCTCCGACTCCGCCCCCGTTCCTCAGGCCGTGGTTCAGCACGGTGACGATGCACATCAGCAGCGTGTCGCACGCTCGCTCAGAGCTCGGCTCTGAAACACAGAAGTACTGACATGTAGTAACATTTCTAGAATAATAATAATAATACTTCATCGTCATACTTTGACAAGGACGCTCACCTTCCTGCTCCTCCACGCCGGCGGCCTCCGTCTCCGCGGTGCAGCTGACCCCGTCTGCAGAGCACGACTTGAGGAAGTCCTGAGAGGCCTCGCTCTGCTGGGGGGCTGAACGCAGGAACAGAGAGCGATGAGCTCGGCCTCGGGGTCAAAGGTTTAACGTAACAAAGTCGTGAAATACATTTCTGCGATATACCTGCGGCGGCGATCTGCGCCAGCGGGTCGACCTCCATGATGAAGTCCTCCTTCAGGCAGAGGAAGCCCACGATGGAGAACAGGTACACGAGGATGAGGGCGAGCAGCGCCGTCAGCAGGATGGAGCGTCCGTTACGGGTCACACTCTTGATCACGTTGAACAGCGTCTCCTCCCGGTAGATGAGGTCGAACAGCTGAGGGTGAGAAAGGGTGAGACAGCAGTGGTGAGTACCAGGATACCGTAGACACACAAACACACAGACACACACACACTGAGTGTACCAGGATGCTGTAGAAGAGCTCGTGCACACACAGTCCCAGCGTGGAGGTCAGGACGTAGGCCAGGTGGTACAGGAACTCCACGTCCATCACCATCGCCCTGTAGCCCATGATGAAGGTCCCATTGTTGCCCACGAAGCTCACCACGAACACCACCTTGTTGAGCAGCTGAGGGCACAGGGAGAGCTCATCAATACACATAGCAGATCCATACAGATCCATACAGATACATACCAGATACATAACAGATACATAACAGATACTTACAGATCCATACAGATACTTACAGATACTTACAGATCCATACAGATACTTACAGATACATAACAGATCCATACAGATACATAACAGATACATAACAGATATATAACAGATACATAACTGATACATACAGATACATAACAGATACATACAGATACATGCAGATACATAACTGATACATAACAGATACATAACAGATACATCACAGATACATACAGATACATAACAGATACATACAGATACATCACAGATACATACAGATCCATAACAGATACAAACAGATCCATAACAGATACATACAGATACATAACAGATACATACAGCCACTTACAAATACATACAGATACATAACATGCTATAAATCAGATACATATCTGACATGTATCTGATTTATAATGTGTTATGTATCTGATACATATCAGACTTTCGACTGTACTGCATCTCAGAGGTACATGCTGCGTGGCCCCAGGTGGCTGCTGGGTAACGTAGTCATACTCACGTTGAGGGAGCCCAGCAGGATGAGCGTGTTGCCGATGCCGAAGTGGTAGATGGAGCGAAGGATGAGAGCGATGGTGAGCGGCTGGAGGCCGTACCGCTGGGAGAACAAGCCCAGCACGGAGAGCCCGGTCAGGATCCAGAAGAGCATCAAGAGGAGGGAGTCATCGATCGCTCCCACTGCGGAGGAGGGAGGGAGAGGGAGGCTTGAATGTATACTAGTACTAGTAGTACTAGTACACACAGATCTCTCACAGTGCAACAACAGAGTAACAATTACACTCCTCAGAGGATAAACTAATTTCTGACACACACACACAAATACCACACACAGAGAGACACACATGCACGCACAGACAGAAGTAGCAGTACTTTCTGTACCAGCAGTTCTCGCAGCAGTACTTGAGGTACTCGCAGCAGTACCTTGTCCTGAGTTGTAAGGGTAGAAGAAAGCGATGATGAGGTTGATGAAGACGGCGAGGTTGAAGGAGATGGTTCCCCACAAGGACATCCTCCTGGAGAACCAGTACAACACCGGCATACCTGCACATACACACACACACACACACACACACACACACACACAAAGGCTTTTATCAGCTAATCGTTTCAAAACAATTCACCCTTTAAACCCTAAACGTAAAGAAAAGTGTGTGTGCGTGTGTGTGTACGTGAATGTGTGCGTGCGTGTACGTGTGTGTGTACGTGTGAGTGTATGTGTTAGTGTGTGTGTGTGTGTATGTGTATGTGTGTGTGTATGTGTGTGTGTGTGTGTGTGTGTGTGTATGTGTGTGTGTGTGTGTGTGAGGTGTGTGTGTGTGTATGTGTGTGTGTGTGTGTGTGTGTGTGTGTATGTGTGTGTGTGTGTCTGTGTGTGGTGTGTCTGTGTGTCCTCACTCCTCAGCTTCTTCTGCCACTCCATCTCTCCGTGCAGGAAGGATGTTTGCTCAAAGAAGTGCGTGACCTTTGACCCCTGCTCATCCTGCTCCGTGGTGTTGAACACTCTGGTCTTGGACTCTTCAGTCAGGAACTCACAGATCGGATGAACAGGAAACACGATCTGCTCCATGCTGCGGTCGTCACGCACGATCTGGAGACGGACAGGTGTTTTATTCACACACACACACACACACACACACACACACACACACACACATATATATACACACATATATATATATACACACACATATATACACACACGAACAGTAGTACCTCTATCTGGGAAGTGAGCAGGTCGTAGTACTCCAGCGGGTCTTGTTCCACGACCACAGCTGGAGCTGAAGACTTCAACATCTGGGACAGGGGACGGTTGTTCAGGTTGTTCAGCTGGAGGAGAGGAAGATAGTGTGATGATGGAGGGATGAACTAATGGATGGATGAATAGACAGGTGGGTGGATGGATGAACAGGTGGGTGAATGGACAAACAGGTGGGTGAATGGATGAATACATGAATGGATGAACAGGTGGGTGAATAGACGAGTGGATGAACAGGTGGGTGAATAGATGAACAGGTGGGTGAATGGGTGAACAAGTGGGTGGATGGATGAATGAACAGGTAGGTGAATGAGTGAATGAATAAACATGTGGGTGAATAGATGAATGGATGAACAGGTAGGTGAATAGATGAAGAGGTGGGTGAATGGGTGAATAAATAAACAGGTTGATGAATAGTTGAACGGTGGGTGAATGGGAGAACAGGAGGTTGGATGGATGAATGGATGAACAGGTGGGTGAATGGATGAATGAAGAGCTCACCATAGAGGAGATTCCCTCCTCTCCCTCTTTACTGTTCTTTTGAGGCTTCAGGAGGTTCTGAAGGGTCTTGTTGTGTCTGGCCAGCTGCAAACAAACAAACAGAGTGAAAAGGTATTCACAGAACTCTGAACACAAGCAGCACCGCTGAGCGCAGAAGAAGCCAGAAGAAGCCAGAAGAAGCCGGGCAGCCAATGAGCAGCTGGTGTTGTCTCACCTGCTGAGCCAGGATGTAGATGTTGTGTCCCACTTCGCGGGGAGAAACCTCCCCACCCTCACACTCACTGTCCTGCTGGTAGGCCTTCTTTATCACCTCCACCTGCACACACACACACACACACACACACACACACACACACAGTCAGAGGATAGTGACTCCAGCAGTTCTGTTTACTGGTCTTTTATCAGCTGCTCATATAAAAAAATGTCACGATTTGAACCCTAAAGATAAAGAAAAGTGTGCGTCTGTCTGTGTGTGTATGTGCGTGTGTGTTTGTTTCTGACACACACACACACACACACACACAGTCTGCCTGGCGGCACGGTGGTGTGATGTGTATGTTAGCTAGTGACCAGCTCTCGCGGCCGCAGGTTGAACAGGATCCTCTCTGCGTTCTCGCTGTCATGGCGACTCTCCATCAGAGCCAGCAGCAGCTTGGAGGCGTTGTCCTGTAAACGAAACCAGACAGGAAGTCAAGCAACCGGCTGACATTACCTTCCTCTTGTGTTAGCTTTCTGTTAGCATCTCTTATGATTACCTTCCTCTTGTGTTAGCTTTCTGTTAGCATGTCTTATGATTACCTTCCTCTTGAGTTAGCTTTTTGTCAGGAACTCTATTTCAACTACATAAAACATATAACATGTTTCACTAAATAATAAGTGATGACCTTTGTGTTGTTAGTTATAAACATAAGATTTGTTTCATTGGTTGTTGTTTGTTTACCTTGTAAATCTACATGTTGAGTTATGACTTGTTCTGCTTTTCATTTTGTGTTTGTAAGTTTTATTGCTGGAAAAAATACTTGAAGTAAATATCCATGAGTCCAAACTGGCCCGTAACACCATAGATGTTACTATAGTTAATAATATCAAAATGAAAACATGAATCAAACATATGTATTGAAGAGATGTGTTGTAATAGCCCTCAGTAACAGTCAGGTAACAAACACACCTTCAGCTGGAGCACCATCTCCATCCGATATCGACACAGAGGACTGATGTCATTCAGGATCAACGCTGTGATGATGTCAATGCCATTGGACTCGTGGGTCACGATGCACGTCTGCAACACACACACACACACACACACACACACTAAATGTCCATGTTCACGGGGGGTCTTGCTGCCTCCCCGTCGTGCGCCCGTCTACCTGGTTCTCCTGGCAAGGGCCCTGGCAGTACTCGGTGAGCGTCTCCAGGGTCTGCGTGATCAGGTGGACGTTTGATTCGTTGATGTAGAGACCCAGTAGGCCCAGCCCTCCGGTGGTGCTTCCACACATGATGTCCAGGAACTGAAGAGTCTCACACACCAGGTTGTAGTTGGTCTTATTGTTCTGGCAACGCAGGAAGTTCTGCAAGCACACAAGTCAAAAAAAGGCTGCCTGTCACTCTTCTGATACTGACCAATTTCTTTTTGGTCCTTGTCCAGTGTCAGGTGTTCGTGCACCTGAAGGTCGTGGTTGTGGTTCTCGCAGAGCAGCTGGAGGAACCTCAGTATGGGCTTCATGATGGTCACAGCCGGTCCCATCTCCATCTCCACCTCCCTCTGCTCTGCTGCCGGCTGGACCGGCAAGGAGGAGGCGCCCGGTACCGGGGCGATGGACTGGCCCTGGACCATCAACGGGAGACTTCCTGTCCCAGGAAGCACTAAGGCTGAAGAGCCACCTGTTCAATCAGAGGAGTGGGCGGGGTTGTATGTTGAGGAAAATACAGGAATAAAATACAGGAATAAAATGCAGGAATAAAATGCAGGGCTGTGTATGCAAATGTACATGAAAAAAATGACAAAGGGGTGTCGGGGTGAGTGTATTTTTGTTTTCTTCTCTACTTTATTATTGTCTGACAAACCTCATTTTGTATGTATGTTTAATGTTAATATGTTTAAATGAATAAAAACATCTGACTGTAAATGACTAACATGTAAGTGACAATACAAAAAAGTATTTATCGACTGATTCAAAACCTCTGATCGCTGTTTAGGAACTCATGAACTCTGATTGCTTTTAGCAGATTGAATTTAGCTTTTTCGGGCTTTTCAAAATGAAAAGCGAGCTTAAAACCCACCAACCTGATGAAGAAAGAATAAAACCCAACAACCTGATAAAGAAAGTATAAAACCCAACAACCTTATCAAGAAAGAATAAAACCCAACAACCTGCTGTAGAGAGCAAGGAGCTGGACTCACCGGTCTCCAGCTCCTTCTCGTTGGCCTTGTGCGTCATCTCTCCGACGTTAACAGACACCGTGGCCTTGATGTCCGTCTGAGCTTCCTTCATGCGGTCGTGAAGAACCTTGAAGAACTTCTCTGACTTGTTGTCGCCCATCATCAGCTTGTAGAAGGAGTTCTGCGGGAGAACGTTCAGACACAAAGGGTTCAGGGGGCGCAGAACACGGATGTCTAAGGTCACAACCCACCTGTATCTCTTGTTCCCGTCCCCAAGCACACAGATCTGTGAGGTTGTGACCCACCTGTATCTCGGTGTTCCCGCCCTCCAGCAGGCAGATGGCCAGCTGAATGCTTTCCTGGAAGATCTTGTCGTTCTTGGAGCTCATCACCAGGTCGCTGAACAGCTTGGTTCCTCCTTCTCGGTCCAGCCGACACTGAACTGCAGCCACCGCGGCCCAGTCGCGCTCCTGTTCAACGCCTGCCGACAAATAACATGCAGATGTGTTTATTTATCCTGAGGACATGAAGGCGAGACCCACAAGAGATGAGGGCATGACCCACAAGACATAAGGGTGTGACCCACAAGACATAAGGGTGTGACCCACAAGACATGAGAGCATGACCCACAAGACATGAGGGCATGACCCACAAGACATAAGGGTGTGACCCACAAGACATAAGGGTGTGACCCACAAGACATGAGAGCATGACCCAGAAGACATGAGGACATGACCCACAAGACATGAGAGCATGACCCACAAGACATGAGGGCATGACCCACAAGACATAAGGGTGTGACCCACAAGACATGAGAGCATGACCCACTTGACATGAGGGCGTGACCCACAAGACATAAGGGCATGACCCACAAGACATGAGGGCGTGACCCACAAGACATGAGGAAAAGACCCACATATATTGTGTGTGTAGAAGTTTGTGAGAGACACACAATATTTATGCACTTTATCTAACAATGGAGAGTAAAGACAACGCCAAATGGTTGTCAATAAGTGCTTTTCTTTGAGAGCGTCTATCTAATGAACCCTGAACAACGTGTTATTATATTCATATTATTATTTATTAAAGGTAAATGAAGCGTTATATATTATTATTACCTGAGGCTCCGAGCTCCGCCAGGTCGTTCTTGGGGCTGTTCTTCTTGTTGGGGAACAGGTAGTTCTGCAGCAGAACCTTCCGCAGGGAAATACCCTGAAACAACAAGGACAGCGGGTCACATCCCATCTCTATCAGGACCAGAGAGGATCAGGAACAGAGGGGATCAGGACCAGAGAGGATCAAGACCAGAGGGGATCAGGACCAGAGAAGATCAGGACCAGAGAGTATTAGGACATCAGGGGTAGGCGTCAGAATAACAAGTCGGTAAGTAAACTGACCTTTTCGTCAAAATCCAGCGTCCGGATCAGCATCTCCTGCAGGGTTCTCAGGACTTTGATACATAACTTCTCCTCTGCACTCATCAGAGCTTTGGTGTGCTGGATCAACCTGCAACACAAGACCACATTCTCCCATCATGCATCAGCCATTCTGGGCCCTGAGGACCGGGACCCTGAGGACCGGGATCCTGGGGACCAGAGCCCTGGGGCCTGGGACCCAGAGGACCAGGATCCTAGGGACAAGTACCCTTAGGACTGGGACCCTGTGGACTGGGACCTTAAGGACCGGGACCCTAAGGGCCTTAAAGGACCTACTTGGAGATGAAGCCCCCGGACTCGCAGCGCTGCCGGGCGTCGGTTCCCTCCAGGAACAGAAGCTCCGGCTGATGGAGAACGTCAACGAGAACCGAGAGCTCAGCGTTCACCATCGGCTTGAGACGTTCCTCCAGAGTGTTGATGATGTCCTGTGACACACAGAGAGACACACACACACACACACACACACACACACAAACACACAAAGAGACACACACAGACACACAATGTTTATCCTCACTAATGATTTCCTGGTTCAACACATTAAAAAAAAAACAGTTCATATTTTCATTACAGTTGATTACCTGTGTGACGCCCCTTCACGATAAATGACCCGTACTGTACGGGTCATTTATCGTGAAGGGTTAAGTGTCTGTGTGTGTGTGTGTGTGTGTGTGTGTGTGTGTGTGCGTGTGTTTGTGTTTGTGTGTACCTGGAGCTTCTCAATGATGTTCTTGTAGTCCCAGGGGTTGCTGGGCGCGGTGGGTCTGGAGGAGCGGGACGAGGACTTGTAGTTCGGATTGGAGCGGGACAGCGAGTTGAGAGCAGAGCTGGACAGCATGGTACTGATCTGAGCCTCCAGGTCCAGAGGGAGCGCGATGGAGCGGCTTTTGGCTGCAGAGGGGACGAGAACACACTTATGCCGTCACGGACAGAGCAGGGAGACCCCTACTGGGTCTGCAGAGGTACTGCAGGGCGACCCCTACAGGGTCTGCAGAGGTACTGCAGGGAGACCCCTACAGGTTACGCAGAGGTACTGCAGGGGGACACCTACAGGTTTTGCAGAGGTACTGCAGAGGGACCCCTACAGGTTACGCAGAGGTACTGCAGGGGGACACCTACAGGTTTTGCAGAGGTACTGCAGGGGGACACCTACAGGTTATGCAGAGGTATTGCAGGGGGACACCTACAGGTTATGCAGAGGTATTGCAGATGGACCCCTACAGGTTATGCAGAGGTATTGCAGGCGGACCCCGACAGATTATGCAGAGGTACTGCAGAGGAACCCATACGGGTTATGCAGAGGTACTGAAGGGAAAGTACTAAAAGATTTGAAGAGATACTTCAGGGAGATCACTAGAGGTTATGCAGAGGTACTGCAGGGAAACCCCTACAAGTTATGCAGAGGTAATGCAGGTTGACTACTATAGGGTCTGTAGAGGTACTGCAGTGGCACCACCACTGGTTATGCAGAAGTACTGCAGGGGGACTCCTACAGGTTATGCCAAGGTACTGGAGAGGGACCCCTACAGGTTATGCCGAGGTACTGCAGGGGGACCGCAACAGGTGATGCAGAGGTACTGCAGGTTGACTCCTACAGGGTCTGTAGAGGTACTGCAGGGGGACCCCTAAAGGGTCTGCAGAGGTACTGCAGGGGGACCCCTACAGGCTTTGCAGAGTTACTGCAGGTGAACCCCTACAGGGTCTGCAGAGGTACTGCAGGGGGGCCCCTAAAGGGTCTGCAGAGGTACTGCAGGGGGACCCCGACAAGTTATGCATAGGTACTGCAGGAGAACTCCTACAGGTTATGCAGTAGTACTCCAAGAGACCCCTACAGGGTCTGCAGAGGCACTGCAGTGGCACCACTACCAGTTATGCAGAAGTACTGCAGGGGGACCTCTACAGGTTACGCAGAGATACTACAGGGGGACCCCTACAGGTTATGCAGAGGTACTGCAGGGAGACACCTACAGGTTATGCAGAGGTACTGCAGGGAGACCCCTAAAGGGTCTGCAGAGGTACTGCAGGGGGACCCCTAAAGGGTCTGCAGAGGTACTGCAAGAGACCCCTACAGGGTCTGCAGAGGTACTGCAGGGAAACCCCTACAGGTTATGAAGAGGTACTGCAGGTTGACTACAACAGGTTCTGTAGAGGTACTGCAGTGGCACCACTACCAGTTATGCAGAAGTACTGCAGGGGGACCTCTACAGGTTACGCAGAGGTACTACAGGGGGACCCCTACATGTTATGCAGAGGTACTGCAGGGAGACCCCTACAGATTATGCAGAGGTACTGGATGGGGACACCTACAGGTTTTGCAGAGGTATTACATGGGGACCCCTACAGGGTCTGCAGAGGTACTGTAGGGTGACCCTTACAGGTTATGCAGAGGTACTGCAGTGGGACCCCTAAAGGTTACACAGAGGTAATGCAGGGGGACACCTACAGGGTCTGCAGAGGTACCCCTACAGGTTATGCAAAGATACTGCAGGTGGACCCCTACAGATTATGCAGAGGTACTGGATGGGGACCCCGAAAGGTTATGCATAGGTACTGCAGGAGAACCCCTACAGGTTATGAAGAGGTACTGCAAGAGACCCCTACAGGGTCTGCAGAGGTACTGCAGTGGAACCACTACCAGTTATGCAGAAGTAATGCAGGGGGACCTCTACAGGTTACGCAGAGGTACTACAGGGGGAACCCTACAGGTTATGCAGAGGTACTGCAGGGAGACACCTACAGGATCTGCAGAGGTACTGCAGAGGGAACCCTACGGGCTGGGCAAAGTTACTGTAGGGGAACCCCTACAGGTTATGCAGAGGTACTGCAGGGAGACCCCTATAGGTTTTGTAGAGGTACTGCAGAAGGACCACTACAGGGTCGACAGAGTTACTGATAGGGGACCCCCACAGGTTATGCAGAGGTACTGCAGGGCGACCCCCACAGGTTATGCAGAGGTACTGCAGGGGACCCCTAAAGGTCATGCAGAGGTACTGCAGGGAAACCACTACCGGTTATGCGGAAGTACTGCAGGGGGACTCCTCCAGGTTATGCCGAGGTACTGCACAGGGACCCCTACAGGTTATGCCGAGGTACTGCAGGGAGACCCCTACAGGGTCTGCAGAGGTACTGAAGGGGGACCCCTACAGGGTCTGCAGAGGTACTGCAGGGGGACCCCTACAGGTTTTGGAGAGGTACTGCGGCGGGACCACTAAAGGTTATGCAGAGGTACTGCAGGGTGAGCACTACGGGTTCTACAGAATTATTGCAGAGGGACCCCTCCGGGTGATGAAGAGGTATTGCGGGGGGACCCTTACAGGTTATGCAGCGGTACTGCAGGTTGTCTCCTAAAGGTTCTGCAGAGGTACTGCAGGGGTACACCGAAAGGGTCTGCAGAGGTACCCCTACAGGTTATGCAGAGGTACTGTAGGGGGACCCCAAAAGGTTATGCAGAGGTATTGCAGGGGGACACCTACAGTTTATGCAGTGGTACTGTAGGGGGACCCCAAAAGGTTATGCAGAGGTATTGCAGGGGGACACCTAAAGTATATGCAGAGGTACTGCAGGGGGACCCCTACAGCATCTGCAGAGGTACTGCAGAGGGACCCCCACAGGTTATGCAGAGGTACTGAAGGGAGAGTACTACAGGATATGAAGACGTACTTCAGGGAGATCACTAGAGGTTATAAAGAGGTACTGCAGGGAAACCACTACAGGTTATGCAGAGGTAATGCAGGTTGACTCCTAAAGGGTCTGTAGAGGTATTGCAGTGGCACCACTACCGGTTATGCAGAAGTACTGCAGGGGGACTCCTCCAGGTTATTCCGAGGTACTGCACAGGGACCCCTACAGGTTATGCAGAGGTATTGCAGGGGGACCTCTACAGGTTACGCAGAGGTACTGCAATGGGGACCCCAACAGGTTATGCAGAGGTATTGCAGGGGGACCTCTACAGGTTATGCGAAGTACTGCAGGGGGACCCCTACAGGGTATGCAGAGGAACTGTAGGGGGACCCCTACAGGTTATGCGGAGGTACTGCAGGTTGACTCATACAGGGTCTGGACAGGTACTGCAGTGGCACCCCTACCAGTTACGCAGAGGTACTGCAGGGAAACCCCTGCAGGTTATGCAGAGGTACTGCAGGGGGACCCCTCCAGGGTCTGCACAGGTACTGCAGAGGGACCCCTACAGATTATGCAGAGGTATTGCAGGGGGACACCTAAAGTATATGCAGAGGTACTGCAGGGGGACCCCTACAGCATCTGCAGAGGTACTGCAGAGGGACCCCCACAGGTTATGCAGAGGTACTGAAGGGAGAGTACTACAGGATATGAAGACATACTTCAGGGAGATCACGAGAGGTTATAAAGAGGTACTGCAGGGAAACCACTACAGGTTATGCAGAGGTAATGCAGGTTGACTCCTAAAGGGTCTGTAGAGGTACTGCAGTGGCACCACTACCGGTTATGCAGAAGTACTGCAGGGGGACTCCTCCAGGTTATTCCGAGGTACTGCACAGGGACCCCTACAGGTTATGCAGAGGTATTGCAGGGGGACCTCTACAGGTTACGCAGAGGTACTCCAATGGGGACCCCAACAGGTTATGCAGAGGTATTGCAGGGGGACCTCTACAGGTTATGCGAAGTACTGCAGGGGGACCCCTACAGGGTATGAAGAGGAACTGTAGGGGGACCCCTACAGGTTATGCGGAGGTACTGCAGGTTGACTCATACAGGGTCTGGAGAGGTACTGCAGTGGCACCCCTACCAGTTACGCAGAGGTACTGCAGGGAAACCCCTGCAGGTTATGCAGAGGTACTGCAGGGGGACCCCTCCAGGGTCTGCACAGGTACTGCAGAGGGACCCCTACAGATTATGCAGAGTTATTGCAGGGGGACACCTACAGTTTATGCAGTGGTACTGTAGGGGGACCCCAAAAGGTTATGCAGAGGTACTGCAGGGGGACCCCTCCAGGGTCTGCACAGGTACTGCAGAGGGACCCCTACAGATTATGCAGAGGTATTGCAGGGGGACACCTACAGTTTATGCAGTGGTACTGTAGGGGGACCCCAAAAGGTTATGCAGAGGTATTGCAGGGGGACACCTAAAGTATATGCAGAGGTACTACAGGGGGACCCCTACAGCATCTGCAGAGGTACTGCAGAGGGACCCCCACAGGTTATGCAGAGATACGGAAGGGAGAGTACTACAGGATATGAAGACGTACTTCAGGGAGATCCCTAGAGGTTATAAAGAGGTACTGCAGGGAAACCACTACAGCTTATGCAGAGGTAATGCAGGTTGACTCCTACAGGGTCTGTAGAGGTACTGCAGTGGCACCACTACCGGTTATGCAGAAGTACTGCAGGGGGACCTCTACAGGTTATGCCGAGGTACTGCAGAGGGACCCCTACAGGTTATGCCGAGGGACCCCTAAATGGTCTGCAGAGGTACTGCAGGGGGACTTCTACAGGTTACACAGAAGTACTGCAATGGGGACCCCTACAGGGTCTGCAGAGGTACTGCAGGGGGACCACTACGGGCTCTAAAGAATTACTGCAGAGGGACCCCTCCGGGTGATGAAGAGGTATTGCAGAGGGATCCTTACAGGTTATGCAGCGGTACTGCAGGTTGTCTCCTACAGGTTCTGCAGAGGTACTGCAGTGGCACCCCTACAAGTAATGCAGAGGTACTGCAGGGGGACCCCTTCAGGTTTTTGAGAGGTACTGCAGGGGGACCCCTACAGGTTACGCAGAAGTACTGCAATGGGGACCCCTACAGGGTCTGCAGAGGTACTGCAGGGAAACCACTACCGGTTATGCAGAAGTACTGCATGGGGACTCCTCCAGGTTATTCCGAGGTACTGCACAGGGACCCCTACAGGTTATGCCAAGGTACTGCAGGGAGACCCCTACAGGGTCTGCAGAGGTACTGCAGGGGGACCCCTACAGGGTCTGCAGAGGTACTGCAGGGGGACCCCTACAGGTTTTGGAGAGGTACTGCAGGGGATCCCGACAGATTATGCAGAGGTACTGCAAGGAGACCCTTATAGGTTATGTAGAGGTACTGCAGGGGGACACCAACAGGGTCTGGAGAGGTACTGCAGGGGGACACCTACAGTTAATGCAGTGGTACTGCAGGGTGACCCCAACAGGTTATGCAGAGGTATTGCAGGGGGACCTCTACAGGTTATGCGAAGTACTGCAGGGGGACCCCTACAGGGTATGCAGAGGAACTGTAGGGGGACCCCTACAGGTTATGCGGAGGTACTGCAGGTTGACTCATACAGGGTCTGGAGAGGTACTGCAGTGGCACCCCTACCAGTTACGCAGAGGTACTGCAGGGAAACCCCTGCAGGTTATGCAGAGGTACTGCAGGGGGACCCCTCCAGGGTCTGCAGAGGTACTGCAGAGGGACCCCCACAGGTTATGCAGAGGTACGGAAGGGAGAGTAGTACAGGATATGAAGACGTACTTCAGGGAGATCACTAGAGGTTATAAAGAGGTACTGCAGGGAAACCACTACAGCTTATGCAGAGGTAATGCAGGTTGACTCCTACAGGGTCTTTAAAGGTACTGCAGTGGCACCACTACCGGTTATGCAGAAGAACTGCAGGGGGACCTCTACAGGTTATGCCGAGGTAGTGTATAGGGACCCCTAAAGGGTCTGCAGAGGTACTGCAGGGGGACTTCTACAGGTTACACAGAAGTACTGCAATGGGGACCCCTACAGGGTCTGCAGAGGTACTGCAGTGGCACCCCTACAAGTTATGCAGAGGTACTGCAGGGAAACCCCTACAGGTTATGCCGAGGTACTGCAGGGGGACCCCTACACGGTCTGCAGAGGTACTGCAGGGGGACCCCTTCAGGTTTTTGAGAGGTACTGCAGGGGGACCCCTACAGGTTACGCAGAAGTACTGCAATGGGGACCCCTACAGGGTCTGCAGAGGTACTGCAGGGAAACCACTACCGGATATGCAGAAGTACTGCATGGGGACTCCTCCAGGTTATTCTGAGGTACTGCACAGGGACCCCTACAGGTTATGCCAAGGTACTGCAGGGAGACCCCTACAGGGTCTGCAGAGGTACTGCAGGGGGACCCCTACAGGGTCTGCAGAGGTACTGCAGGGGGACCCCTACAGGGTCTGCAGAGGTACTGCAGGGGGGCCCCTACAGGTTTTGGAGAGGTACTGCGGCGGGACCACTAAAGGTTATGCAGAGGTACTGCAGGGTGACCACTACGGGCTCTACAGAATTACTGCAGAGGGACCCCTCCGGGTGATGAAGAGGTATTGCAGAGGGACCCTTACAGGTTATGCAGCGGTACTGCAGGTTGTCTCCTACAGGTTCTAAAGAGGTACTGCAGGGGGACACCGAAAGGGTCTGCAGAGGTACCCCTACAGGTTATGCAGAGGTACTGCAGGCGGACCCCTACAGGGTCTGCAGAGGTACTGCAGGGGGACCCCTACAGATTTTGGAGAGGTACTGCAGGGGGATCCCGACAGATTATGCAGAGGTACTGCAGGGAGACCCTTATAGGTTATGTAGAGGTACTGCAGGGGGATCCCAACAGATTATGCAGAGGTACTGCAGGGAGACCCTTATAGGTTATGTAGAGGTACTGCAGGGGGACACCAACAGGGTCTGGAGAGGTACCCCTACAGGTTATGGAGAGGTACTGCAGGGGGACCCATACAGGTTATGCAGAGGTACTGCAGGGGGACCCCAACAGGTTATGCAGAGGTATTGCAGGGGGACCTCTACAGGTTACGCAGAGGTACTGCAATGGGGACCCCTACCAGTTACGCAGGGGTACTGCAGGGAAACCCCTGCAGGTTATGCAGAGGTACTGCAGGGGGACCCCTCCAGGGTCTGCACAGGTACTGTAGGGGGACCCCAAAAGGTTATGCAGAGGTATTGCAGGGGGACACCTAAAGTATATGCAGAGGTACTACAGGGGGACCCCTACAGCATCTGCAGAGGTACTGCAGAGGGACCCCCACAGGTTATGCAGAGGTACGGAAAGGAGAGTACTACAGGATATGAAGACGTACTTCAGGGAGATCCCTCGAGGTTATAAAGAGGTACTGCAGGGAAACCACTACAGCTTATGCAGAGGTAATGCAGGTTGACTCCTACAGGGTCTGTAGAGGTACTGCAGTGGCACCCCTACAAGTAATGCAGAGGTACTGCAGGGAGACCCCTACAGGGTCTGCAGAGGTACTGCAGGGGGACCCCTACAGGGTCTGCAGAGGTACTTCAGGGGGACCACTACGGGCTCTACAGAATTACTGCAGAGGGACCCCTCCGGGTGATGAAGAGGTATTGCAGAGGGATCCTTACAGGTTTTGCAGCGGTACTGCAGGTTGTCTCCTACAGGTTCTGCAGAGGTACTGCAGGGGGACACCGAAAGGGTCTGCAGCGGTACCCCTACAGGTTATGCAGAGGTACTGCAGGCGGAACCCTACAGGGTCTGCAGAGGTACTGCAGGGGGACCCCTACAGGTTTTAGAGAGGTACTGCAGGGGATCCCGACAGATTATGCAGAGGTACTGCAAGGAGACCCTTATAGGTTATGTAGAGGTACTGCAGGGGGACACCAACAGGGTCTGGAGAGGTACTGCAGGGGGACACCTACAGTTAATGCAGTCGTACTGCAGGGTGACCCCAACAGGTTATGCAGAGGTATTGCAGGGGGACCTCTACAGGTTATGCGAAGTACTGCAGGGGGACCCCTACAGGGTATGCAGAGGAACTGTAGGGGGACCCCTACAGGTTATGCGGAGGTACTGCAGGTTGACTCATACAAGGTCTGGAGAGGTACTGCAGTGGCACCCCTACCAGTTACGCAGAGGTACTGCAGGGAAACCCCTGCAGGTTATGCAGAGGTACTGCAGGGGGACCCCTCCAGGGTCTGCAGAGGTACTGCAGAGGGACACCCACAGGTTATGCAGAGGTACGGAAGGGAGAGTAGTACAGGATATGAAGACGTACTTCAGGGAGATCACTAGAGGTTATAAAGAGGTACTGCAGGGAAACCACTACAGCTTATGCAGAGGTAATGCAGGTTGACTCCTACAGGGTCTTTAAAGGTACTGCAGTGGCACCACTACCGGTTATGCAGAAGAACTGCAGGGGGACCTCTACAGGTTATGCCGAGGTAGTGCAGAGAGACCCCTACAGGTTATGCCGAGGGACCCCTAAAGGGTCTGCAGAGGTACTGCAGGGGGACTTCTACAGGTTACACAGAAGTACTGCAATGGGGACCCCTACAGGGTCTGCAGAGGTACTGCAGTGGCACCCCTACAAGTTATGCAGAGGTACTGCAGGGAAACCCCTACAGGTTATGCCGAGGTACTGCAGGGGGACCCCTACACGGTCTGCAGAGGTACTGCAGGGGGACCCCTTCAGGTTTTTGAGAGGTACTGCAGGGGGACCCCTACAGGTTACGCAGAAGTACTGCAATGGGGACCCCTACAGGGTCTGCAGAGGTACTGCAGGGGGACCCCTACAGGGTCTGCAGAGGTACTGCAGGGGGACCCCTACAGGGTCTGCAGAGGTACTGCAGGGGGACCCCTACAGGGTCTGCAGAGGTACTGCAGGGGGACCCCTACAGGGTCTGCAGAGGTACTGCAGGGGGGCCCCTACAGGTTTTGGAGAGGTACTGCGGCGGGACCACTAAAGGTTATGCAGAGGTACTGCAGAGGGACCCCTCCGGGTGATGAAGAGGTATTGCAGAGGGACCCTTACAGGTTATGCAGCGGTACTGCAGGTTGTCTCCTACAGGTTCTAAAGAGGTACTGCAGGGGGACACCGAAAGGGTCTGCAGAGGTACCCCTACAGGTTATGCAGAGGTACTGCAGGCGGACCCCTACAGGGTCTGCAGAGGTACTGCAGGGGGACCCCTACAGATTTTGGAGAGGTACTGCAGGGGGATCCCGACAGATTATGCAGAGGTACTGCAGGGAGACCCTTATAGGTTATGTAGAGGTACTGCAGGGGGATCCCAACAGATTATGCAGAGGTACTGCAGGGAGACCCTTATAGGTTATGTAGAGGTACTGCAGGGGGACACCAACAGGGTCTGGAGAGGTACCCCTACAGGTTATGGAGAGGTACTGCAGGGGGACCCATACAGGTTATGCAGAGGTACTGCAGGGGGACCCCAACAGGCTATGCAGAGGTATTGCAGGGGGACCTCTACAGGTTACGCAGAGGTACTGCAATGGGGACCCCAACAGGTTATGCAGAGGTATTGCAGTGGGACCTCTACAGGTTATGCGAAGTACTGCAGGGGGACCCCTACAGGGTATGCAGAGGAACTGTAGGGGGACCCCTACAGGTTATGCGGAGGTACTGCAGGTTGACTCATACAGGGTCTGGAGAGGTACTGCAGTGGCACCCCTACCAGTTACGCAGAGGTACTGCAGGGAAACCCCTGCAGGTTATGCAGAGGTACTGCAGGGGGACCCCTCCAGGGTCTGCACAGGTACTGCAGAGGGACCCCTACAGATTATGCAGAGGTATTGCAGGGGGACACCTACAATTTATGCAGTGGTACTGTAGGGGGACCCCAAAAGGTTATGCAGAGGTATTGCAGGGGGACACCTAAAGTATATGCAGAGGTACTACAGGGGGACCCCTACAGCATCTGCAGAGGTACTGCAGAGGGACCCCCACAGGTTATGCAGAGGTACGGAAGGGAGAGTACTACAGGATATGAAGACGTACTTCAGGGAGATCCCTAGAGGTTATAAAGAGGTACTGCAGGGAAACCACTACAGCTTATGCAGAGGTAATGCAGGTTGACTCCTACAGGGTCTGTAGAGGTACTGCAGTGGCACCACTACCGGTTATGCAGAAGTACTGCAGGGGGACCTCTACAGGTTATGCCGAGGTACTGCAGAGGGACCCCTACAGGTTATGCCGAGGGACCCCTAAAGGGTCTGCAGAGGTACTGCAGGGGGACTTCTACAGGTTACACAGAAGTACTGCAATGGGGACCCCTACAGGGTCTGCAGAGGTACTGCAGGGGGACCACTACGGGCTCTAAAGAATTACTGCAGAGGGACCCCTCCGGGTGATGAAGAGGTATTGCAGAGGGATCCTTACAGGTTATGCAGCGGTACTGCAGGTTGTCTCCTACAGGTTCTGCAGAGGTAATGCAGGGGGACACCGAAAGGGTCTGCAGCGGTACCCCTACAGGTTATGCAGAGGTACTGCAGGCGGAACCCTACAGGGTCTGCAGAGGTACTGCAGGGGGACCCCTACAGGTTTTGGAGAGGTACTGCAGGGGGACCCATACAGGTTATGCAGAGGTACTGCAGGGGGACACCTACAGTTAATGCAGTGGTACTGCAGGGTGACCCCAACAGGTTATGCAGAGGTATTGCAGGGGGACCTCTACAGGTTATGCGAAGTACTGCAGGGGGACCCCTACAGGGTATGCAGAGGAACTGTAGGGGGACCCCTACAGGTTATGCGGAGGTACTGCCGGTTGACTCATACAGGGTCTGGAGAGGTACTGCAGTGGCACCCCTACCAGTTACGCAGAGGTACTGCAGTGGCACCACTACCGGTTATGCAGAAGTACTGCAGGGGGACCTCTACAGGTTATGCCGAGGTACTGCAGAGGGACCCCTACAGGTTATGCCGAGGGACCCCTAAAGGGTCTGCAGAGGTACTGCAGGGGGACTTCTACAGGTTACACAGAAGTACTGCAATGGGGACCCCTACAGGGTCTGCAGAGGTACTGCAGTGGCACCCCTACAGGTTATGCCGAGGTACTGCAGGGGGACCCCTTCAGGTTTTTGAGAGGTAGTGCAGGGGGACCACTACAGGTTACTCAGATGTACTGCAATGGGGACCCCTACAGGGTCTGCAGAGGTACTGCAGGGAAACCACTACCGGTTAGGCAGAAGTACTGCAGGGGGACTCCTCCAGGTTATTCCGAGGTACTGCACAGGGACCCCTACAGGTTATGCCGAGGTACTGCAGGGAGACCCCTAAAGGGTCTGCAGAGGTACTGCAGGGGGACCCTTACAGGTTATGCAGCGGTACTGCAGGTTGTCTCCTACAGGTTCTGCAGAGGTACTGCAGGCGGACCCCTACAGGGTCTGCAGAGGTACTGCAGGGGGACCCCTACAGGTTTTGGAGAGGTACTGCAGGGGGATCCCGACAGATTATGCAGAGGTACTGCAGGGAGACCCTTATAGGTTATGTAGAGGTACTGCAGGGGGATCCCAACAGATTATGCAGAGGTACTGCAGGGAGACCCTTATAGGTTATGTAGAGGTACTGCAGGGGGACACCAACAGGGTCTGGAGAGGTACCCCTACAGGTTATGGAGAGGTACTGCAGGGGGACCCATACAGGTTATGCAGAGGTACTGCAGTGGCACCCCTACAAGTTATGCAGAGGTACTGCAGGAAAACCCCTACAGGTTATGCCGAGGTACTGCAGGGGGACCCCTACACGGTCTGCAGAGGTACTGAAGGTTGACTCCTACAGGATCTGCAGAGGTACTGCAGGGGGACCCCTAAAGGGTCTGCAGAGGTACTGCAGGGGAATCCTACAGTTTATGCAGAGGTACTGCAGGGGGACACCGACAGGGTCTGCAGAGGTAGTGCAGGGTGACCCCTCCAGGTTATGCAGAGGTACTGCAGGTTGACCCCTACAGGTTATGCAGAGGTATTGCAGGGTAACTCCTTCAGGTCATGCAGAGGTACTGCAGGGGGACCACTCCAGGATACGCAGAGGTACTGCAGGGGGACCCCTACAGGTTCTGCAGTGTTACTGCAGAGGGAACCTGTGAGGTTATGCAGAGGTACTGCAGGGTGACCCCTACAGATTATGCAGAGGTACTGCAGGGGGATCCCAACAGGTTATGCAGAGGTCCTGCAGGGGGACCCCTACAGATTATGCAGATGTACTGCAGGGGGACCCCTACAGGTTAGGCATAGGTACTGGAGGGGGACCCCTACAGGTAATGAAGAGGTACTGCAGGGAGGACCCTACACTTTATTCAAAGGTACTGCAGAGGGACCCCTACAGCTTAACAAGAGGTAATGCAGTTGGACCCCTACAGGGTCTGAGGTACAGAGGTACTGCAGGGGGATCCCAACAGGTTATGCAGATGTCCTGCAGGGGGACCCCTACAGATTATGCAGAGGTACTGCAGGGGGACCCCTACAGATTATGCAGAGGTACTGCAGGGGGATCCCAACAGGTTATGCAGAGGTCCTGCAGGGGGACCCCTACAGATTATGCAGAGGTACTGCAGGGGGATCCCAACAGGTTATGCAGAGGTACTGCAAGGGGACCCCTACAGGTTTTGGAGAGGTACTGCAGGGGGATCCCTACAGGGCCTGCAGAGGTACTGCAGGGTGACCCCTACAGGTTATGCAGAGGTACTGCAGTAGTCTCCCTTCAGTACCTCCGCATTACCTTTAGGGGTCCCGCTGCAGTCCCTCTGCAGACCCTTTAGGGGTCCCTCTGCAATAACTCTGCATAACCTGTTGGGGTCCCCTGCAGTACCTCTGCATAAACTGTGGGGGTCCCCCTGCAGTACATCTGCAGACCCTGTAGGGGTCCCCCTGCAATATGTAGAGGTACTGCAGGGGGACCCCTACAGGTTCTGCAGTGTTACTGCAGAGGGAACCTGTACGGTTATGCAGAGGTACTGCAGGGGGACGCCTACGGGATATGCAGAGGTACTGCAGGTTGACCCTTACCTGTTATACATAAGTACTTCAGGGGGACCCCTACAGGGTCTGCAGAGGTACTGCAGGTCAACCCCTACAGATTATGCAGAGGTACTGCAGGGGGATGCCTACAGGCTATGCAGAGGTACTGCAGGGGGAACCCTACAGGTTATGCAGAGGTACTGCGGGGAGATCCCTAGAGGATTAAGCAGAGAGGTACTGCAGGTGGACCTCTGCAGGTTATGCAGAGGTACTGCAGGGGGACCACTACAGGGTCTGCAGAGGTACTGCAGGGGGATCCCTAAAGATTATGCAGATGTACTGCAGGGGGACCCCTACAGGTTATGCAGAGTTATTCCAGGGGGAACCCTACAGGTTATGCAGAGGTACTGCAGGGGGACTGCTACAGGGTCTGCAGAGGTACAGCAGGGGGACACCTAAAGGTTATGCATAGGTACTTCAGGGGGAACCTGTAAGGTTATGCAGAGGTACTGCAGGGGGACCCCTACAGGGTCTGCAGAGGTACTGCAGGGGGACCCCTACAGGTTATGCAGAGGTACTGCAGGGGGACTGCAACAGGTTATGCAGAGGTACTGCAGGGGGAAACCTACAGGTTATGCCGATGTACTGCAGGGGGACCCCTAAAGGGTCTGCAGAGGCACTGCAGATGGACCCCTACAGGTTATGCCGAGGTACTGCAGGGGGACGCCTACAGGTTATGCAGAGATACTGCAGGGATATCCAGACAGGTTATGCAAAGATACTGCAGAGGGACCCCTACAGCTAACGCAGAGGTACTGCAGGGGGACCCCTAAAGGGTCTGCAGAGGTACTGCAGGGGACCCCTATAGGTTATGCTGAGGTGCTGCAGGTGGACCCCTAAAGGTTATGCAGAGTTACTGCAGAGGGACCCTTACAGGTTATGCAGAGGTACTGCAGGGTGACCCCTACAGGGTCTGCAGAGGTACTGCAGGGATATCCAGACAGGTTATGCAAAGATACTGCAGAGGGACCCCTACAGCTAACGCAGAGGTACTGCAGGGGGACCCCTAAAGGGTCTGCAGAGGTACTGCAGGGGACCCCTATAGGTTATGCTGAGGTGCTGCAGGTGGACCCCTAAAGGTTATGCAGAGTTACTGCAGAGGGACCCTTACAGGTTATGCAGAGGTACTGCAGGGTGACCCTTACAGGGTCTGCAGATGTACTGCAGGGGACCCCTAAAGGTTATGGAGAGGTACTGCAGCGGGACCCCTAAAGGTAATGCAGAGGTACTGAAGGGAGACTACTGCAGTACTGGAGGGGGACCCCTATAGGGTCTGCAGAGGGGCCGTGGAATCTCTGGTTGATTAGACAATTTATTTCCCCAAAATTGTAAATGTGTGTGTGTGTGTGTGTGTGTATATATATATATATATATATATATATATATATATATATATATATATATGATATGATATGATATATATATATAATATATATGATGGAGGAAGAAGTATTCAGATCTTCTACTTCAGCAAAAGTAGAACTACTTAAACACTGAAGTTAGGCGCCTCATTTTCGTTCCTTTGCACGCTACCCGGATACCAGGTGGATGTGTTACCGGTCATAGCGAGGGTCTTGATGCAGGTCTCCACCTGTCCTCGGTGCTGCTGCTGCAGCCAGGGACAGTCCAGCAGCCGCACAGACGACTGCAGCAGCTGAGTCATGATGGTGTGATGAGTCTAAGAGGAATGAGAACAGAGATCTGAAGCAACTGGGCAAGGAAACGAAGGTCCTGCAGGACCCGGTGGCTAGTTTACGGGTTTGACCACAACTGTTACTCCCAAAAGGACGTTTCTATTTGAATGACAATGAAGCAGCTCCCACTTAAAAGTCAGTGCGTTTACATGCTGGTAATAATTCGAATCTTGCTTTAGTCGGACTATGCTCTCTTTCGGGGCAACTGCTGTTATCCGAATATACATGGCAGTGAATAAATCGAATCATTGGCCGAATGCATGTCATATCCGATACGACAGGTGGCGCTGTTTTCATTACATGTAGTGGTGATACAGCCATCTCCGCTTGACCTCTTCACTCTTCATAATGGAGAGAACCCCGCTAGCTTCGGTGGTTGTCGGGGAGCTAGCGCAGAGCAAACAGGGAACTAGCAGCAGCGCTAGCAGGCTACATCAGGGAGCTAGCAGAGACACCCACCGAAGGTAGTATCGGCTCGTAACCCGACTTTTACGTTTGTTTGTTTCTGCCGGCCGTGACAACTTATCGTCTCTTTCGACTTCCGGGTCACGACCTGGGAGGGAGGGAGGGAGGAGGCGGCGGGATCTTGAGCATGCGCACAAACGCATTGTCCAGTTCCGATCCGATTCAGCGTATACATGCAGCGTTATTCGAATTATCAATCGAATCGAATCGAGTTATCCAGGGGTGTTAATCGGATCGTAGTCGGACCGCAGTTATTCGAATAAAGGTGTTTACATGAACTGGATAATTCGATTTTAGTCGGACTAAGCCAGTTATTCGAATCCATGTAACCGCACTGACTGATGGAATAAAAATCTGCGTAAATACATCATATCCACTTCTTCTGCATGTTTGGATTAAAGTTCATTAATATTCTCCTAAAAAGAAGTTTGAATTTAACTTTGTCAAAGTAAAGTTGCATAAAGTAGTAATTATGCAGCGTTAGTGGAAAGTACCAATGTCATTTGTTTATATTTTGCTGCATGCATGTACAAACGTATAAATGCTGGAAATAATGTTAATATTTTTGGGTTTGAAGAACCTCTGCTCTTGCTTAAAAACGACAACCTGATGTGATCGTGACATCTGAGTGGATTCTCGTCAGCAAAGTGCATCGCTGCCTTCACCTGCAGAGACGTGCTGTTTTCAGAGAAAGGGGAGCTGAAGAAGGCGATGATGGTGTCGAAGACCACGTTGATGATGTATTTCTCCAGGATGGGATCAGAGAGACGTTTGTCACGTTTATTACAAACCTGCAAGGAACACAAAGAAATCATGGAAACGGATTAATGGCTGTGTGTAGACTGCATATTCATATATTTACTTACATATTCAGAAAAAAACTGCAACATTTTTCAAGCTCCCTCCAGTGGAGAAAACGTGATGAAGTTCCATCTAAGATGTCCTTCTACTGGAGAAAACAATAATTAAGTGTCCGCTAAGTGCCGTTTATGATGCCCTTCTAGTGGAGAAAACGTGATTAAGTGCCATCTACGATGCCCTTTTAGTGGAGAAAACGTAATGAAGTGCTCTCTAAAATGTCCATCCAGGTCTACATGATGGTGCCTCTCCCACCGCCGGCCAAAACAGACACTTAAAGACTGACTTAAATACCTAAAACGTAACATTATCACAGAAATGTTACATTACCCTGGTGCATCAACAATAGTCCCCATTACATTACCCTGGTGCATCAACAATAGTCCCCATTACGTTACCCTGGTGCATCAACAATAGTCCCCATTACGTTACCCTGGTGCATCAACAATAGTCCCCATTACGTTACCCTGGTGCATCAACAATAGTCCCCATTACATTACCCTGGTGCATCAACAATAGTCCCCATTACGTTACCCTGGTGCATCAACAATAGTCCCCATTACGTTACCCTGGTGCATCAACAATAGGCCCCATTACATTACCCTGGTGCATTAACAATAGTCTGCAGTATGTTACCCTGGTGCATCAACAATAGTCTCCTGTATGTTACCCTGGTGCATCAACAATAGTCTGCAGTATGTTACCCTGGTGCATCAACAATAGTCTGCAGTATGTTACCCTGGTGCATCAACAATAGTCTGCAATATGTTACCCTGGTGCATCAACAATAGTCTGCAGTATGTTACCCTGGTGCATCAACAATAGTCTGCAGTATGTTACCCTGGTGCATCAACAATAGTCTGCAGTATGTTACCCTGGTGCATCAACAATAGTCTGCAGTATGTTACCCTGGCCATGTCCACGGTGAAGTCCTCAAACAGCTTCCAGATGTGGTTGGATGTGTAGATCTCCTTCATCTCCACCTCTGTGTCCACGTAGCAGTGATTCACAAAGTTCACATACGCCACCTTCACCTAGAGACAGAGAGACAGACGGGAAGAGAGAGAGAGGCGGGTAGAGAGAGAGAGACGGGTGGGTTTTAGTTTCATCACAGGGGTTTATAAACTTAAACTTAAACAGGGCACAAGGAGATAACTCCCACTACAGCAGCATAGGAAGTCATGAAAATGAGCAACAGTGAAGTCATGAACACATTCATGCATCGATACAAAGATAATATATTAATGTTGTCGCATCATGAGAACTTTTATGTTTATGCTCAAATAATTTAGTTCTCGTACTTTTAACAATCTCTTAACGACATCTTCTTCTGAAGTACAAAGTACTAGAGTACACAGCATTTAGGGAAAACTCCTTTCTAGATTCTATTTGTATAACATGTATGAATATGAATAATACCTCAGTGATGCAGTCCTCGTGGGTCACCACTCTGACGACGTCCTCCAGAGGAAGCAGAGACGTACACTTGATCTCCGTGTAGACGTTTTTGCCCTCAGCGCAGGCTGCCAGGAGCTCCACCAGAGAGATGTGATACCTGCAGGCAGACGGGCAAACAAGCTTAGGATTCTTTGGAAAACATGCATTGTTATACATTTGTCTAAAATCTGCAAAACAACATGTGCATGTACAAAATATATACATTCACTACAGTACTGGAAGGAAACACAGACTTGATGTACGCACACTTCACTTTCTATGTTCTGCCACTTTCTACTTCTTCTCCACTACTTCTATTATACGTTTTACTGTGCTACATCTCAGAGGTATATGTTGTACTTCTTACTGTACTACATTTAGCTAACAGCTTTAGTTCCTTCTCAGACAACATTATTTTGTCTCTGTCTTATGATTAAACTAAAAGGATTGTTTTACTTATGTGTTCTATCATCAACCAATGAAGCAGTAACACATATTCTGCTATGTGAACCTCTTAACTGGTCTCACGAGTGTTTTCTGAACATTAAACCTTTTGATATTATTCAAACAGCCCTTTTGGTTGAAGAGATATTCGGTATTTATTCTGGGGATGAAAACCTTTGAAATCTTTGCAATAATAATAATAATTTATAACGTTAACATGCAAATTACTAAAGATTGTTTTTGTGGGGTTCCCCAAGGCTCAGTGTTCGGCCACCTATCATGCGAACAATATTTGTCCAAATATTTGTTTATTTACTGCAATTTTAGGTTTTAAATGCAGTACTTTTACTTCACACACTTTTACTCTTTTACTATATTATCTCTCTCTCTCTCTCTCTCTCTCTCTGTCTCTCTCTCTCTCTCTCTCTCTCTCTCTCTCTCTCTCTCTCTCTCTCTCTCTATATATATATATATATATATATATATATATATATATATATATATACATATATATTATATATATATATACATATATTATATATATATATATATATATATATATATATATATATATATATATATATATATATATACATATATATTATATATACATATATAAATATATAAATATATATGTATAAACTAAATACTCGACCTGGTGTCGTCTTGGGCTGCGGTGACGAAATAAGAGTGTAAAAGCTCCTGGATATATATATATATATATATTTTGTATATATATATATATATATATATATATATATATATATATATATATATATATATATATATATATATTACCTGAGCGGGCTGCTCTCGCCGACCCCCTCCCTGCTCTCGGCCATCAGCTCCAGCATCACGTTGAAGGACGTCTTGTCGTTGTAGAAAACCACCACGTCCTCGCCGGCGTTCGTAAGCTGCAGAGCGACGGCAGCGTTACACTGAGGCTCATCTTTATTATTATTAATATTATTATAATTACCCTCTCGTCCTCGTCCTCACCTCGGTCATGATCATGTCCTGGCACTTCTTCACGTACTTGCCCTCGGCCTTGATGATGGTGTGCAGGAAGTTGAGGTACTGCACGTGGCGGCCGTGCGTGGCCAGGCAGTGGATGAAGTGCTGCAGGACGCTCTCGGAGATTTCGCTGCACAGCTGGTAGTTGTTGCAGAAGATGTGCTGCACGGTCTCCGCCTCCAGCAGCTGTAGGCGGAGGAAGGAGGGTCAACGTGGTGCGATGGCTTCCATGAGATCATTTACTCACTTCTTCACTTCTTCTACTCGTACATATTCTGTTCAGAACGCATCCTGCACATCTCACACTTGTTCATCTCGTCTAAATAAAAGTTGGTGAGCGGCTCTTAAATAAAAATCTTCTGCTGATTGACGGACGGCTCTTAAAGGCATCGTACCCCCGGGTTGAGGAAGAGGCTGAGGTTCTTGTGCAGCAGAGTCTGGTTCTCCTGGTTCCCCGTGCAAAACTTCTGCAGGAACAGGTGAGTGTACCTGATGATCTCCTGCATCTTCACGTCGTTCTGCAGACAGAGAGGACGAGGGGGTTCATCTTCAGAGGACAACATTTACTTACTTTAGCTGAGACATACTAAACCCAAAGGCCCCAAAGAACCCAAAGAACTCAAAGGCCCCAAAGAACCCAAAGAACCCATAGAACCCAAAGGCCCCAAAGAACCAAAAGAACCCAAAGAACTCAAAGGACCCAAATGCCCTAAAGAATGCAAAGGCTCCAAAGAACCCAAAAAATCCAAAGAACCCAAAGGACCCAAAGAACCCAAAGAACCCATAGAACCCAAAGAACCCATAGAACCCAAAGGACCCAAAGAACCCAAAGAACCCAAAGAACCCTTCGAACCCAAAGGACCCAAATAATCCAAAAGACCCAAAGGACCCAAAGAACCCAAAGAACCCAAATAATCCAAAGAACCCAAAGGACCCAAAGAACCCAAAGAACCCAAAGGACCCAAATAATCTAAAGGACCCAAAGAACCCAAAGAACCCAAATAATCCAAAGAACCCAAAGGACCCAAAGAACCCATAGAACTCAAAGGACCCAAAGGAGCCAAAGAACCCAAATACCCCAAATAATCCCAGATAATCCAAAGTCCCCAAAGAACTCAAAGGGAATATATATATATATATATATATATATATATATATATATATATATATATATATATATATATATATATATAAACTCTGTAACGTTCAAATGTTGATTTAGGTCTAATTAGAGTCAATCATCCATGGCTCAGTGATCCACTTGGGAAGCTTTTATTGTGGCGGGGTCCGGTCTTACCAGGTCGTAGGACACCTGCAGCAGGTCCAGCATGACCTTATGCGCTCCCATGTTCTTCAACAGCCTCTGCTGCTTCTTCCAAACCCCACTGCTGCACATCTTGTTCAAGCGCTCCAGGATCTACAGAGACACAGGGGCGTGGCCAGAGGGAGGCGGGGCCCAATCACAAGAGACACATTTAGAAGATGTTAGTTTATATGTTTGCAGTTTAAATGAATCATCTTCCAAGTAAAGTCCGTACTGGCTTACACAACTACAAATTATTCTCAACGTAACTTATTTTTCCCAGAGTACACGTAAATATGAGTGTCTGAAATATTATGTGTGTGTTGCACAAGATTAAAAAAAATATGAATAAAATATGCTAAAAATCACATTTCAGTTTAGTCAAAGCAAATATGTTTAAGTCAACTGTAATGCTCAATAAAATATACAATATAAAGACTAACACTCTATTATTCTCCTGAAGCTGTTAAAATACAATCCCAAACATGGCTTATCCGTATTACTTTCGTGGGGTTCCCCAAGGCTCAGTGTTCGGCCCCCTATTATGAAAACAATATTTGTCCAGTTTCCAAAACTTTGAAATATTTTTTTATTTACAACAATTTTGTTTTGCTGTGGTAAAAATAATAAATGCTTGGATACATTGGGAAAAGAATATACAACTACCTGTACCTGAATTGAAAAGAAAACACAAATTCATAATCTTTAGCAAATGCATGACAAATTCAAAGAGAGAACTGAACATAATGTGAACATACCATTAAGGCGATGATGCTCAAAACTGTTTTAAAGCAAGTACTATTGCAACGTATCTGTTTAAAGATGAGGATTTACAAAATCCGGTTTCATCATACACATTTCAACTTTCATTAACATTTCTGTACTTTACTTTCTGAGTGCAAATTACATTTTCATACAACAACGGTGAGCAATAAAAACTGTGCACAAACTTGAAATGACTTTAAAAATAATCATCAAACAAATATGAAATATATGATGACAATGACATGGTGGCATTTAAAGTGGTATCAATATGAGCAAACAATTAAAGCCAAACTCTATTGGACGAATGGAGGACAACAAAAGATTTGATTGGCTGAACTGTGAAAAGGGGTTTGGTCCAAAATAAGGGTTGTGCTTCTGGATGGACGAGCAAGAGGAATGAGTTGATTCACCAAGAACTCCTTCAATGTACATCCTGTATGAGTCTTGTGTAAAGGTTAGTTTTAATTTGAAACATCTCCTTTTGTTTTGCACTTTATTTACAACTGAGTCATTGGGCGAATGCGGTCTTTTAGAGTGACTGTGAGGATGAAGACACAATTAAATCAGTCAGAGCAGTGAAAGCCACCCTTTCTGAAGAGAGTAGGACAGGACCACCACATGAACAACTTCAGAGACCTCACCACCCCGCCCACATTGATTGATTGACAGGTGGTCTGTTGGACATGCACCACAGAAACACCACAATGCAACAAAAACAACCAAACAGTGAAACAACGCAACAAAAAAGGGAATTTTTACCCACTTGAGAACACGGGTGCACGAGTGCGCTCACCTCTTTGACCTTCTGGTAGTTCTCGTTGCCCTTCTCCTGCTTCTCCTTCTTAGGCGTTGCATCCTCTGATGCCCCCTGCAGGATGCAAAGGGTAAGACAGCGTATGCAGTTCTCTCTGGGGACGCTACTAAATTACACACACTTGAATCAAAAGGTAAAGTAGATGTGTTAGGGTTCTAAACACGCATCCACGCGATGGTGCATTCAGGGTCAGGACAGGAAGTCACATGGTCCTTGATAGCTATGTGGACATAGGACGTTATTTTACCTTAATTATGATCAAATAAATCTGAAGTTAAAAATAAACTACACAGTTGGAGACGCCATCTCATTTTAAATATCTATAACGCAGGGTTGTAATATAGTTATAATAATACAAAAAAGTGTCTTCTTCTTGGCATTTAGTTGGTTAGCGATGAACTAACACAAATATTGTTGAGTCTTTTCTGCCTGTGAATCGATCTCTGAAATGCTGTTTCCATTTGATTTAGCAGTTTAAATATGTCTTGAAAATCAGCCTGTGAGATGGTTCATGAAGTCGTTCCTACGCGGCTAGCTGGGAAACATCTGTGACAAATATCAACAGATGAATGTCACTAAGCCAGATGTGTGCTATAATGCAGCTTGTTGTGCGCCAACTTAAAGAAACGACAATGTTGACTATGAGTTACGTTGGCCGGACGAGATGATCACATCGATCCCTAACGAGCACATCGTCAGGTTAGAGCCCGACCGGCTCATTGCTTGTTTTAATGGTTGGATAATGCACATTATATGTGTGTGAAAGATGTATATCAAAACGGTGCTATCTCTGTGTATGATCTAATATGTTTTCATGAGCGTGTAATCACCTGAAACGAAGCAGCATTATGTTTCTGTGAGCTCAGAAGGAGCGCTTCATATCTACACAGGGAGCAGGTTTCCACTCCTTCGCAGCACGGACAAAGCAAACAATGACTTTCTTTCTCTGTTAGTGTCACAGGAGGGCCACCGTAGTTCTCCCACATGCGTGTGGAGGGAGGAGTTTCGCGGCGGGACGTTGGGCTGCGATCGTGCAACCCCACCACGAGCTCCCCAGCTCATAGATGCTGGACCGTGAAGACATCATAGCCCTTCGTTCAGAGCAGAACCCGGCAGGGAGGAGAGGTCAGGCGTGACATGCAACAGCAACAACCCCCAGAACCACCTGAGCCCAGGACCTGAACCACCGGTGCCAGCAAGCCCCACACCAACGGAGAGCACAGTGAGTGGAAAGACCCGGAGCCAAGGTTCAACAACACGGGTTTACTTTCTGCTCAGCAGTTAGGTTCATGGGAGATTTCTGATTATCAATTAATAATTAGTCTTCTACCAAGAAAATGTTTTTTGTGCTGGTTTAAATATTGACTTTGAGTCTGTTAGTGTCTGTACACTGTTAGTTGTTTTATATATATATATATATATATATATATATATATATATATATATATATATATATATATATATATATATATATATATATATATACATACATATATATATATATATGTATATATAAATGTATATATATATATATATATATATATATATATATATATATATATGTGTGTGTGTGTGTGTGTGTGTGTGTGTGTGTGTGTGTATGTGACACAGCCATTAGGAGCACACCTGTTAGTTCTGAGAGAAAGTTAGCCTTTGAGATTCAGACAATAATTAATAATCAAGAGAATGAATAATTCTCTCATTGTAAAGCCGTACGCTGATGATACAGCGCTTTCACCAACTCCTCTTTCCTTAAAAAAGTGTTAATCTGTGTTCAATCTTAGGCATTTGGAAATCTACATATTAGTTGTGGCAGGACAATAAATATATTAAACATATATATATATATATATATATATATATATATATATATATATATATATATATATATATATATATATATATATATATAACTTATAGGTTACTTTACCTTGTTCAATAATAATGCTGTAACAAGGTGAGATAGAGGACGCTCTGGCTTCCTACCTGTCCTTTCTCCTTCTTCTCCTTCTTCCCGTCGCTTCCCCCAGAGTTCTTCTTCTCCACCCACAGCTCAGATTTCTCCACCAGCGTTCGGAGGCGATCCAGATCGGCTTTGATCAGCTTGTAATTCTCTACGTCCTGAGAGGAGATCAACAGCTGGACCTGCAGGGGCCAGACGTGGGAGGATTAACAGTCTGGCCAACAACAAACAACAAACAACAAACAAACCTGACATGAACTGGATGAAGGCTGAACTGTAAGGGAGCAACACAAAGTGTTGAACCAGCAGATTACACAATGCACATGTTGCCTGAAAAGGGACTCGAACCCTTCAGATTAAAAGTCTGATGCTCGGCCAGCTGTGACCAGGTTCAGTTAAAAGTAGAACACCCTTTAAAAGGTGAAAAGGTTAACTTTAACCTTTTAACCCCCAAACCCTAAACCTTTTAACACTTTAACCCTTTAACCCTTAAACCCTTTAACCCTTAAACAGTGACGCACAAAATAAGTTTGAAGTATGAGACTTTTAGTGAAAAACTTTGGATTTTGTCTTTCCCATCCTTAAGATTGTGTGCGCTTTTGATTCTCTACGTGTGTGTGTGTGTGTGTGTGTGTGTGTGTGTGTGTGTGTGTGTGTGTGTGTGTGTGTGTACCTGTTTGAAGGTGTGCAGCACCTCCTGTCTCTGGCTGAAGTGCCTGAACAGCAGCTGCAGCGCTCCAGACACCAGCGGCGCGTAGTCGTGCATGGTGAGATGCGTCAGCACGCGCAGGAACATGCGGCCGCCCTCATCGTCCACCTCCAGGATGCTGTTCCCCTTCCTGAGGAGACGCCGCGCATTTAACCCTTTAACTGTCAGGAACGCTGCATTTAACCCTTTAACTGTCAGGAACGCTGCATTTAACCCTTTAACTGTCAGGAACGCTGCATTTAACCCTTTAACTGTAAGAGGAACGCTGCATTTAACCCTTTAACTGTCAGGAACGCTGCATTTAACCCTTTAACTGTAAGAGGAACGCTGCATTTAACCCTTTAACTGTCAGGAACGCTGCATTTAACCCTTCAACTGTAAGAGGAACGCTGCATTTAACCCTTTAACTGTCAGGAACGCTGCATTTAACCCTTTAACTGTCAGGAACGCTGCATTTAACCCTTTAACTGTAAGAGAAACGCTGCATTTAACCCTTTAACTGTCAGGAACGCTGCATTTAACCCTTTAACTGTCAGGAACGCTGCATTTAACTCTTTAACTGTAGGAGGAACGCTAGATGTTCAGAGTTAGGATTAAAGTATGTTATGAAAGTCATTCTTGAGAAAGTATGTATTTTTTCCACAAATAAATCCTGATTAAAATTGTATAAAATAAAAGTGCTAGAACTCGTTTGGAGTTCGTGCGACAATCTGAACTCCTCAAAGAGACGTTTGTGTTTCAAAACGATGTGAGGAGATGAAAATCATCGCTGCTGAAGACGCCGATACTTCCTCCTCATGGTGAGGCGTCATTTCATCCTATTCATCCCCACAGCTTGAAGGCCGGTCCCTGAACACATCGCCTCACGTTAACCGGTCCCTGAACACATCGCCTCACATTAACCGGTCCCTGAACACATCGCCTCACATTAACCGGTCCCTGAACACATCGCCTCACATTAACCGGTCCCTGAACACATCGCCTCACGTTAACCGGTCCCTGAACACATCGCCTCACGTTAACCGGTCCCTGAACACATCGCCTCACCTTGACCGGTCCCTGAACACATCGCCTCACCTTGACCGGTCCCTGAACACATCACCTCACCTTGACCGGTCCCTGAACACATCGCCTCACCTTGACCGGTCCCTGAACACATCGCCTCACATTAACCGGTCCCTGAACACATCGCCTCACATTAACCGGTCCCTGAACACATCGCCTCACATTAACCGGTCCCTGAACACATCGATTTCGGGTTATAAAGGTTTACGTACCCGACTCCGAACATGGCCTCGGCCTGCTCCCCGATGTGCTGCAGGTTGATGGCCGCTGAGGAGGAGAACACACAACAGGTGACGCCGGTGCAGCTGGTTGGAGGCGGAGCCTGACACGTGGACGCAGACGTGTGAACGCTGCCGCTGCGTTACCTGGAGATATCGCTCTGAAGTAAAAAAGCTTTACCTGTCGTTTCCTGGCTGACGTCTGAAAGCATTGGAGGAAGTAACAACACACTGCTTTACCAAACTTTGAGGGATGTGTGTGGACGTAGGACACACACACACACACACACACACACACACACACTAAAATGCATGCGCAGTATATTCAGGAAGAAAAGAGCCAGCGCCTCATTCTGGACCAAACTAAGGTTTATGAAAACGTTTCCTGAATTATCTCTGCAACCCAAACGTTTGTCAACTTTATTTAAAGTGCTACAACAACGTAACACAAAGTGAGAAGAAACCTGGGCTTTACACACAATGAAAGTACCCGTTGAGTTGAAATATTTACAAAAACACTGTTTCATTAAATCCTACATAAGTAACCGTTAAAGGTCGGATCTCAATGAAACACACGACCCTGTTTTTGAGTCAAACTTCTTTTTAACGTGTCAACGTTTTGTTTTATTGTGATTATTGTTGCAGATTCTGATTCTTTAGGTCCTAATATTTCCATAAAGGTGTGTTATTAGTATGTGTGCTGTAGTTACGGCTCTAAACCAGACAGCTCATAATCACGCTGGATGTCTATGATCACAATATGCTATTACATCATTTTACTTTAAAGGAAAAAAAGAATTTCGCAACAAAATTCTGAAAGAAAATCATATAAATAACTCATTTGGGTGATGTGGTGAGTCCACAGTGACGGGCGCTGTGTTCCTGTTCACTTCCTGTCTGTTCAGTAAACAACAACAACAACAACAACAACAACAGCAGGTGAGCCGGCAGCACCTGCACGCTCCATGTTGGTGGTGGCGTCGGCGTCGGCCATCGGATAAACGTCCACAAACTCCTTCTTGAACACGGACAGCAGGAAGGAGATGCGGTAGTCGAGGCGAACGTTCAGGATGAACTGATGAAGAGCGGAGAACAATCATCATCATCTTCATCACGAACCAGCGTGTCAGCTCATGCGCTGAGATAAATGATTTAAAAACACAGAAGTAAGAGTCATCTGGATAACTTACAAAGTAGGAATCTGGTTTTAGTTTTCAAAGAGAAAGTAAAGAAACAGACACACTGTGATGTGAACATTCAGAATATTAGTATATAGTTCTTGGTATAGTCAATGAAATGGTTATGAGTTCCTATGAAAGTGTTGGTTTCCTTCTGGGTACCTGCAGGATCTCCAGTATCTTCAGCTTGGTGTCCATCACCGTCAGGTCCAGCTTGTCGATACTGTCTTTACTGCCTCTCTGTCCGTCAAGCGCAAGTCCCGCCCCCGCCCCCGCCCCTCTGGGGCCTCCAAATATGGACTGCTTCCTATTGAGCACCATGGTGGACATCATCTGGCCCATGCCGTGGATGGAGCGCTTCACGTTCTTCCCTTCAGAGGAGACCAGAGCAGACGTGAGTCACAGCCCGCTGCTT